>NC_134543.1:100086474-100427474 GCF_050624435.1 Tenrec ecaudatus | reverse complement strand
ATATTTATATGTAATTATGACCCTGTCATCTACAACATGATCATGATAAATGGAGAAAAGTCTGAAGTGATCAGGGCTATCTTCTTTCTGGAGTCCACAATAAATGATCATGCGAGCCCCGGTCAAGACCTCAAGGGATGTATTGTATTGGGTAAATCTGCTGTCTGAGATCTCTTTTTTTTTTTTTGCAGCTGGGAAAGAGAAAGGGGAGATAGGCTGTTCTCCCAAGTTGGGGTCCCTGCCAGGGCACCCCCCACTCAAACCTGGCCAACTCCACTCGGGAATAGCGTTCCCTGCCACTTCTGTAGAACTGCCTTGTGGAAGGAGCAATGTCCTAAAGGTTCAGAATGGAGAAGACAATTTCAAGAGCTACAGCCTAGCCCCTTACAGCCAGAGTGTGACTCAACAAGGGCCTCCACAGGCACTTTCTAGGGATCTTAAGTAGTTGGGGCTTAAGGAGAGTGGCATGGGGCTCTAGCAAGCTAGGAGCCCATCCCAGGCTGGGGTTACATATCCCAAGCCGTTGATGGGGAGGCCTCAGGTAAGCAGTGGGCCCAATGGAGTTCTGAGTTTGTGGGCCTGGGGGAGGGGAGCCACCTTTGGGGCTGGACCAACCCAGGGCATCCCAAGTGGGATGGGGTGCAAGGGCCTGGGCAGGGTCCCTCTTCCTCTCCATCCTCCATGGCCAGTCAGGCTAACACAAGATCTTGGGCAGGCAGGGGGCCTGGGGCAGTGCCCCGATGAGCCAGGGGCTAGCTTGACAGGGGGTGTTTCCTGGGTAGGCAGAGGGCCTCGGGGAGGGTCTTTGTGGCAGGCCCAGACCCAGGTGGGCAGGGACCTGGAACAGGGATCCCAGGTGTGTGCCCGGCCTGGACTGGACCCAGGGTTGGCAAGGGCCCTGATGCAGGCTCCTGGGTGGGCAGCGGGCCGAGGGCAGAGTCTTGGTGGTGAGCAGGCCCAGGGTGGGGGCAGGGGGTCTGGAGTGTGGTCCTGGGTGGGTCAGCTGGGCAGGGCGGGGATCCTGGTGGCTGGCCAGGTGCCTGGTGGGCTGCAGACCCACATCAGGGGTCATGGTGGCAAGGCCCTCCCTGGTGGGCAGGAGTCTGGGAAGGGGTGGGAAGGATGCACAGGCCACAACTGGTCTTTGAAGTTCTAGGCCTTGCGCATCAGGTCATTATGGCCCATGGAGGCAGTGTGGCTCCGAGGCTGGCTCACAGCCTTCAGAGCTTGGCTCGCTCAGCTCCTGAGCCCTTGACCTCTATAGGAAGTGCTGGCTGGCCTCCTGCCATGTTCTCAATAGGCTCCAGCTGCTGCCAAGTAGGCCAAGCCCTAAAGGGGCCATGGGCTTCCACCTGTGCGCCCCTCCTCCTCACCCTTAAAGGGGCCGCGTGCTGCCACCAGAGACCTCTTTCAAAAGTGTTCTTCAAAGTGTTTAAGAGCAAGAATGTTACATTAAGGTGCACCTGACTAAAGCCATCTTAGTCATATTTTCGATGACCTTCTATGCACGTGAAAGTTGGACATTGAAAAGGAAGATCAGAGAAGAATCAATGCATTTGAATTGGGAGGCGGGTGAAGAATATTGAAAGTACTCTGAACTGCCAAAGAACAAACAAAATGTGGGTTAGAAGTACAGCCAGAATACTCCTTAGAAGCCAGGATGGTGAGGCTTCCCCTCACGTACCTTGGACATACTGTTAGGGAGAGATCAGTCCCTGGAGGAGGAAGGACGTCCTGCTTGGTGAAGCAGAGAGGCAGTGAAAATGAGGAAGAACTTCGGCCAATGGATTGACACAGTAGCTGCAACAAGGGGCTCAAACATAACAACAATTGAGAGGATGGGGCAGGACTGGGTTGTGTTTCGTTCTATTATCAAATGGGTGGCTAGGGGTTGGAACTGACTCAATGGCATCTAACAGCAGAAACAATGTCTACACCCACTACTAACAGGACAGGAAGTTTCCCAACCCCTCTCATCTCTCAACCCCAGGAACAGAGATGCCACCTCCTTCTAGCTGTATTCCCAGTATCTAGAGCAGAGCTCAGCAATGAAGTACCTAACAAACCTGAAGTAGCTGTTACTTAGCTCCATGCCTCATAGGTCTCAGTTCCCAAGTCCCGAAACAATGACATCAGTGTTGTTGTTTGTTGCCATCAAGTCGACTTCCAGTTACACCTGCGTCACACCTGCCTACCTAGAATCCCACCTTATGAAAATAAGCCAGAACAATGACTTTTGCCCACGGTGTCTGCAGACGATGACTCACCACTCTGAAGGGATGTCATGTAAATGTTGAACTGCTAGCTCAAAGGTTGACAGTTCAAACCAGCAGCTGCTTCAAGGAAAACGATGAGGCTGTCTGTTACAGTAATGTTGGACAACGTTGGAAAACTTACATAGGGTCTCCATGAGTTGGAATTGACTGGACAGTAATGGGTTTGCTGTACCTGGGATGATGATGCAACCAGAGAAAGAATGAGAGGGAAGTCTGAAAAAGAAGCACCGACCTGCCCCTCCATCGGGCTGTTTTGTGATTTTTTTGCAGCAGATGGTTCGATGGGAACTGGGAATGAAGAGGCGGAGTGCATGGCACAGTTGAGGGCTATTTGCCATTCTGACCAAGTGCCTCTGTGAGAAAAGGGGGAGGGGAGGCTTGACCTGGATCTTGATCAAAGCCCAAGAAAATATATGAATTTCCAGAATGAGAGAGGTTTCCCAAGTCAGGGTAGTAACAGGAGCTGACAGCTCTCACCTCTGACCCTGTGGGCCCTGTTCAAAGAATCTCCTGGACTGGGTGGGAGGTGGGTGGTTAGGCAGAGAGACAAAGAGAGAGTCGAACTAGGAACTCTGCCTCTTTCCCAGCCTGAGCCTGAGCCCCTGAGCCTCCTCAAATCTACTCTCCTCCTTCCCCGGCCCCCCACAGGGACACCTTCCAGAGGTCTTCCTGTACCCATATGTAGGTTTTGGCCCTACCTGCTTTTGCCTCTGCTCAGTGGCAGGGCATTTGAAGGGTGGTTGTGGGATTTGTACAGTTGACATTAGGGTAAATGCGTGATCATTTCTTAAATTGATCCTACTGCAGCTTTAGGCTGTGTTTCCAAATTGTCTGTACTCACAGAGGCTCTGCAGAGGGGACAGTGGCTCTGATTCAACCTAGAAGTTCCTGGTTGATCACATGGATTTCCCATCCGAGTCTAGCCATGGCACCAGGGATCAGGGTGCTAGGAGAGGGGCAAATGGGTCCCCAAAGGAGATGTGTGGTGACCACAAAAGTGACACACTGGTGGTCACCTACTAATTGTACATGGTGGTGCTTGCCCCTCTCAAGGTGGAAACATAAATTTTGCCTATGCCTCTTCTCTAAAAGCAAGTGGACCTGCTTGTGACATGAGGTTTTGGAAAGTTCTTTCATGGGCCACAAAGAAGTGTGGCTGATCCAGTGTCTCAAGCTGATTTCGAGTAGTGTCCAGAGAGTTCGTGGTGAAAGGGGGTAGAGAACTGTGGGGGGCTGGCCAGGGAGTGAACACGGAGTAATTTGAGCCAGACAGAGTAATGAATGGGAGGCAGAATGGCTATGGAAGTAATCTGGGGGACGAGTTTGGATCTGCCTCTGTGGGTTTCTGACACTATAAATTTGTCCATTGTCAGACGGCCTCATCTTTCTCCCTCTCAGAGCAGCTAGTGGGTTTGAACTGCTGGCTTTGAGATTAGTAGCGGGATGCTTAACCCACAGCATCACCAAAACTCCTTAGCAAAAAGGATATTACCACAACCACAGCCACCACCCCTTTTTTCTAATTTTCTGAGAGATAGAGAGGAAAGGGTGCTGTCCAGCGTTCCACTCCCTTTAAAGAAAATGGGAGGGCCAGGGTGTTGACAGCAGGGGGCTGGAACATCCCAGCCTGGCATCCAGGGTCACCCGGAAAGATCCTCCCTTGTGGGCTCTGTGAAGTAGGCAAACTCAAAGACCACAGGACCTCGGTCTCAGCTGTCGGCCTCGGGGCTTGGGTTTCTTAGTTCCTGCTGTTTGGGGAGGGGCTGCTCGATGGAGAGCCTCGTCACTTAGCATCATGGCTGCTCAGACATGATACCCCTGAGTCATATAATTTACATTTCATGCACAATTGAAGCAGCTAATGGTGTCATACTCCAAGGGGGGAACAAGTTGTCATAATGTTAATTACATTGCAGGCGTGCTCCCTCTCCTTTGTCCCCAAGTGCTCCATGGGAAGTTCCCAGGTAGCAGTCGAGTGGGTGTCCAAGAGAGTGGCTTTGGCTCTCTCCAAGGTTTCACGGCTGAGGAGTGGTTACAAGGCCAAGAATTCTTTCTCTGACTTCGTTGTGGGTGTGTTGGCGCAGTGCGAGTAGAGGTGGCAGCTAAAACAGCCCAGTGATCTCCCCATCCTTTTCTACCCTGCGCGTGTGCAATCGGGCAGGGCTGGAGGGTGCCTGTTCAATGCTCAAGCTAATTTTGCTTGATAGGGGACAGGGGAGATGATGTGTAGGGAAAAGGAGGCAAAATCCAACCACTCTTAGTCCAGATATCAGCAGACGGTAGAGCTAAGTCTGTAGTCTCTGAGGCTGGTCTGCTGGGATTTAAATTTCAGCTCCCCCTTGGATAACCTGGTTACCACTGGGCCAGATGGCTTCACCTCTCTGTGTATTCGTGTTCTCACCTATAGACGGAAGCTGATGCACTACCAATGGGTCAGTCGATTCCAACTCATAGTGAGCCTGGAGGACAGAGTGGAACCATTCTATAGGCGTTCCCATAGGCTGTGACTGATACTGGAGCAAATTGACGCATCATTCTCATGGGAAGCTGCTGAGGGTTTCGCTGAGCTAGTGGTAAATAGTCAAGAGCTTCTCTATTGCCTCGCCAGCGCTCCTCTTAAAGGGGTTGCAAAAGTCACCAAAACCCCACTTCTCTAGAGTTCATTCAGACTCATAGCAACTCAGCAGGATGAAGTAATAACTGTCCCTGCAGGCGTATGACCCTGAAAATCTTTATGAGCTCAGACAGCCCCATCTTGATTCCGAAGAACAGCTGGTGGGTTTGAACCACCGACCTTCTGGTTAGCAGTTCTAATGCTTCACCCACACCTCCACCCGTGGGATTAAATGAGTGAATGTACATGCAATGCTTAGAACACTAGTACATAACATGCACTTAGTAATTGTGAGCTATTGTGGTAGGAGGGGAGTCCATAAACCAAACTCACTGCCATCGAATCCACTCTGACTCCCCATGACCTGAGTTCTACCCTATAGGACAGGGTCCAACTGCTCCTGTGGGTATTTGAGATTGTAACTTTATAGGATTGGAAAGTTTCATGTTTTTCCCTGAGAGTGGCTGGTGGTTTTGAACTGTTGGCTTTGGGATTAGCAGCCCAATATGTAATCACCCACGCCAATATTAAATGAGATCTACGAGTTTCTGACATTTTCTGTGAGGTGGTAGAAGTATATGTCATTCCTATATTTAAAGAAGGTAAATCAACTGAAACAGAACAATTGCCATGGCTTTCCAAAGAGAGGAGAGATGTCAGTTTTAAGGATATATAGAGCTGTGAGTCATCCCTGGAGAGTACAAATGGTTAAAACACTTGGCCATTAACAGAAACTGAGGAGGTTCAAGCGCACCCAGAAATACCTTGGAAGAAAAACCTGGCCATCTGTTTCTGAAAGGTTATGCCCATTGAAAGTCCTATGACTCACCATGAATCGCAATCAACTCAGTGTCAAACGGTCATTTTAAATTTCAGGATGGTTCCTGGGCAGAAAGAAAACATTCTAAGTTGTCTATTGAAGAGGAGGTTTGTGAGAGCACCTGGCCCATTCAAACACAACTGATGAGGAACCTCGGTTGGGCCACTGTACACAGACCAGACCATGCTTTCTCTCTCCACATCTGGTTTTGTTGGATGCTGTCAAGTTGGTTTCAACTCGTGGCGACTCTACATACAACCAAAAGAAACACTGCCTGCTCCTGTGCCAGCCTCACAATTGTTATGTTTTAGTGTGTTGGTGTAGAAACTGTGTCCATCCATCTTGGTGAGGGTCCTCCCCTTTTGGGCGCCCCTTTACCAAGCATGATGGCCTTTTCCATGATGTTGCTCCTCATAGCTCCTGATGCCCAAGTATGTGAGATGAAATCTAGCCATCCTTGCCTCTAAGGAGCAATCTGGATACACTTCTTTCAAGTCAGATCTTACTCCTCAACTGAAATTCTTGCAGAGAGAGTGAAAACACACCTGATTTTCCTAGAGTCTCATTTCCCAAAGTGGGCAACAACACCCACCTACTGGGCACAGAAAAATCCAGAGATCTACAAAGCAGATATCTACATTTTATCCTGGATGGTGGGCTATAGTACAAAATTCTTTCATTGCTGGGGGGTCCTGAGTAATTTCTTTTTCTGAAAAGAGGGCAGTAAGCAGAATAAGTATGGAAACCTTTGGTCTGGAGCAGGAGCTGGAAACCTGTTTTTCTGCCAAGGACCATGTGGTGATTTATAACATCATTCATGGGGCCATACAGGTCAAATATTTAATGAACTCACCCTTAAGTTGATGGCTACAAATGCTTCTCGTTGGTGAGATATGTGATGCTGGCAGCTATTGATTATTGGGGGACCCTATACAGCCCTCGGGCTATAAGTTGGTCTAAGGTAGTGGATCTCAACCAGTGGGTCACAACACCTTTGGGGGTCCAATGACACTTTCACAGAGGTTGCCTGGTTCATCGCAGTAGCAAAATTACAGTGATGAATTAGCAATGAAATAATTTTTATGATCGGGGTAAACACAACCTGAGGAACTGTATGAAAGAATCATGGCATTCAGAAGGTTGAGAAACACTTGTCTAGGAAATGGTTGGGATCTCCATGTAGGCTACACATGAACTTCATAGGCAGTCAGGCAGCGTATCACTTGGGTTTCATTGGAGAGGAAAGAACTATTGATCATGTTTCAAGGACAAACAAATCTGGAAGGAAATGCTATTGTGGATGAAAACAAAACATAAAACAAACTCTTGAAAGATTTCTGTATGCTAGAGATGAATTGCAATCAAGAAAATTAAATGATATCTCTGAGGGTTCCAGCAGAAAACAAACCATGCAGAAGGTTTAATTAAAGAGAGTTTAATGAAGACTATTCACAGTGGTGGGGATGGGCTTAAGAAAGCCAACAAAAGATAAGGAGGCCCCGAGGGTCTAACAAGAGCATAAAGCTGTTGCCACGTGTCCTATGGAATTTTCTCTTCAGCTCTTTGACTTTGTCATTTCTTCTCATTGTCTTAGCTACTCTATGATATAGAGCAATTCTGACTCATAGGAATTTGATACTACTGTCCTCTCCCAATTTCCTTAATTTTCCAATTTCATGTGTGTTAAAATATGCAGTATTGCATCAGATTTCCTATGCTCTAAACCAGTGGTTCTCAACCTTCCTAATTCCTTGGCACTCTAATGAAGTTCCTGATGTTGTGGTGAACATCCATTCGTAAAATTATTTTCGTTGCTACTTCATAACTGTAATTTTGCTACTATGAAGAAGAGACCGACCCCTGTGAATGGGTAGCTCAACCCCCAAAGAGGTCCCGATCCACAGGTTGAGAACCGCTGCTCTAAACTAAGAGGTGTTTCTTTAAGATGTAGTTCAGTATATTGTTAGATGCCCAAGACCTGTTGTTGTTGTTGTTAAGTGCCGTCGAGTGGATTTTGGCTCACAGCAACTCTATGTACAATGTACTGAAACACTGCCCCGTCCTGTGCATTCCTCACAGTGGTTCTTTGCTTGCGCTCATTGTTGCAGCCACTGAGCTATTCCAAATTTTAGGGGCTACCTCTCCTTTGCTGCCCTTCTACTCTACCAATATCTGTGTCTTCCTCTAGGACAGTGCTTCTCAACCTTCCTAAATCCACGACACTTTCATACAGTTTCCTTTGTAGTGGTAGACCCCAATCATAAAATTATATTCTTTGCTACTTCGTAACTCTCATTTTGTTAGAAGTTATGAATAGTGCAACCCTGTAAAGGGTTCGTCTAAGCCCCAAAGGGGTCACGACACACATGGTGAGAACCGCTGCTCTAAATTGAGAGGAGTTTCTCTGAAGGTCTATTTCACCATACTGTTAGAAGCTCAAGTCTATTTGTTTTTGTTGTTAGGTGCCGTCGAGTGGGTATGTCTCATAGCAACTCTACGCACAATATAATGAAACGCCGCCATGTCCTGTGACATCCTCACAGTGGTTCTCTGCTTGCGCTCATTGTTGCAGCCACTATGCTAATGCATCTTGTTGGGGACCGCCTCTCTTTTCCTGCCCTTTCATACCAAGATTTGGGACTTCCTCTAGAGCTGTGGTTCTCAACTTTCCTAATGCCATGATATTTTCATACCGATTCTCATTTAGTGGTGACCCCCCCAAACATAAAATGATTTCATTGCAGCTTCATAACTGTAACTTTGTTACTGTTATGAGTCACGACACCCCTGTGAAATTTTCATTCCATATCCACAAAGGGGTCGCGACACACAGGTGAAGATCCCCTGCTCTAAACTAAGAGGAGATTCTCTTAAGATAGAATTCAGCCTACTGGTAGATGCACAAGTTCTGTTGTTATTGGTGTTAGGTACCATCGAGTGGGTTTTGGGTCATAGTAACTCTATGCACAATATAATGAAACGCTTTCCCATCCTATGCCATCCTCACAGTGGTTCTTTTGCTAGTGCTCATTGTTGCGGCCACTGTGCTAATCCAACTTTTGGGTATCTGCCTCTTTTTTGTGGCCTTTCTACTGTACCAAGACTTGTGTCTTCCTCTAGGGCAGTGGTTGTCAAATTTCCTAATGCCATGACCCTTACGTACAGTTCCTCATGTAGTGGTGACCCCCATCATAACATTATTGTTACTTCGTAACTGTAATTTTCCTACAGTTATGAATCATTTCACACCTGTGAAAGGGTCACTCGATCGCCAAAAGTGGTCGCGAACCACAGGTTAAAAACCGCTGGTCTAAACTAAGAGGAGTTTCTCTTAATATCTACTTCACCCTATTGTCAGAAGCACAAATCCTATAGTTATTGTTAGATTCTGTTGTGTAGCTTTCGACGCCTAGCAACTCTAAGCACAATAAGATTGAAGGTGCCCTGTCCTGTCCTGCGCCATCCTCCCAGTGGTTCTTTTGCTTGCGCGGATTGTTGCAGCCACTGTTGTATTCCATCGTGCTGTGGGCTGCTTCTTTTTGCTGCCCTTCTACTGTACCCAGATCTATGTCTCCCTCTAGGGCAGTGATTCTCAACCTTCCTAATGTCATGACTCTTTCACACCATTCCTCATGTACTACTGACCCCCCCCCAATCATAAAATTATTTTCCTTGTTACTCCATAACTATAAATTTGCTATTGTTATGAATCAGGTCACCCATGTGAAATGCTCATTGTTCCCTCCTAAGACGTCATGACCCACAGTTAGACAACTGTTACTCTACACTAAGAGTTTCTTTTAAAGTCTTCTTCAGCATATTGTTAGAGGCAAAAATCCTGTTGTTTGGTACCTTCGAATGTCTTTAGGCTCATACCAACTCTTTGCACCATGTAATGATATGCTTTCCCATCCTGTGCCTTCCATACAGTGGTTCTTTTGCTCACACTCATTTTTGCAGCCACTGTGCTAATCCATCTTGTTGGGCACTGCCTCTCTTTTCCTGCCCTTCTGTACCAAGATATGTGTCTTCCTCTAGAGCAGTGGTTCTCAACTTTCCAAATGCCACAACCACTTCACACCATTCCTCGTGTAGTGGTGACATCCAACCATAAAGTATTTGCATTGCTACATCATAATTGTAATTTTCCTTCTGTTATGGATCAGGCCTCCCATGTGAAAGGTCCGTTAGTCTCCTCAAAGTTATCTCGACACACAGTTTGAGAACCAATGGTCTAAACGAATAGGAGTTTCTCTTAAGGTCTACTTCAGAATATTCTTAGAAGCCCAAGTTCTTTTTATTATTGTTTGGTGCCTTTGAGTGTGTGTTGGCTCATAGCAACTGTATGCACAATATAATGAAACTCGGCCCCATCTCGTGCCATCCTCACTGTGGTCCTTTGCTTGCGCTCACTGCTGCATCTATTCCATCTTGTAGGGGCTGCCTGACTTTTGCAGCCCTTCTGCTGTACCAATATTTGTGTCTTCCTCTAGGACAATGTTTCCCATACATCCTAATTCTGCGGCCCTTTTGTACAGTTCGTAATATAGTGGTGGACCCCAATCATAAAATTATATTCATTGATATTTCATAACTGTACTTTTGCTACTGTTATGAATCAGGCCATCACTGTGAAGGGGTGTTTCGAAACACCCCCCACCTGAAAGTGTTCACGACCCAATGTTGATATCCCTGCTCTAAACTAAGAAGAGTTGCTCTTAAGATTTACTTCAGCATATTGTTAAACACACAAGCCCTGTTTTTATTGTTGTTAAGTTCTGCGGAGGGGGTTTTGACTCATCGCATCTCTATGCACAATATCATGAAATGCTTCCCAGACTTGTGCCATCCTGTCAGTGGTTGTTTGCTAGTGCTCATTGTTGGAGCCATATTTGGGGGGGCTGGCTATTTTTTGTTGCCCTTCTACTCTACCAAGATTTGTGTCTTCCTTTAGGGCAGTGGTTCTCAACCTTCCTAATGCCACAACATTTTCATACCGTTCCTCATATAGTGCTGACTGCCAAATCATAAAATTATTTTCATTGCAACTTTGTAACTCTAATATTTCTACTGTTATGACTGGGCGACCACTATGAAAGGTTCATTCATCCCCCAACAGGGCTCGTGACCCAAAAGTTGAGAACCGCTGCACTAAACTAATAGGAGTTTCTGTTAAGGTCTACTTCAGCACATGATAAGAAACACAAGTCCTGTTGTTTGGTTGTCAGGTGCAGTCGAGTGGGTTTTGACTCATAGCAACTCTATGCTCCATATAATGTAACGCTGCCCCATCTTGTGCCATCCTCACAGTGTTCCCTTAGCTTGAGCTCATTGCTGCAGCCTCTATGCTATTCCATCTTTTTGGGGCCTGACTCTATATTGCGGCCCTTCAACTGTATCAAGACTTGTGTCTTCCTGTAGGACTGTGGTTTTCAGCTATCCTAATGCCACGACCCTTTCATACAGTGCCTTGTGTAGTAATGACCCCCCCAACCAAAAAATTATACTGTTGCTACTTCATAACTGTAATTTTGCTACTATTACGTATCTGGCCACGCCTATGGGAGGGTCATTCGAACACCCCCAAAGGATTTACCACTCACAAGTTGAGAACGGCTGCTCTAAACTAAGAGCAGTTTCTCTCAAGGTTTATTTGAGCATACTGTTAGATGTATGATTCCTCCTGTCATTGTTGTTCGGGCCGTGGAGAGGGTTTGGGCTCATAGCAACCGGGTGCACAATATAATAAAGGCCTGCCCAGTCTTGCATCATCCTCACGGTGGTTCTTTGCTTGCGCTCATTGTTGCAGCCACCGTGCAAATCCGTCTTGTAGGGACTTCCTCTCTTCTGCTGCCCTTCTACTGTACTTGCGTCTTCCTCTAGGACAGTGTTTCTCACCCTTCCTATTTCTACGACTTTTCCATACACTTCCCAATGTGTAGTGGTGGTCCCCAAAGCATAAAGTTTTTTTCCTACTGTTATTCCATAACTGTCATTTTGCAAGTCTTATGAATCTAGTCACCCTGTGAAAGGGTTGTTCAACCAATCAAAGTGGTCATAAATCACAGGTTGAGAACCGCTGTTCTAAATTAAGAGGATTTTCTTCTGTGGTATAGCTCAGTATATTATTACACGCACAAGTCCTGTTCTTCTTGTTGTTAGGGGCTGTCGAGTGGGTTTGGCTCAAAGTTGGCTCATAACAACTCTATGCACAGTATCATGAAACACTGTTCCATCCTCTAACACACACACACTTTTCTTTTGTTTTCACTCATTGTTGCAGTCTCTGTGCTAATCCATCTTTTGGGGGACTGCCTCTCATTTGCTGACCTTCTACTGTACCCAGATTTGTGTCTTCCTCTAGGGCAGTGGTTCTCAAACTTCCTAATGCACGACTCTTTCACACCATTCCTCATGTATTGGTGACCCCGCCCCCCAATCATAAAATTTCTTTCCTTGTTACTTTATAACTAAAATTGTGCTACTGTTATGAATCAGGCCACCATGTGATATAGTCATTCTCCCCCCCACCCCCCAAAAGGCATCACGACCCACAGTTTGAGAACTGCTATTCTACACTAAGAGGAGTTTCTTTTTAAGGTATGTTTCAGCATATTGTTAGAAGCACAAATCAGTTCTTGTTTTTGGCTGCCTTCGAGTGGGTTTTGGCTCATACCAACCCTATGCACAATGTAATGAAACGTTGTCCTGCCCTGTGCATCCTCACGGTGGTTCTTCTGTTTGCGATCTTTGTTGCGGCCACTGTGGTAATCCATCTTGATAGGGACTACCTCTCTTTTCCTGCCCTTTCGTACCAAGATTTGTGTCTTCCTCAAGAATAGTGGTTCTCAACTTTCTGAATGCCACTACTATTTCATACCAGTCCTTATGTAGTGGTGACTCCCCAACCATAACATATTTTATTGCTACATCATAACTGTAATTTCGCTTCTGTTATGGATCAGGCCACCCATGTGAAAGGTTCATTAGTCTTCTAAAGGCACTGCGACACACTTTGAGAACCACTGGTCAAAACTAAGGGGAGTTTCTCTTAAGGTCTACTTCAGCATATTCATAGACGCACAGTCCTGTTGTTATTGTTTGGTGCCTTTGAGTGTGTGCTGGCTCATAGCAACTCTATACACAATATAATGAAACGTGACCCCGTCTCGTGCCACCCTCACAGTGGTTATTTTGCTTGTTGTCATTGTTGCAGCCATGGGCTAATCCAACTTTTGGGGGGCTGCCTCTCTTTTGCTGCCCCTCTTCTGCCCTTTCATTCATTTCCTCATGTAGTGATGAACCCCCAATCATAAAATTATTTTCATTGCTACTTCGTAACTTTAATTTTGCTCCAGTTATGAATCAGGCCTCCACTGTGAAAGGGTCATTTGACCCCCCCAAAGGGCTCGCCACCCACAGGTTGAGAACTACTGCTCTAAACTAAGAAGAGTTTCTCTTAGGATCTACAGCACCATATTGTGAAAAGCATGAGTCCTACAGTGATTGTTGTTAGGTGTTGCCCAGTGGGTTTCAATTCTCAGCCACTCTACGCACAAGATAATGAAACACTGCCCCGTCCTGTGCCATCCTCACAGTGGTTTCTTGTCTGCACTCATTGTTGCAGCCACTGCGCTAATCTATCATCTGGGGGTCTGCCTCTCATTTGCTGCCTTTCTGCTCTGCCAAGATTTCTCTCTTGCTCGAGGACAGTGGCTCTCAACCTTCCTCTAATGCCACAGGCCTTTTATACCACTCCTCATGTAGTGGGTACAATCCCAGTCATAAATTTATCGTCATTGCTACTTCATAACTGTAATGTAGCTACTGCTATGAATTGGGCCACCCCTGTGCAAGGGTAGTTCATCACCCTAATGGAGTCATGACCCACAGGTTGAGAATCTCTGCTCCAAACTATGAAGAATGTCTCTTAAGATATATTTCAAAAAATATATATATATTTCAGCACATTGTTAGAAGCAAAAGTCCTGTTGTTATTGTATTTAGGTGCTTTCAAGTGGGTTTTGGCTCATAGCAACTCTATGCAAAATATAATGAAACGCTACCCCACCCTGTGCATTCCTCACAGTGGTTCTTTGCTTGTGCTGGTTGTTGCAGCCACTGAGCTATTCCACCTTGGAGGGGCTGCTTCTCATTTGCTGCCCTTCTACTCTACCAACATTTGTGTCTTCCTCTCAGACAGTGGTTCTCAATCTTCCTAAATCCACGACCTTTTCATGCAGTTCCCAAAATAGTGGTGGACCCCCAGTCATACAAAATTTTCGCTGATATTTCTTAACTGTAATTTTGCTAATCTTATGAATCAGGCAACCCTTGTGAAAGGGTCATTCAACCCACTCGCTCCCCAAAAGGGTTCGTGATTCATAGGCTGAGAACCCTGCACTAAACTAAGAGGAGTTTCTACGTCAACATATTGTTAGAAGCTCAAGTTCTTTTTGTGTTGCTGTTAGTTGCCGTCGAGTGGGTTTTGACTCTCAGCAACTCTACGCACAATATAATAAAATGCTGCCCCCTCCTGTGCCGTCCTCACAGTGTTTCGTTGATGGCACTCATTGTTGCAGCCACTGAGTTATTCCATCTTGTAGGGTCTGCCTCTCACTTGCTGCCCTTCTGCAGTACCACTTTTTGTGTATTCCTCTCGGGCAGTGTTTCTGAACCTTCTTAATGGCATGGCTCCTTTATACAATTCTTAAAGTTGTGGTGATCCTCCAACATTAATTTTTTTTCATTGTTACTCCATTACTGTGATTTCACTACTGTTATGAATTAGGCAACACCTGTGAGGGGCTCGTCTGAAGCCCCATAGGGGTCGCGACCCACAAGTTAAGAACCACTCTTCTAAATTTAGAGGAGTTTCTCTTAAGATCTAGTTCAGCATATTGTTAGAAGTACACGTCCTGTAGTTCTTGTCGTTAAGTTCCGTCGAGTGGGTTTTGACTCTTAGCAACTCTATGCACAATATAATGAAACGCTGCCCTGCCCTGTGCCACCCTCACCGTGCTTGTGTGCTTGGCCTCAGTGTTGCAGCCACTGTGCTAATCCAACTTCTTGGAGACTGCCGCTCTCTTCCTTCCCTTCTGTACCAAATTTGTGTCTTGCCCTAGAGAAGTGGTTCTTAACCTACCTAATGCCACTACCATTTCATATCGATTCTCATTTTGTGGGGACCAGCAACCATAAAATTATTTTCATTGGTACTTTATCACTGTAATTGTACTACCGTTATGAATCGGGCCACCCCCGTGAAAGGGTCATTCTACCCTCCCAAGGGGCGCGACCCACAGTTTGAGAACTTCTGCTCTAAAGTTAAAGGACTTTCTCTTAAGTCCTACTTCACCATATTGTTAGAAGCACAAGTCCCGTAGTTATTTTTGTTGAGTGCTGTCTAGTGCGTTTCTGGTCACAGCAACCCTATGCACAATATAATGAAATGCTGCCCAGTCCAATGCCATGCTCAGAGTTGTTCATTTGCCTGTGCTCATTGTTGCAGCCACTGGGCTAATCAATCTTGTAGTGGCTGCCTCTCCTTTGCTGCCCTTCTACTCTACCAAGAATTCTGTCTTCCTCTAGGGAAGTGGTTCTCAACCTTCCTAATGCCGCGACTCTTTCATACCATTCCTCATGTAGTGGTGACTGCCAAATCATGAAATTATTTTCATTGCTACATCATAAGTCTAATTTTTCCACTTTAATGAACGGTCCACTGCCGTGAAAGTTTCATTCGTCCCCCAAAAGGGGTCACGATCCTCAGTTTGAGGCCCGCTGCGCTAAACTAATAGGAGATTCTCTTAAGGTCTACTTAGGTACATTGTTAGAAAAACAAGTCCTGTTTTTTTCTTGTGGGTTTTGACTCATAGCAACTCTATGTCAATATAATGAAACACTGTCCCGTCTTGTGCCATCCTTGCAGTGTTTCTTTGGCTTGTGTTTATTGTTGCAGCCACTGTGCTATCCCATCTATATTGGGGCTGAGTCTATTTTGTTGCCCTTCAACTGTATCAAGAATTGAGTCTTCCTCTTGGACAGTGGTTTTCAACATTCTTACTCACGACCCTTTCATCCAGTTCCTCATGTAGTCGTGACCAAGCAACCATAAAATTATTTTTGTTGCTACATCATAGCTGTAATTTTGCTACTGCTATAATTCAGGCCACCCCATGAAAGGGCTGTTTGACCCCCCAAGTAGGCATGACCACAGGTCGAGAGCCGCTGCTCTAAACGAAGGGGAGATTCTCTTAAGGTCTTCTTCAGCATCTTGTTAGAAGCACAAGTCCTGTTGTTATTGTTGTTGGGTGCAGTCGAGTGGGTTTACCTCATAGCCACTCTCTGCACAATATAATGAAACGCTGGGGGTCTTAAAGGCTTGAAGGCAAACAGGCTGAAATGTAGCTCGGAAGCAACAAAGCCCACAGAGAAGAAGCACACAAGCCTAAGTGAGCACGAGGTGTTGAAGGGATCAGGTAGCAGACACCAAAGAACAAAACCCATCATTGTGTGATCACCTTCCCCACATAAACGCTGAAGATGAATGTGTGCATAAGTAAGTGTGGTGAATAAGGCTGATGGTGTCCGGCTATGAAGCGATATAGCGTCCCGGGTCTTAAAGGCTTGAAAGTAAACAAGCTGGCCCAGAAGCAACAAAGCCCACATGGAAGCATCACACCAACATGTGTGATCATGGAGGGCTGAGGGGACCAGTTTTCAAGCAACAAAGGCGGGAGGGGGGATTATATCATCGTGAATGAGGGGAGTGCATGACGGGGGACCAATGCCCACCTGTAGACAACTGGACATCCCTTGGAGAGGGGTAGTGGGAAGGGCATGAGTCACTCAGGGTTCAGTGTAGCAATAATGAAACTCACAACCTTCCTCTAGTTATTAAACGCTTCCTCCCCACACCTCTCATGATCCCAATTATACCTTGCAAACCTGGTTAGACCAGAAGATACACAGCGGTACAGACGGGAACTGGAAACACAGGGAATCCAGGACAGATGAACCCCCCAGGACCAGCGGTGAGCGTGGCAATACTGGGAGGGAAGTGGGTGTAGAAATGGGAAACCGATCACAAGGATCTACATATAACTTCCCCCCTGGGAGATGGGCAACAGAAAATTGGGTGAAGGGAGATGCCGCGCAGTGTAAGATAAGAGAATATAATAATGTATAAATTACTAAGGGTTCATGAGGGAAGAGGTGCAGGGTGAGAGGGGGAGAGGGGATAGGGGAAATGAGCTGATTCCAGGAACCCAAGCAGAAAGCAAATTTTGAGAATGATGAAGGCAACGAATGTATAAGTGTGCTTTACACAATTGGTGTATGTATGGATTGTGATGAGTTGTATGAGCCCCAATAAAATGATTTTAAAAAAAGAAAAAGAAAGAAATGTCTATAAATGAATGAAGGCAACATATGTACAAAATGCCTGATGCAATCAATATGGATTGCAACAAAAGTTGTAAGAGTCTCCAAGAAAAGATTTTTAATAAAAATGTATATATAATAAATATTTTTCTAACTTATATAAATGATTAATAAGAATAATATTAAGCAGCCTGGGTTTTTTACAGGAAAAAATGATAAAAGAACAAATGAGAGATTCAGCAGGAAGCAATGGATAGGAAAATATTATAAGGAAAGTTTTCTCTTATATGGAATGTACATTCTCCTACATGATAACAATCAGAATATGCCGTAAGAACCTCAGAACAAATACTAGAATAAAATAGAGGAAAAAATTCCCAACCCTTCGATAAAATGCTGTATGCTTTCTATGATTTTCACAAAAGTTCAAATTCTTTAACAAAATATTTTGTTCATTCAAATTTTTAATTATGCATAAATTTATGTCTACTTGCATTACATCTCATAAAAAGGCATAAGAATTGTTTTTGCTCTATCTAAAACTAAATAGAAGATAGTGAAGGCGAAAAAATAGCTTTCGTGAATGTTGCTTTGAAATACAAATGGCATTGTCCTAAGAAATTTAAATGATTTAATTTTTTTAAGTCATTTTATTAGGGGCAAATCACAATCCATACATACATCAGTTGTGTAAAGCACATCCGTACATTCATTGCCCTCATCATTCTCAAACATTTGCTCTCCACTTAAGGCCCTGGCATCATGTCCTCATTTTTCTCCGCCCTCCCTGTTCCCCCTCACTCATAAACCCTTGATAATTTGTCAGATCTTACATATTTTGTCTCCCTTCACCCACTTTTCTGTTGTCCATCCCCCAGGGAGGAAGTTATATGTAGATCCTTGTAACTGAGGTCTCAGAGCAGCTGGGTGTGATGCAGAAGAGGCTCTGGAAGCAGCTGCAGACACTGCGGGAGTTGGCAGCCCAACAGTGAGGGTCACTGCATCCGTGAGTACCAGAAAACTGGCTGTGGTTGCTTATTCCCCTAGATGGTACCCCTGCCTTGAAGAGAACCGTGACAGAGGTCTGTAGACATGTGTCAGGAAAAGATGAGGCCTTCACTGTTTCCTCTTCCCACAAACCTTTGAGGGGAGCCTGCAGGGCAGGGGCTCGGCCCCCTGGCTCCAGTCACCTGCCCTTGCCCACAGCCACACCCTCGCCAGCCCCAACTCCCCCTGCCCTGGGTTTGATTCTTGAATCCAGAGGAGCAGCCTGGGCAAAGACGATGAAGAACCTTGTCCTTCAGGCAGCCCCTTTGATTGGATCCCTTGTCCTGCAGAGTGTGGACACATGCACACTAACTGTTGGGGGACTCAGGCTGTCACCACAGGGGCCAGGATCTGAAGAGGATGCTGGCACTGCAGGGCTTCCTGAGGGAAGCCAAGGACTTGCAGAGCTGGCTGAGCAGCCAGCAGCAGGTGGCCAGAGTAGAGAGGACTATTCGCACACCCTCGTGAGGAAGGGGCTGGGGCAAGGAAGGGGCCCTGGAGCCGAATGAAGATGGGTGGTGGAGGGGGGGCTGCATGCACAAGGCCTGATGGGGAACATCAGTCTGGACTGAGGACTGCTGTGGCTTCCTATTCACCTCTCTGCCTAGAGGGGCAAGTTCTGTGGCTGTCCAGTCCTGCCCTGCCCAGTCACTCACTGAGGTGTCTCACAGCCCACCAGCCAGGGCCCCCTTTGACCCCTCTCCTCTCTTCTCAGCTCCTCTTAACCAAGTTTGCAATGTTTCAGCACCAAGTGAAGATGGATGGCCACCAGGGGGCAGCCTGCCCCACTAGCGGAGAGCATGCTGGAGTGGTGGCCCAGCACTGCCCCCAGGGCCCAGCAGTGGTGACAGGACCTACAGTGAGTACCAGCAGCCTGGAGCAGGGGTGAGTTTGGGGGAGGTGCTGGGCATGGGGTGGAGGGGCTTCCAGGGAGACCCTTGCTGTGCTGCGGCTCTGCCAAACCCCTGAGACTTGAACTGGCTTTCTGTGTGCCCACATTGGGGGCCCGGGCCACGTGTTCCAGGGAGCAACTTGTGCAGCCTGGAGCTTGAGACCCCTTACTTAAGCTGAGAGGCCATGTCGGACGACCTTCAGCAAAGCTCAGCCTTTGAGTTCTGGGCTTCTGGCTTCAGGGCACGGTGAGGGCAGCTGCTGGTTCTGGCCCAGCTGCATGCAGCCTGGCTGTACCTGGCCCTTCTGGGGACTCCAGATAGCACTGGGGAAACTTGGTGCACCGAGAGGCTGGCTTACTTGCTAAGACCACAGCTAATTAGCAGTGGAGTTGAGACGCGATATGGCCCTACCATAAAAAGGAAGTGTTTTCTGCCTTGGTGACCCTTGGCCTTCCCTGAGGTCAAGGGTGACCATAGCAGCCACATGAAGAGTGTCAGAAGCAGGGCACAATGACTGCCTCAACCTCCCCACTCTCCCCCCGCCGGGGCTCTTCCAGTCTTGGCCTAGTGCCTCTATTGCTGGGGAGCAGGCTGTAGAGTCCCCCACCCCTGCAGGGCCCACAACCTTCCTAGCAGTGCCAGCGGATCTGAGAAGGCACAGCCTGGCAGTGTGTGGCCAGGCTCCCTGGAAATGGTCCCATTGAAGATCTGGAGAGCAGACCGATTGTTTTCCTTTGATTGTGTTACAGACACCTTACAGGAGAGAAGGACGTTTATAGATCACTGTCTACAGTTTCTGACCTTCAAACCACTCAAATCATTGCCATCGAGTCGATTTCTATCATCGAGGCCCTGTAGGACAGCACACGACGGCCCCTGCTGCTCTCTGAGGCTGTCACTACGGGAGCAGACAGCCGAGCCGCGTCTTTCTGATGGGTTTCAGACCACTGACCTTGCCACGAGCAGCAGCCCGGGGCATGCCTTTTTCTGACCTTGGGTTTGACTAATATATATATACACACATATAATGCACATATATATATGAATTTTAATATAGAGGGTTTTTGTTTTAAGTGGAAACATGCAGAGCAGTTTAACAATATCTACACATTTTGTTTGCAGCTCTCATAATATAACACAGCACTCTTCTTGCCTCCACCATGGCCCCTCCCTCCCTCCTGAACTTTGAGGGCAAATGCTCCCCTTTGCTCTGGGAAGCACTTGCCTCACAGGTGCCATGCGTTCACTTTATCAGATCGACTGTTGCTTGGGCAGGAGTGATTCCCGGAGCTGGGCTCTGTTTTGGATTTGAAGGGCCCTGGTCTCGGGGTTCCAGCAGTCCCTGTCAAACTTGTAATTGCCTCTATTCATGAAGTCAACTTCCATTGGCTTTCAAGCTGTTCACAAGTTGCCAGTTTGAGCTCAACCAGAGCAATTTGAGGCGGTGGCTGGGCACCATCTAACTCTCCTGGTCTCCAGGACAAGGATGGACGGCTGTGGTGTTGGTGGGCCGATAGTCCTGTGGACTGCTTTGCTTGTTTTTGATTTTCTTCACTCGTCAACTCCAGATGGGGAGAGAGGGGATCCTAGTTGCTAGAGGTGGCTTTGCAATGGAGACAAACATTTTATACTAAAGTGAGATTCTTACGTGACATTGCGTGACTGCAGCAGCCCCTGCTCATCTTCCTCCGTGCTCACCCTAGCTGACCACCTTCCTGCCTCAGAGGATGGGGCACTCCCTCTGCCCGTCCACCCTCAGGTCCTCATTTTCAGTCCCACAGGATCCTGTGGTATCAATCCCCCCCCCCATCAGCCCCACCCCCAGCCTACACAAGGATTACAAACCCTCGCTCCAATCAGATTTTCTGTAGCTAGTGTCACCTCCCCTGTGTTCCTCAGAGTGTGCGCTGCACCCATGAGATTATTGATTGGTTTCCACCCATAGTGACCCTCTGTGTCCCACTGGGCTTGCTCTGGGGGCAGCTCTAAGAGGGGGAAACTAGGAGGAGGAGGGGAGGGGGCAGTTGGGCATAAGAAGCTGTGATGGACCCCACAGAGCCAGACTGCCCATGGAGGACAGGACCTTGCGGCTGTTTCCCCGAAGGTGTGCCCCTCAGGGCAGATCAATGCTCTGGAGACCCCACCGCAGGTGGAGGCCCCTCGACGCTTCCTCAGTCCCGCCCTCCACACCCTCACCTACATTTGGAGCTGGGTGAGCTTCTCCTCCTGGGCCGCCAGCTGCCTTTCCAAGTCCTGGTGCCAGGCATGTGGCCCTCTAAGGGGCGGATCCCTGATCACCCCACAGTCAGGGTCTAGCAGGAGGTCCTCTCAGGAGGCCAGCCAGACCTCGGCCTGACCCAGCATTCCCTGCAGCTCCTCCTGGTCCTGGCTCACCTGGCAGTGCTCCTGGTGAAGGGCCCAGGCCGTCCGGAGCTCATGCAGCTGCCTGTCCAGCTCCCGGAGACACTGTGACCTGGGGGGCAGAGGGCTGTTGGGAGGGGCTCAGGGTGTGGCCTGGGTGGGGCAGGGCTGGTTTACCGTGGAGCAGGGAGAAGCAGGAAAGGGAGCTCTGGCCACGCACCACCCTGGCCCTAACCCTCAGCGCACACATCTCTGGGGCCATGACGTGGCTGGTGTCCAGCAGCTGCTACCCCGCCGGCCGAACTGCCTGGGCTCTCAGGCAGAGCTCCTGCCCCAGTGTCTCCTTGGCCCCAGCTGGCCCTTCTGAGGATATAGACTAGCGCCTGATTCTCTTGAGCCCGAGTGCTGGGTGGGGGACAGGGTATGGGAACATGTCTCAGGGCCAGAGGGCAGAACAGGGAGGTGGCAGGGAAGAGCTGGGTGCCCCCACACGCATGGAACAGAGCGAGCCCCCATCCAGGTGGGGTGGCACATACAGCAGTTCCTGGCAGTGCCTGAGGAAGGCGTGGCCATGGGCTACCCACTCCAGCTGCTGGCCCTGCTCCCAGGCCTTCATGTCCACGTGGCCCACGCCTCCTGCACCTCAGCCACCTGCCCGGCCAGGCCCTCCTGGACCGCAGGGTGTACTTGGATGGCCTCCATCCCCATCTGAACCATCACCTCGTCCACAGCCACCAGCTCCCTCTGCAGCTGGCAGAGAGCAGGCTGAATGCTCCTCCACCCAGGACTCTGCAGGCCATCCTGGCTGTAACCCAGTCTAGTTCAAGCCCAGGCCCGTCACCCTCCATCCCAGAGGGGACAGGGGCAGGCTGTAGTCCTGCCTGGGGTCAGCTGGGGGTTAGGGCTCCTCATCCATCCATTGCCTACAAAGAGGGGTTCTTGCGGGGGGGGGGGGGGACTGGGGCCCTCCCATGCAGGAGGCGGTGCTGGCGCTGCAGGACCTCCACAGACGCCAGGTCGTGGCCAATGACAGCACCCTCCACCAGGACCACCTTCTGAATGTGGCCCCACAGCTCGAGCGCCGCCTTGTGGGGGTCGAGGGCACAGCGGAAAGGAGGGCCAGCAACTTTTTTCCTGAGAACAGGGCCACCTCCTTTTGAGCAAAGACTGTGGCTTGGGGATTTGTGGGGCGTTAACACGGAGGGAAATAGGACGAAGACTCTATTCCCTAACTTATAACAGGGAGAATCTGGAAAGCTGGTATTCCACGGTAGGAAAGCCTCTACTTAGGTAAGTTAGAGGTAAAGTCCAAGTACATTATCCTGCTTTAAAAATCATTCCCATGGATTCTCCGTTAACAGCTAGGCTGCCTTAATGTGAGCACATGGCTGATTGTATCTCTGTGTAGAAGCTGATATGATCCTTTTGCCCTCTCTTCCCACCGTGACACCCAGCCCCCCTTGTAGCTTCCCCCAAGCAGGTATTAGCTTTCCTCACCTTGGTGAGCTCAAGTACAGGGGCCTTACGATAGATACCGCCCACCTTGTGACCCATGTCACTACTGAAGAGGTGTGTCTCCAGGCTCCCTATACACGTCCCAAGATAGCAAAGGTTCCACTTCTCCCAGTTCCACGTGGTCCATCAAGAGGAGCTGAAGTGAGCATGCCTAATAAAACATGTCTGACTCTGTATTGTATTCTCTCGCCCCTGTCTTTCCTGTCCTCTGTGACTTTACCGTGACCTTTACCTATTATCATCGCTGTACATTCGCGCCTTCTGGTCCTTCGGTGGTTAGAAGATGGATGGTTTCCTCTGATCACAGCAGGTTCCTGATGAGGCCCGGGGGCCACAGGCAGGGCCCGAGGGAGGAAAGGGTCTTGACACGCATTTTGGGAGGAAGGCAAAAAGATGGGGAGCCCTGAGCACATGAGGACGGCAGCTCAGGGAGCGAGTGGGCTGCCTGTCAGGGGGTCTGCCTGTAGCACCTCCAACAGTCAGTGAGGAGAGGGCTGGCCCCGGGGCCACCCAGCCCCAGGATTTCAGTTGCAGGACCTGTCAGGTGCTCAGTGCACTGAGACACCAGATTCCGTGAAAGGAAGGTGTGGGGAGGGGAGGCAGGGAGCTCTAAGAGTGGCGGTCAGCAAGAAGACCAGCAGGGCCTGTGCCCCCAACGAAACTGCGGCCAGTGCTCAGGGAGCATTGGGAGAGCCCACTTCGTGCTCCTCCCACAAGGAGTGACCTGCGCTGAAGGACTCCAAACTGGGGGCAGGAAGGAGGGTGGTTGGACGGGGAAGGCTGATTGATGCTGGGAGCTGGAGTCAGCCATGCCCCTTCATACACACATGCGCACACGAGAATACACACAAAGGTACGCATGCACACACCCACATGCCCACCCCTACACATGAGCACACACACACACGCACACACATCTGGGGTAGGCCCCTGTGTCCCGAGTCCCTTGGCTGTCGCTGGCCTGTCCCTCTGGGCACCCACCTCTGTGCGGGCTTTCATTGCCTTGTCCAGCATCACCCATGTGGCCTCAACGCAGCTCCTGTGGACTTGACTCTGGGCCATGGAGCTGGGGGAGGCGAGTTCCAGGGCACCTGCCAGCTCCCTCGGGGCCTGCACCCTGGCAGCCCCACACTCTGCCCTTTCTCCTGGAAGACCTTGAACTTCTCTTCCAGCATCTTCCAAAGGTGGGGCTGGAGAGCGTCAATGTGGATGGGGTTCAGGCAGCTCCTAAAACTCACAAAAGGGCCAGCTGGCCCCAACAGCTCCCACATCCCTCAGCCCTGGTTCTAGAACTCTGCAGGGCATCTCCTGCCCCCTCAGACCACCCAGCATCTACCCTACCCTCCATTCCTCCATCCACTTTCCCGGCACGACTCACTTCCACACCCTCCAGGTCCTGCCCACACTGTCTCTGGAGAGGGCCCGAGTTCAGGGAACCCAGGGCAGCCCCTGCTGTCTGCGGCCTGTGGAGGAGGCAAAGCTGGGTCGGTGGGTCAGGGAGCCTGGTCACAAAGCCCACTTAGCAGGGTCACTTTCCCAAGCCAGGGGCTCCCTGCACCTGCAGGGGCGTTCTGGGAAGAGTTGAGCTGGGCTGAGGATGACCTGCACAGCCCCAGGATGACCCAGGTCACAGTACAAGCTACTGCGTTTCCAGCCCAGATGGAGCTTAGGTGAGATAACGATTTGCCCATGATCCTAGCCCAGAGGCTGTCCCGGAGTCTCAGGGGCCCTGCATTTGCTGCATGCAAGAACCATGGAGGGGTACAGCTTCTACCTTTGAAGGGTGTGCAGTCTCCTCCAAACACACAGCATGCCTGGGTGGCACACAACGTGGCTACCTGCGGAGTGCCGGGCTTTAGAATGACCCGACCTGCTGACTCATGGGGATCCTCAAGAGGGTTTGCAAGCCAGTAAATCTTTCCAGGAGCAGGGAACCTCTTCTTTCTCCTGAGGAGAAGTTAGTGGGACTGAACCAGGCAACAGCCCAACACTTCCCAAGCAGGCCTCCTGGAGCATCCTTAGAGCAAGGGGTAAACTGCTAGTGATAATGGGCTCCTGGGAGGAGAGTTTGCAAAAAGGCCTGAAGCGCTGAGCAAGATCTCAGGACGGTGGCCCTCTGGGAGCTTAGGACAAGTTCTAAACCCAGCCACGAAGCTGAAGGGCTGAGCAGACAGAAGCTGAGGGGGAGGAATGAGCATGCTGGGATAACTGCTGACCCCCGCCTTGGGGCAGGGCTTCCTGGTTGGAGCTGTGGGAGCTGACTCAGGCCAGACCCCACCTGCTCTGAGAGGCTGAGGCCACCCTCAAAGTTCACAGGCAACTGTCTCACGTGCTCGTCCATATCCAGGTGGGTGCCTGGGGGAGGGGGTGGCTTCTGCAAGTGCTGAGTTAAGCTGGGCGAGAGGATGGTAGCTGGAAGGACAAAAGGAATTGACTAATACTCTGGAATTACATCACTCGCTCTCTTTGTAAGTTTTTCACTATTGTTCTTGTCCTGTGTTGAATCTATCTTTTCCTTACTCTCCCCTAGGACCTTCCCCTTAGATATGGGGCTGCGGGGACGGGTTGATTGATCTGTGCTGTAATCAGGGAGGTAGGTAGTAATAGAGGGAACGCGTTACTACTCCCATAGTTCCCATAGCAACCTGGAACAATTGGTGGGAGGAATGGGTAGATAAAGGCTGCATTGGGGGTTTCGGTGCTTGGTGGAGGTGAAGGCTGGCGTGTTTAGAGTGGAGAGAGGAAAACAGCCTGTTGGGGAAATGTTATTGGAGATGGCTTTGAGACTAGCCTCTACTGGTCTCTTGCTCCTCACTCTCCTCTTGATAGCAGCACGTGTGTTCCCCTCACCACCATCCCCTCATCCTACCTTGGAGCCCTTCTGGCTATTATTTCCTTATGGAAAAGCTGTCAGCTCATCATCCTGCATTCTTCCATTCATGCATCTTTAGCTCCGTGTTGACTTCTAACAGGAGAGAATCAGAAAAGTTAAGTCCCCACCCCACAGGGCCTTTGCTGAAGGAGACTGCAATCTGTGTACGGAATATCTCTTAGCTCACTCTCTCACTTCTCCCTAATAGATTTTTCCTGCCACTGCTCCTGCCTGGAGGGGATGGAGAGTTCAGGTGATGCCACAGAAGTCACAGCAAAAGAACCAAGGCACTCGGAAGACCATTCATGAGCTGGAATATGATAGAAGCTCTTGAATGGGAAGCCACCATTCTGGCAGTAAACATGCTCCTATGGACCCTCCCAGTTCTAAGGCTTTAGTGCAGTCCCACCTGAATGAGTTCTCCCTGGGTGAGTTCCTTCTGAAAGCGAAAGAGGGTTTATCCTTCTTTATCTTTGAAGCTACGCCTTCTATACCTACTGGATCCAGATATTGAGGATCTTCGCTTCCTGATTCCTGAACTCAACATTGCTGATTGATAGCTGCATGACCAAGGACCCGGACACAGCTCTGGATTCTCTGTTCGCTCTCTTTAGCCACCATTTGTTTCTTTTTGTCTAATTGTGCAACAGAAATCTCGGGGGATGCTTTATTCTAAAGTCTTCCACTTCCCTAAAGGCGGGTATAGAGAAAGGCAAAGTTAACTGGAGTCTCTCCAGCACACACTAGAACCCCAAGGGGGCTGCATAGGGCTCATCCAAAAGTGGAGATCTGCTGCCTCACCCCTAGACTGGGAACCCAACATGGGTAGGGGCCAAGTGCTGTTTCTATCTGGACCTTCAGGGTCTTCTCAGGGCCTGGCTCATAGAGGAAATGAAAAATGCTTGTTTCTTCTTAACAAGTCAGAGATTTACTATTGTTGTTAGGGTCGGTCTTGTGGTTCCCACTCATAACAACCCTATGTCAAACAGAACACAACGCCACCCGGTACCATCATCACAATTGTTCTTATGTTTGAGCCCATTACTGCAGCCCCCATGTCCATCCATCTCATGAGAGCCTTCCTCTTTTCCATTGCCCTTCCACTTTACCAAGCATGATGTCCTATTACTGGGCCTGGTCTCTCCTGACAACATGTTGAAAGTACACGTCCAAAGGGTGACAAAATCTGGCCATCCTGACTTCTAAGGAGCATTTGGCCTGTGCTTCTTCCAAGACAAGTTTATTGGTGCTTCTGGTAGTCCATAGTACTTTCTATGGTTCTTTTTTCCTAGCACCATAAATCAAATGCATCGATTCTTCTTTGGCCTGCCTTATGTAATCTCCAAGTTTTACATTCATAGGAAGTGTTGAACATACTATGGCTTTTGTCAGATGCACCTTAGTTCTCAAAATAACATCCCTGCTTTTCAATACTCTAAAGAGGTCTTGTGAATATTTAGCCAATACAATGCAATGCATTTTTTAAGCTCTTGACTGCTTCTTGCTTGACCGTTGATCATGGATCCAAGGAAGAGGAAATCCTTGACCACCTCACAATTCTACATCTAAGCATATACCTCAAAGAATAACAAACAGAGACTCAAAGAGATAGTGGTATACAAGTTCACTGCAGCACTACTCACAGTAGCCCGGGCACGAAGAATGGATAAACCAAACAATATCTAAGTCATACAATGGAATATTATTCAGCCTTTAAAAAGGAATGATGTTTTGGAACATGCTACACCATACAGGGACCTTGAACACCTTCTGCTGACTGAAACAAGTCAGACCATAATGAGATTGATATAAAATATGCAGAATCCATAGGGAAATCCATAGACAGCAAGCAGAGTCACGGTTGATAAGGATTGGGTGACGAAAGCAATGGGGAGTGACTGGTTAATGAGCATTGACTGTGTCTCCATTCAGAGTGATCCAAATGTTGGCCTGATCCTATATTCGATTTGCATGGAGCCCCTGCCCTCTCCTGAGGGGTAGCTTCAGCAAAGGCACTGACAGGTTCAGAATCTTGGTTTCCTGACCTGTGAGTGTGCTGGAAAGAATAGATGGAGTAATAAATAATGACACTGATCACAACCAATAATTATACAGCACTTACTATGGGCCGGACATTGTTCCCCAGCCGTGCTTCTAGCAGGCACACAAATACAATGCCCTTGGGGCCTAACAGAAACTCAGATTCCACTTCAGCAGATCTGAAGCAAGCTGCGAGAAATGGAGTTTCTAATGGGGACAACAGTGAGGACCAGGATTCTCAGAAGGATTGAGGCATTTGAATGGCAGTGATGGCAAAGACCGTGTGTGGAGTATACTGTGTGTGGCCAGGAGAACGAGCAAATCAGTCCTGGAGGAAATTTAGCCAGGACACTCTTCACAGAATGTTCCTAGAAGAGAGAATGGCAAAATTTTGTCATGCTGATTTTGGTCATGTCGTTAGGAAAGACCAGTTGCGAGAAGAGGACATCATGTGGATCTGGGGAAACTCTTCATGACACGGACTGGCACCATAACCGCAACAATGACCTCAAACCTGCCGATGGGCAGGAAGATGGCATAGGATCGGGCATTGATTTGTCCTATCAGACCTACGGTCAAAAGGAATCAAATTTGACTTACTGGAGACTAACAACAACAACAAGGTCTTTCTATCTATTGATGCATTCAATCTCAACCTCAAACACACAACCTAAGTACTATTTTTCACTTCCCTTCTACACACAGCAGCGCAAAGGGGGTTCAATGATTTGTCCCAGGTCATGGAGCTAGAAGGACATAGAGCCAGGACTGGACAATGGAGCGATCTGACAACAGAGACATTAAACATAAGCAGGGCTTTGTCTCCCACAAAGATCATAGGCGTAACCATAATGGACTTGGCACAAGTCCTGCCGCATGGCAACCTTTCAGCAGATAGGTGCTATCTTAGTGCCATCCAGTTGGCAGCAAGTCAGCGACTGTATAGGACAGGGTAGAACTGTCTGTGGGTTTTTGACACGAAATATTTACAGCATTAGAACTCCCCATCTTTCTCCCACAAAAGTCCCTATGTTTGTTAGTAATTTGGTCAGAAGTCACTTTAATGGTGACCAAATCCTTCCTTTTTTGGGATTCAACATTATACCCCACTGCTTCTAATAGCTCCTCGCCCCAAACCAAAACAGGCATGAGAGAGTTGATTCTGACTCATGGTGCCCCCATGTGTGCGTTGCATAGGACTTTCAGGACTATAGGCTTTAAGCAGGTTGCCAGGCCTTTCCTCCATGGTGTCCCTGGGTGGGTTCCAACGGCAAATGATTTGGTAAATAGTTGTGTGTGGAACTGTTTGCCCCCCTTCAGGAACTCCAATATCCTTGCAGCTCTCTATTCACAAAGGACTGTCCTTCCAACCAAGAGCTCAGAGTGCTTCTTTTCACTCTCTTATTTTCTTTACATCAAGTTGTTTGGGAATCCCCAGGAGCTGGGTCCCAGGGACATATTTATATGTAATTATGACCCTGTCATCTACAACATGATGATGATAAATGGAGAAAAAACTGAAGTGATCAGGGCTATCTTCTTTCTGGAGTCCACAATAAATGATCATGCGAGCCCCGGTCAAGAACTCAAGGGATGTATTGTATTGGGTAAATCTGCTGTTTGAGATCTCATTCTTTTTTTCTTTTTTTGCAGCTGGGAAAGAGAAAGTGGAGATGGGCTGTTCTCCCAAGTTGGGGTCCCTGTAAGGGCACCACCCACTCAAACAACTGGCCAACACCACTCGGGAATAGAGTTCCCTGCCACTTCTGCAGAACTGCCCTGTGGAAGGACCAATGTCCTAAAGGTTAAGAATGGAGAAGACAAGTTTCAAGAGCTACAGCCTAATCCCTTACAGCCAGAGTGTGACTCAACAAGGGCCTCCACAGGCACTTTCTAGGGATCTTAAGTAGTTGGGGCTTAAGGAGAGTGGCATGGGGCTCTAGCAAGCTAGGAGCCCATCCCAGGCTGGGGTTACATATCCCAAGCCGTTGATGGGGAGGCCTCAGGTAAGCAGTGGGCCCAATGGAGTTCTGGGTATATGGGCCTGGGGGAGGGGAGCCACCTTTGGGGCTGAACCAACCCAGGGCATCCCAAGTGGGATGGGGTGCAGGGGCCTGGGCAGGGTCCCTCTTCCTCTCCAACCTCCATGGCCAGTCAGGCTAACACAAGATCTTGGGCAGGCAGGGGGCCTGGGGCAGTGCCCAAATGAGCCAGGGGCTAGCTTGACAGGGGGTGTTTCCTGGGTAGGCAGAGGGCCTCGGGCAGGGTCTTTGTGGCAGGCCCAGACCCAGATGGGCAGGGACCTGGAACAGGGATCCCAGGTGTGTGCCCGGCCTGGACTGGACCCAGGGTTGACAAGGGCCCTGATGCAGGCTCCTGGGTGGGCAGCAGGCCCAGGGCAGAGTCTTGGTGGTGAGCAGGCCCAGGGTGGGGGCAGGGGGTCTGGAGTGTGGTCCTGGGTGGGTCAGCTGGGCAGGGCGGGGATCCTGGTGGCTGGCCAGGTGCCTGGTGGGCTCCAGACCCACATCAGTGGTCATGGTAGCAAGGCCCTCCCTGGTGGGCAGGAGTCTGGGAAGGGGCGGGAAGGCTGCAGAGGCCACACCTGGTCTTTGAAGTCCTAGGCCTTGCGCATCAGGTCATCATGGCCCATGGAGGCAGTGTGGCTCCGAGGCTGGCTCACAGCCTTCAGAGATTGGCTCGCTCAGCTCCTGAGCCCTTGACCTCTATAGGAAGTGCTGGCTGGCCTCCTGTCATGTTCTCAATAGGCTCCAGCTGCTGACAAGTAGACCAAGCCTTAAAGGGGCCATGGGCTTCCACCTGTGCGCCCCTCCTCCTCACCCTTAAAGGGGCCGCGTGCTGCCACCAGAGACCTCTTTCAAAAGTGTTCTTCAAAGTGTTTGAGAGCAAGAATGTTACATTAAGGTGCACCTGACTAAAGCCATCTTAGTCATATTGTCGATGGCCTTCTATTCACGTGAAAGTTGGACATTGAAAGGGAAGATCAGAGAAGAATCAATGCATTTGAATTGGGAGGCTGTTGAAGAATATTGAAAGTACTCTGAACTGCCAAAGAACAAACAAATGTGGGTTAGAAGTACAGCCAGAATACTCCTTAGAAGCCAGGATGGTGAGGCTTCCCCTCACGTACCTTGGACATACTGTTTGGGAGAGACCAGTCCCTGGAGGAGGAAGGACGTCCTGCTTGGTGAATCAGAGAGGCAGTGAAAATGAGGAAGAACTTCGGCCAATGGATTGACACAGTGGCTGCAACAAGGGGCTTAAACATAACAAAAATTGAGAGGATGGGGCAGGACTGGGTTGTGTTTTGTTCTATTATCCATAGGGTGGCTAGGGGTTGGAACTGACTCAATGGCATCTAACAGCAGAAACAATGTCTACACCCACTACTAACAGGACAGGAAGTTTCCCAACCCCTCTCATCTCTCAACCACAGGAACAAAGATGCCACCTTCCTTCTAGCTGTATTCCAAGTATCTAGAACAGAGCTCAGCAATGAAGTACCTAACAAACCTGAGGTAGCTGTTACTTAGCACCATGCCTCAGAGATCTCAGTTCCCACTCCCGAAACAATGACATCAGTGTTGTTGTTTGTTGCCATCAAGTCGACTTCCAGTTACACCTGCGTCACACCTGCCTACCTAGAATCCCACCTTATGAAAATAAGTCAGAACAATGATTCTTGCCCACGGTGTCTGCAGACTATGAACCACCACTCTGAAAGGATGTCATGGAAATGTTGAACTGCTAGCTCAAAGGTTGACAGTTCAAACCACCAGCTGCTTCAAGGAAAACGATGAGGCTGTCTGTTACAGTAATGTTGGACAACGTTGGAAAACTTACATAGGGTCTCCATGAGTTGGAATTGACTGGACAGTAATGGGTTTGCTGTACCTGGAATGATGATGCAACCAGAGAAAGAATGAGAGGGAAGTCTGAAAAAGAAGCACCGACCTGCCCCTCCATCGGGCTGTTTTGTGATTTTTTTTGCAGCAGATGGTTCGATGGGAACAGGGAATGAAGAGGCGGAGTGCATGGCACAGTTGAGGGCTATTTGCCATTCTGACCAAGTGCCTCTGTGAGAAAAGGGGGAGCGGAGGCTTGACCTGGATCTTGATCAAAGCCCAAGAAAATATATGAATTTCCAGAATGAGAGAGGTTTCCCAAGTCAGGGTAGTAACAGGAGCTGACAGCTCTCACCTCTGACCCTGTGGGCCCTGTTCAAAGAATCTCCTGGACTGGGTGGGAGGTGGGTGGTTAGGCAGAGAGACAAAGAGAGAGTCGAACTAGGAACTTTGGCTCTTTCCCAGCCTGAGCCTGAGCCCCTGAGCCTCCTCAAATCTACTCTCCTCCTTCCCCGGCCCCCCACAGGGACACCTTCCAGAGGTCTTCCTGTACCCATATGTAGGTTTTGGCCCTACCTGCTTTTGCCTCTGCTCAGTGGCAGGGCATTTGAAGGGTGGTTGTGGGATTTGTACAGTTGACATTAGGGTAAATGCGTGATCATTTCTTAAATTGATCCTACTGCAGCTTTAGGCTGTGTTTCCAAATTGTCTGTACTCACAGAGGCTCTGCAGAGGGGACAGTGGCTCTGATTCCACCTGGAAGTTCCTGGTTGAGCACATGGATTTCCCATCCCAGTCTAGCCATGGCACCAGGGATCAGGGTGCTAGGAGAGGGGCAAATGGGTCCCCAAAGGAGATGTGTGGTGACCACAAATGTGACACACTGGTAGTCACCTACTAATTGTACTTGGTGGTGCTTGCCCCTCTCAAGGTGGAAACATACAATTTCGCCTATGCCTCTTCTCTAAAAGCAAGTGGACCTGCTTGTGACATGAGGTTTTGGAAAGTTCTTTCATGGGCCACAAAGAAGTGTGGCTGATCCAGTGTCTCAAGCTGATTTCGAGTAGTGTCCAGAGAGTTCGTGGTGAAAGGGGGTAGGGAACTGTGGGGGGCTGGCCAGGGATTGAACACGGAGTAATTTGAGCCAGACAGAGTAATGAATGGGAGTCAGAATGGATATGGAAGTAATCTGGGGGACGAGTTTGGATCTGCCTCTGTGGGTTTCTGACACTATAAATTTGTCCATTGTCAGACGGCCTCATCTTTCTCCCTCTCAGAGCAGCTAGTGGGTTTGAACTGCTGGCTTTGAGATTAGTACCGGGATGCTTAACCCACAGCATGACCAAAAAACCTTAGCAAGAAGGATATTACCACAGCCACAGCCACCACCCCTTTTTTCTAATTTTCTGAGAGATAGAGAGGAAAGAGTGCTGTCCAGCGTTCGACTACCTTTAAAGAAAATGGGAGGGCCAGGATGATGACAGCAGGTGGCTGGAACATCCCAGCCTGGCATCCGGGGCCATCCGGAAAGATCCTCCCTTGTGGGCTCTGTGAAGTAGGCACACTCAAAGACCACAGGACCTCGGTCTCAGCTGTCGGCCTCGGGGCTTGGGTTTCTTAGTTCCTTCTGCTTGGGGAGGGGCTGCTCGATGGAGAGCCTCGTCACTTAGCATCATGGCTGCTCAGACATGATACCCCTGAGTCATATAATTTACATTTCATGCACAATTGAAGCAGCTAATGGTGTCATACTCCAAGGGGGGAACAAGTTGTCATAATGTTAATTACATTGCAGGCGTGCTCCCTCTCCTTTGTCCCCAAGTGCTCCATGGGAAGTTCCCAGGTAGCAGTCGAGTGGGTGTCCAAGAGAGTGGCTTTGGCTCTCTCCAAGGTTTCACGGCTGAGGAGTGGTTACAAGGCCAAGAATTCTTTCTCTGACTTCGTTGTGGGTGTGTTGGCGCAGTGCGAGTAGAGGTGGCAGCTAAAACAGCCCAGTGATCTCCCCATCCTTTTCTCCCCTGCGTGTGTGCAATCGGGCAGGGCTGGAGGGTGCCTGTTCAATGCTCAAGCTAATTTTGCTTGATAGGGGACAGGGGAGATGATGTGTAGGGAAAAGGAGGCAAAATCCAACCACTCTTAGTCCAGATATCAGCAGACGGTAGAGCTAAGCCTGGAGTCTCTGAGGCTGGTCTGCTGGGATTTAAATTCCAGCTCCCCCTTGGATAACCTGGTTACCCCTGGGCCAGATGGCTTCACCTCTCTGTGCATCCATGTACTCACCTATAGACGGAAGCTGATGCACAACCAATGGGTCAGTCGATTCCAACTCATAGTGAGCCTGGAGGACAGACTGGAAACATTCTATAGGCATTCCCATAGGCTGTGACTGATACTGTTGCAAATTGACGCATCATTCTCATGGGAAGCTGCTGAGGGTTTCACTGAGCTAGTGGTAAATAGTCAAGGGCTTCTCTATTGTCCTGCCAGCCCTCCTCTTAAAGGGGTTGCAAAAGTCACCAAAACCCCACTTCTCTAGAGTTCATTCAGACTCATAGAAACTCAGGAGGATAAAGTAATAACTGTCCCTGCAGACGTCCAACCCTGAAAATCTTTATGAGCTCAGACAGCCCCATCTTGATTCCAAAGAAGAGCTGGTGGGTTTGAACCACCGACTTTCTGGTTAGCAGTTCTAATGCTTCACCCACACCACCACCCGTGGGATGAAATGAGTGAATGTACATGCAATGCTTAGAACACTAGTACATAACATGCACTTAGTAATTGTGAACTATTGTGGTAGGAGGGGAGTCCAAAAATCAAACCAAACTCACTGCCATCGAATCCACTCTGACTCCCCATGACCTGAGTTCTACCCTATAGGACAGGGTCCAACTGCTCCTGTCGGTATTTGAGATTGTAACTTTATAGAATTGGAAAGTGTCTTGTTTTTCCCTGAGAGTGGCTGGTGGTTTTGAACTGTTGGCTTTGGGATTAGCAGCCCAATATGTAATCACCCACGCCATTATTAAATGAGAGCTACGAGTTTCTGACATTTTCTGTGAGGTGGTAGAAGTATATGTCATTCCTATATTTAAAGAAGGTAAATCAACTGAAACAGAACAATTGCCATGGCTTTCCAAAGAGAGGAGAGATGTCAGTTTTAAGGATATATAGAGCTGTGAGCCATCCCTGGAGAGTACAAATGGTTAAAACACTTGGCCATTAACAGAAACTGAGGGGGTTCAAGCGCACCCAGAAATACCTTGGAAGAAAAGCCTGGCCATCTGTTTCTGAAAGGTTATGCCCATTGAAAGTCCTATGACTCACCATGAATCGCAATCAACTCAGTGTCAAACGGTCATTTTAAATTTCAGGATGGTTCCTGGGCAGAAAGAAATCATACTAAGTTGTCTATTGAAGAGGAGGTTTGTGAGAGCACCTGACCCATTCAAATACAACTGATGAGGAACCTCGGTGGGGCCACTGTACACAGACTAGGCCATGCTTTCTCCACATCTGGTTTTGTTGGATGCTGTCAAGTTGGTTTCAACTCGTGGCGACTCTACATACAACCAAAAGAAACACTGCCTGCTCCTGTGCCAGCCTCACAATTGTTATGTTTTAGTGTGTTGTTGTAGAAACTGTGTCCATCCATCTTGGTGAGGGTCCTCCCCTTTTGGGCGCCCCTTTACCAAGCATGATGGCTTTTCCATGATGTTGCTTCTCATAGCTCCTGATGCCAAGGATTTGAGATGAAGTCTAGCCATCCTTGCCTCTAAGGGGAAATCTGGATACCCTTCTTTCAAGACAGATCTTGCTCCTCAACTGAAATTCTTGCAGAGAGAGTGAAAACACACCTGATTTTCCTAGAGTCTCGTTTCCCAAAGTGGGTAACACCACCCAACTTTGGGCGTCCAATGACACTTTCACAGGGGTTGTCTGGTTCATCGCAGTAGCAAAATTACAGTGATGAATTAGCAATGAAATAATTTTTATGATCGGGGTAAACAGAACCTGAGGAACTGTATGAAAGAATCATGGCATTCGGAAGGTTGAGAAACACTTGTCTAGGGAATGGTTGGGATCTCCATGTATGCTACACATGAACTTCATAGGCAGTCAGGCAGCGTATCATTTGGGTTTCATTGGAGAGGAAAGAACTATTGATCATGTTTCAAGGACAAACAAATCTGGAAGGAAATGCTATTGTGGATGAAAACAAAACATAAAACAAACTCTTGAAAGATTTCTGTATGCTAGAGATGAATTGCAATCAAGAAAATTAAATGATATCTCTGAGGGTTCCAGCAGAAAACAAACCATGCAGAAGGTTTAATTAAAGAGAGTTTAATGAAGACTATTCACAGTTCTGGGGATGGGTTTAAGGAAGCCAACAAAAGATAAGGAGGCCCCGAGGGTCTAACAAGAGCATAAAGCTGTTGCCACGTGTCCTATGGAATTTTCTCTTCAGCTCTTTGACTTTGTCATTTCTTCTCATTGTCTTAGCTACTCTATGATATAGAGCAATTCTGACTCATAGGAATTTGATACTACTGTCCTCTCCCAATTTCCTTAATTTTCCAACTTCATGTGTGTTAAAATATGCATTATTGTATCAGATTTCCTATGCTCTAAACCAGTGGTTCTCAACCTTCCTAATTCCTTGGCACTCTAATGAAGTTCCCGATGTTGTGGTGAACATCCATTCGTAAAATTATTTTCGTTGCTACTTCATAACTGTAATTTTGCTACTATGAAGAAGAGACCGACCCCTGTGAATGGGTAGCTCAACCCCCAAAGAGGGTCCGATCCACAAGTTGAGAACCGCTGCTCTAAACTAAGAGGTGTTTCTTAAAGATGTAGTTCACTATATTTTTAGACGCCCAAGACCTGTTGTTGTTGTTGTTATTAGGTGCAGTCGAGTGGATTTTGGCTCACAGCAACTCTATGTACAATGTACTGAAACGCTGCCCCATCCTGTGCATTCCTCACAGTGGTTCTTTGCTTGCGCTCATTGTTGCAGCCACTGAGCTATTCCAAATTGTAGGGGCTGCCTCTTCTTTGCAGCCCTTCTACTCTACCAATATCTGTGTCTTCCTCTAGGACAGTGCTTCTCAACCTTCCTAAATCCACGACACCTTCATACAGTTTCCTTTGTAGTGGTAGACCCCCAATCATAAAATTATATTCTTTGCTACTTCGTAACTCTCATTTTGTTAGAAGTTATGAATAGTGCAACCCTGTAAAGGGTTCGTCTAAGCCCCAAAGGGGTCACGACACACATGGTGCGAACCGCTGCTCTCAATTGAGAGGAGTTTCTCTTAAGGTCTATTTCACCATACTGTTAGAAGCTCAAGTCCATTTGTTATTGTTGTTATGTGCCGTCGAGTGGGTATGTCTCATAGCAACTCTACGCACAATATAATGAAACGCCGCCATGTCCTGTGACATCCTCACAGTGGTTCTCTGCTTGCGCTCATTGTTGCAGCCACTGTGCTAATGCACCTTGTTGGGGACCGCCTCTCTTTTCCTGCCCTTTCATACCAAGATTTGGGACTTCCTCTAGAGCTGTGGTTCTCAACTTTCCAAATGCCATGATATTTTCATACAGATTCTCATTTAGTGGAGACCCCCCAAACCATAAAATGATTTCATTGCAGCTTCATAACTGTAACTTTGTTACTGTTATGAGTCATGACACCCCTGTGAAATTTTCATTCCATATCCACAAAGGGGTCGCGACACACAGGTGAAGATCCCCTGCTCTAAACTTAGAGGAGATTCTCTTAAGATAGAATTCAGCATACTGGTAGATGCACAAGTTCTGTTGTTATTGGTGTTAGGTACCATCGAGTGGGTGTTGGCTCATAGTAACTCTATGCACAATATAATGATACGCTTTCCTATCCTATGCCATCCTCACAGTGGTTCTTTTGCTTGTGCGCATTGTTGCAGCCACTGTTCAAATCCAACTTTTGGGTATCTGCCTTTTTTTTTGTGGCCTTTCTACGGTACCAAGACTTGTGTCTTCCTCTAGGGCAGTGGTTGTCAAATTTCCTAATGCCATGACCCTTTCGTACAGTTCCTCATGTAGTGGTGACCCCCATCATAACATTATTGTTACTTCGTAACTGTAATTTTCCTACAATTATTAATCATTTCACACCTGTGAAAGGGTCATTCGATCGCCAAAAGTGGTCGCGAACCACAGGTTAAAAACCGCTGGTCTAAACTAAGAGGAGTTTCTCTTAATATCTACTTCACCCTATTGTCAGAAGCACAAATCCTATAGTTATTGTTAGATTCTGTTGTGTAGCTTTCGACGCCTAGCAACTCTAAGCACAATAAGATTGAAGGTGCCCTGTCCTGTCCTGCGCCATCCTCCCAGTGGTTCTTTTGCTTGCGCGGATTGTTGCAGCCACTGTTGTATTCCATCGTGCTGTGGGCTGCTTCTTTTTGCTGCCCTTCTACTCTACCCAGATCTAGGTCTCCCTCTAGGGCAGTGGTTCTCAACCTTCCTAATGTCATGACTCTTTCACACCATTCCTCATGTACTACTGACCCCCCCCCCCAATCATAAAATTATTTTCCTTGTTACTCCATAACTATAAATTTGCTATTGTTATGAATCAGGTCACCCATGTGAAATGCTCATTGTTCCCTCCTAAGACGTCGTGACCCACAGTTAGACAGCTGTTACTCTACACTAAGAGTTTCTTTTAAAGTCTTCTTCAGCATATTGTTAGAGGCACAAATCCTGTTGTTTAGTGCCTTCGAATGGGTTTAGGCTCATACCAACTCTATGCACCATGTAATGAAATGCTTTCCCGTCCTGTGCCTTCCATACAGTGGTTCTTTTGCTCACACTCATTTTTGCAGCCACTGTGCTAATCCATCTTGTTGGGCACTGCCTCTCTTTTCCTGCCCTTCTGTACCAAGATATGTGTCTTCCTCTAGAGCAGTGGTTCTCAACTTTCCAAATGCCACAACCACTTCACACCATTCCTCGTGTAGTGGTGACATCCAACCATAAAGTATTTGCATTGCTACATCATAATTGTAATTTTCCTTCTGTTATGGATCAGGCCTCCCATGTGAAAGGTCTGTTAGTCTCCTCAAAGGTGTCTAGACACACAGTTTGAGAACCAATGGTCTAAACGAATAGGAGTTTCTCTTAAGGTCTACTTCAGAATATTCTTAGAAGCCCAAGTTCTTTTTATTATTGTTTGGTGCCTTTGAGTGTGTGTTGGCTCATAGCAACTGTATGCACAATATAATGAAACTCGGCCCCATCTCGTGCCATCCTCACTGTGGTCCTTTGCTTGCGCTCACTGCTGCATCTATTCCATCTTGTAGGGGCTGCCTGACTTTTGCAGCCCTTCTGCTGTACCAATATTTGTGTCTTCCTCTAGGACAATGTTTCCCATACATCCTAATTCTGCGGCCCTTTTGTACAGTTCGTAATATAGTGGTGGACCCCAATCATAAAATTATATTCATTGATATTTCATAACTGTACTTTTGCTACTGTTATGAATCAGGCCATCACTGTGAAGGGGTGTTTCGAAACACCCCCCACCTGAAAGTGTTCACAACCCAATGTTGAGAAACCTGCTGTAACTAAGTTGAGTTGCTCTTAAGATTTACTTCAGCATATTGTTAAACACACAAGCCCTGTTGTTATTATTGTTAAGTTCCGCGGAGGTGGTTTTGGCTCATCACATCTCTATGTACAATATCATGAAATGCTTCCCAGACCTGTGCCATCCTGTCAGTGGTTGTTTGCTAGTGCTCATTGTTGGAGCCATATTTGGGGGGGCTCGCTATTTTTTTTTCTTCCTTTTTTTTTTTACAAACCCGTGTGTCGAGGGCTGACTTTCAATAGATCGCAGCGAGGGAGCTGCTCTGCTACGTAGGAAACCCCGACCCAGAAACAGGTCGTCTACGAATGGTTTAGCACCAGGCTCCCCACGAACGTGCGGTGCGTGGGGGCTGGCTATTTTTTGTTGCCCTTCTACTCTACCAAGATTTGTGTCTTCCTTTAGGGCAGTGGTTCTCAACCTTCCTAATGCCACAACATTTTCATACCGTTCCTCATATAGTGCTGACTGCCAAATCATAAAATTATTTTCATTGCAACTTTGTAACTCTAATATTTCTACTGTTATGACTGGGCGACCACTATGAAAGGTTCATTCATCCCCCAACAGGGCTCGTGACCCAAAAGTTGAGAACCGCTGCACTAAACTAATAGGAGTTTCTCTTAAGGTCTACTTCAGCACATGATAAGAAACACAAGTCCTGTTGTTTGGTTGTCAGGTGCAGTCGAGTGGGTTTTGACTCATAGCAACTCTATGCTCCATATAATATAACGCTGCCCCATCTTGTGCCATCCTCACAGTGTTCCCTTAGCTTGAGCTCATTGCTGCAGCCACTATGCTATTCCATCTTTTTGGGGAATGACTCTATATTGCGGCCCTTCAACTGTATCAAGACTTGTGTCTTCCTGTAGGACTGTGGTTTTCAGCAATCCTAATGCCACGACCCTTTCATACAGTGCCTCGTGTAGTAATGACCCCCCCAACCAAAAAATTATACTGTTGCTACTTCATAACTGTAATTTTGCTACTGTTACGTATCTGGCCACGCCTATGGGAGGGTCATTCGAACACCCCCAAAGGATTTACCACTCACAAGTTGAGAACGGCTGCTCTAAACTAAGAGCAGTTTCTCTCAAGGTTTATTTGAGCATACTGTTAGATGTATGATTCCTCCTGTTATTGTTGTTCGGGCCGTGGAGAGGGTTTGGGCTCATAGCAACCCTGTGCACAATATAATAAAGGCCTGCCCAGTCTTGCATCATCCTCACGGTGGTTCTTTGCTTGCGCTCATTGTTGCAGCCACCGTGCAAATCCGTCTTGTAGGGACTTCCTCTCTTCTGCTGCCCTTCTACTGTACTTGCGTCTTCCTCTAGGACAGTGTTTCTCACCCTTCCTATTTCTACGACCTTTCAATACACTTCCCAATGTGTAGTGGTGGTCCCCAAAGCATAAAGGTTTTTTTCTACAGTTATTCCATAACTGTAATTTTGCAAGTTTTATGAATCTAGTCACCCTGTGAAAGGGTTGTTCAACCAACCAAAGTGGTCACAAATCACAGGTTGAGAACCGCTGTTCTAAATTAAGAGGATTTTCTCCTGTGGTATAGCTCAGTATATTATTACACGCACGAGTCATGTTCTTATTGTTGTTTGGGGCTGTCAAGTGGGTTTGGCTCATAGTTGGCTCATAACAACTCTATGCACAGTATCATGAAACACTGTTCCATCCTCTAACACCCTCACACTTTTCTTTTGTTTTCACTCATTGTTGCAGTCTCTGTGCTAATCCATCTTTTGGGGGACTGCCTCTCATTTGCTGACCTTCTACTGAACCCAGATTTGTGTCTTCCTCTAGGGCAGTGGTTCTCAAACTTCCTAATGCACGACTCTTTCACACCATTCCTCATGTATTGGTGACCTCCCCCCCCCCAATCATAAAATTACTTTCCTTGTTACTTTATAACTAAAATTATGCTACTGTTATGAATCAGGCCACCATGTGATATAGTCATTCTCCCCCCCCCCACCCCCAAAAGGCATCACGACCCACAGTTTGAGAACTGCTATTCTACACTAAGAGGAGTTTCTTTTTAAGGAATGTTTCAGCATATTGTTAGAAGCACAAATCCTGTTCTTGTTTTTGGCTGCCTTCGAGTGGTTTTGGCTCATACCAACCCTATGCACAATGTAATGAAACGTTGTCCTGCCCTGTGCATCCTCACGGTGGTTCTTCTGTTTGCGCTCATGGTTGCGGCCACTGTGGTAATCCATCTTGTTAGGGACTACCTCTCTTTTCCTGCCCTTCCGTACCAAGATTTGTGTCTTCCTCAAGAATAGTGGTTCTCAACTTTCTGAATGCCACTACTATTTCATACCAGTCCTCATGTAGTGGTGACTCCCCAACCATAAAATATTTTCATTGCTACATCATAACTGTAATTTCGCTCCTGTTATGGATCAGGCCACCCATGTGAAAGGTTCATTAGTCTTCTAAAGGCACTGTGACACACTTTGAGAACCACTGGTCTAAACTAAGGGGAGTTTCTCTTAAGGTCTACTTCAGCACATTCATAGACGCACAGTCCTGTTGTTATTGATTGGTGCCTTTGAGTGTGTGCTGGCTCATAGCAACTCTATACACAATATAATGAAACGTGACCCCATCTCGTGCCACCCTCACAGTGGTTATTTTGCTTGTTGTCATTGTTGCAGCCATGGGCTAATCCAACTTTTGGGGGGCTGCCTCACTTTCGCTGCCCCTCTACTGCCCTTTCATTCATTTCCTCATGAAGTGATGAACCCCCAATCATAAAATTATTTTCATTGCTACTTCGTAACTTTAATTTTGCTACAGTTATGAATCAGGCCTCCACTGTGAAAGGGTTATTTGAACCCCCCAAAGGGCTCGCGACCCACAGGTTGTGAACCACTGCTCTAAACTAAGAAGAGTTTCTCTTAGGATCTACAGCACCATATTGTGAAAAGCATGAGTCCTACAGTGATTGTTGTTAGGTGTTGCCCAGTGGGTTTCGATTCTCAGCAACTCTAGCACAAGATAATGAAACGCTGCCCCGTCCTGTGCCATCCTCACAGTGGTTTCTTGTCTGCACTCATTGTTGCAGCCACTGCGCTAATCTATCATCTGGGGGTCTGCCTCTCATTTGCTGCCTTTCTGCTCTGCCAAGATTTCTGTCTTGCTCGAGGACAGTGGCTCTCAACCTTCCTCTAATGCCACAGGCCTTTTATACCACTCCTCATGTAGTGGGTACAATCCCAGTCATAAATTTATTGTCATTGCTACTTCATAACTGTAATGTAGCTACTGCTATGAATTGGGCCACCCCTGTGCAAGGGTAGTTCATCACCCTAATGGAGTCATGACCCACAGGTTGAGAATCTCTGCTCCAAATTATGAAGAATGTCTCTTAAGATATATTTCAGCACATTGTTAGAAGCAAAAGTCCTGTTGTTATTGTATTAAGTGCCTTCAAGTGGGTTTTGGCTCATAGCAACTCTATGGAAAATATAACGAAACGCTACCCCATCCTGTGCATTCCTCACAGTGGTTCTTTGCTTGTGCTGGTTGTTGCAGCCACTGAGCTATTCCAACTTGGAGGGGCTGCTTCTCCTTTGCTGCCCTTCTACTCTACCAACATTTGTGTCTTCCTCTCGCACAGAGGTTCTCAATTTTCCTAAATCCACGACCCTTTCATGCAGTTCCCAAAATAGTGGTGGACACCCAGTCATACAAAATTTTCGCTGATATTTCATAACTGTAATTTTGCTAATCCTATGAATCAGGCAACCATGTGAAAGGGTCATTCAACCCACTCACTCCCCTAAAGGGTTCGTGATTCATAGGCTGAGAACCCTGCACTAAACTAAGAGGAGTTTCTCTTAAGATCTACGTCAGCATATTGTTAGAAGCTCAAGTTCTTTTTGTGTTGCTGTTAGTTGCCGTCGAGTGGGTTTAGACTCTCAGCAATTCTACGCACAATATAATGAAACGCTGCCCCCTCCTGTGCCGTCCTCACAGTGTTTCGTTGATGGCACTCATTTTTGCAGCCACTGAGCTATTCCATTTGTAGGGTCTGCCTCTCACTTGCTGCCCTTCTACAGTACCACGTTTTGTTTATTCCTCTCGGGCAGTGTTTCTGAACCTTCTTAATGGCATGGCTCCTTTATACAATTCTTAATGTTGTGGTGATCCTCCAAAAGTAATTTTTTTTCATTGTTACTCCATTACTGTGATTTCACTACTGTTCTGAATTGGGCAACACATGGGAGAGGCTCGTCTGAAACCCCATAGGGGTCACGACCCACAAGTTAAAACCACTGCTCTAAATTTAGAGGAGTTTCTCTTAAGATCTAGTTCAGCATATTGTTAGAAGTACACGTCCTGTAGTTCTTGTCGTTAAGTTCCGTCGAGTGGGTTTTGACTCTTAGCAACTCTATGCACAATATAATGAAACGCTGCCCTGCCCTGTGCCACCCTCACCGTGCTTGTGTGCTTGGCCTCAGTGTTGCAGCCACTGTGCTAATCCAACTTCTTGGAGACTGCCGCTCTCTTCCTTCCCTTCTGTACCAAATTTGTGTCTTGCCCTAGAGAAGTGGTTCTTAACCTTCCTAATGCCACTACCATTGCATATCGATTCTCATTTAGTGGGGACCAGCAACCATAAAATTATTTTCATTGGTACTTTGTCACTGTAATTGTACTACCGTTATGAATCGGGCCACCCCCGTGAAAGGGTCATTCTACCTTCCCAAGGGGCGCGACCCACAGTTTGAGAACTGCTGCTCTAAAGTTAAAGGACTTTCTCTTAAGTCCTACTTCACCATATTGTTAGAGAAACAAGTCCTGTAGTTATTTTTGTTGAGTGCTGTCGAGTGGGTTTCTGGTCACAGCAACTCTATGCACAATATAATGAAATGCTGCCCAGTCCAATGCCATGCTCAGAGTTGTTCATTTGCCTGTGCTCATTGTTGCAGCCACTGGGCTAATCAATCTTGTAGGGACTGCCTCTCCTTTGCTGCCCTTCTACTCTACCAAGAATTCTGTCTTCCTCTAGGGAAGTGGTTCTCAACCTTCCTAATGCCACGACTCTTTCATACCATTCCTCATGTAGTGGTGACTGCCAAATCATGAAATTATTTTCATTGCTACATCATAAGTCTAATTTTTCCACTTTAATGAACGGTCCACTGCCGTGAAAGTGTCAATCATCCCCCAAAAGGGGTCACGATCCTCAGTTTGAGGCCCGCTGCGCTAAACTAATAGGAGATTCTCTTAAGGTCTACTTAGGTACATTGTTAGAAAAACAAGTCCTGTTTTTTTCTTGTGGGTTTTGACTCATAGCAACTCTATGTCAATATAATGAAACACTGTCCCGTCTTGTGCCATCCTTGCAGTGTTTCTTTGGCTTGTGTTTATTGTTGCAGCCACTGTGCTATCCCATCTATATTGGGGCTGAGTCTATTTTGTTGCCCTTCAACTGTATCAAGAATTGAGTCTTCCTCTTGGACAGTGGTTTTCAACATTCTTACTCACGACCCTTTCATCCAGTTCCTCATGTAGTCGTGACCAAGCAACCATAAAATTATTTTTGTCGCTACATCATAGCTGTAATTTTGTTACTGCTATAATTCAGGCCACCCCATGAAAGGGCTGTTTGACCCCCCAAGTAGGCATGACCACAGGTCGAGAGCCGCTGCTCTAAACGAAGGGGAGATTCTCTTAAGGTCTTCTTCAGCATATTGTTAGAAGCACAATTCCTGTTGTTATTGTTGTTGGGTGCAGTCGAGTGAGTTTGACTCATAGCCACTCTCTGCACAATATAATGAAACGCTGGGGGTCTTAAAGGCTTGAAGGCAAACAGGCTGAAATGTAGCTCGGAAGCAACAAAGCCCACAGAGATGAAACACACAAGCCTAAGTGAACACGAGGTGTTGAAGGGATCAGGTAGCAGACACCAAAGAACAAAACCCATCATTGTGTGATCACCTTCCCCACATAAACGCTGAAGATGAATGTGTGCATAAGTAAGTGTGGTGAAGAAGGCTGATGGTGGCCGGCTTTCAAGCAATATAGCGTCTCGGGTCTTATAGGCTTGAAAATAAACAAGCAGGCCCAGAAGCAACAAAGCCCACATGGAAGCATCACACCAACATGTGTGATCATGAAGGGCTGAGGGCACCAGTTTTCAAGCAACAAAGGCGGGAGGGGGGATTATATCATCGTGAATGAGGGGAGTGCATGATGGGGGACCAATGCTCACCTGTAGACAACTGGACAACTCTTGCGGAGGGGTAGTGGGAAGGAGAGGAGTCACTCAGGGTTCAGTGTAGCAATAATGAAACTCACAACCTTCCTCTAGTTATTTAAAGCTTCCTCCCCACACCTCTCATGATCCCAATTCTACCTTGCAAACCTGGTTAGACCAGAAGATACACAGCGGTACAGACGGGAACTGGAAACACAGGGAATCCAGGACAGATGAACTCCCCAGGACCAGACCGTGGGAGTGGCGATACTAGGAGCGAAGTGGGTGTAGAAATGGGAAACCGATCACAAGGATCTACATATAACTTCCCCCCTGGGAGATGGGCAACAGAAAATTGGGTGAAGGGAGACGCCACGCAGTGTAAGATAAGAGAAAATAATAATGTATAAATTATTAAGGGTTCATGAGGGAAGAGGAGCAGGGTGAGAGGGGGAGAGGGGATAGGGGAAATGAGCTGATTCCAGGAACCCAAGCAGAAAGCAAATTTTGAGAATGATGAAGGCACCGAATGTATAAGTGTGCTTTACACAATTGGTGTATGTATGGATTGTGATGAGTTGTATGAGCCCCAATAAAATGATTTTAAAAAAGAAAAAGAAAGAAATGTCTATAAATGAATGAAGGCAACATATGTACAAAATGCCTGATGCAATCAATATGGATTGCAACAAAAGTTGTAAGAGTCTCCAAGAAAAGATTTTTAATAAAAATGTATATATAATAAATATTTTCCTAACTTATATAAATGATTAATAAGAATAAAATTTAGCAGCCTGGGTTTTTTATAGGAAAAATGATAAAAGAACAAATGAGAGATTCAGCAGGAAGCAATGGATAGGAAAATATTATAAGGAAAGTTTTCTCTTATATGGAATGTACATTCTCCTACATGATAACAATCAGAATATGCCGTAAGAACCTCAGAACAAATACTAGAATAAAATAGAGGAAAAAATTCCCAACCCTTCGATAAAATGCTGTATGCTTTCTATGATTTTCACAAAAAGTTCAAATTCTTTAACAAAATATTTTGTTCATTCAAATTTTTAATTATGCATAAATTTATGTCTACTTGCATTACATCTCATAAAAAGGCATAAGAATTGTTTTTGCTCTATCTAAAACTAAATAGAAGATAGTGAAGGCGAAAAAATAGCTTTCGTGAATGTTGCTTTGAAATACAAATGGCATTGTCCTAAGAAATTTAAATGATTTAATTTTTTAAAATCATTTTGTTAGGGGCACATACAACTCTTATCACAATCCATACATACATCAGTTGTGTAAAGCACATCCGTACATTCATTGCCCTCATCATTCTCAAACATTTGCTCTCCACTTAAGGCCCTGGCATCATGTCCTCATTTTTTTCCGCCCGCCCTCCCTGTTCCCCCCTCACTCATGAACCCTTGATAATTTGTCAGATCTTACATATTTTGTCTCCCTTCACCCACTTTTCTGTTGTCCATCCCCCAGGGAGGAAGTTATATGTAGATCCTTGTAACTGAGGTCTCAGAGCAGCTGGGTGTGATGCAGAAGAGGCTCTGGAAGCAGCTGCAGACACTGCGGGAGTTGGCAGCCCAACAGTGAGGGTCACTGCATCCGTGAGTACCAGAAAACTGGCTGTGGTTGCTTATTCCCCTAGATGGTACCCCTGCCTTGAAGAGAACCGTGACAGAGGCCTGTAGACATGTGTCAGGAAAAGATGAGGCCTTCACTGTTTCCTCTTCCCACAAACCTTTGAGGAGAGCCTGCAGGGCAGGGGCTCAGCTCCCTGGCTCCAGTCACCTGCCCTTACCCACAGCCACACCCTCGCCAGCCCCAACTCCCCCTGGCCTGGGTTTGCTTCTTGAATCCAGAAGAGCAGCCTGGGCAAAGACCATGAAGAACCTTGTCCTTCAGGCAGCCCCTTTGATTGGGTCCCTTGTCCTCCAGAGTGTGGACACATGCACACCAACTGTTGGGGGACTCAGGCTGTCACCACAATGGCCAGGATCTGAAGAGGATGCTGGCACTGCAGGGCTTCCTGAGGGAAGCCAAGGACTTGCAGAGCTGGCTGAGCAGCCAGCAGCAGGTGGCCAGAAGAGAGAGGACTATGAGCACACCCTCGTGAGGAATGGGCTAGGGGCAAGGAAGGTGCCCTGGAGCCGAATGAAGACGGGTGGTGGAGGGGGGCTGCATGCAAAAGGGGATGATGGGGAACATCAGTCTGGACTGAGGACAGCTGTGGCTTCCTATTCCCCTCTCTGCGTAGAGGGTAAGTTCTGTGGCTGTCCAGTCCTGCCCTGCCCAGTCACTCACTGAGGTGTCTCACAGCCCACCAGCCAGGGCCCCCTTTGACCCCTCTCCTCTCTTCTCAGCTCCTCTTAACCAAGTTTGCAATGTTTCAGCACCAAGTGAAGATGGATGGCCACCAGGGGGCAGCCTGCCCCACTAGCGGAGAGCATGCAGGAGTGGCGTCCCAGCACTTCCATCAGGGCCCAGCAGTGGTGACAGGACCTACAGTGAGTACCAGCAGCCTGGAGCAGGGGTGAGTTTGGGGGAGGTGCTGGGCATGGGGTGGAGGGGCTTCCAGGGAGACCCTTGCTGTGCTGCGGCTCTGCCAAACCCCTGAGACGTGAACTGGCTTTCTGTGTGCCCACATTGGGGGCCCGGGCCACGTGTTCCAGGGAGCAACTTGTGCAGCCTGGAGCTTGAGACCCCTTACTTAAGCTGAGAGGCCATGTCGGACGACCTTCAGCAAAGCTCAGCCTTTGAGTTCTGGGCTTCTGGCTTCAGGGCACGGTGAGGGCAGTTGCTGGTTCTGGCCCAGCTGCATGCAGCCTGGCTGTACCTGGCCCTTCTGGGGACTCCAGATAGCACTGGGGAAACTGGGTGCACCGAGAGGCTGGGTTACTTGCTAGAGACCACAGTGCGTGTGTGTGTAAAAAGAAAAGAATTCAGAAACCCTCTAGAGATTCTGAAAGGGTGTATGTGTGTGTGTATAAAAAGGACATGAAGTCAGAAGCCCTCCATAGATACTAAAAGGTTGTGTGTGTGTGGTTTTGTGTGTTTAAAAAGGACAGGAATTCAGAAACCCTCTAGAGTTTCTGCAAGGGTGTGTGTGTGTGTGTGTGTGTGTGTGTGTGTGTGTGTGTGTATCTGTGTAAAAAGGACCTGAAATCAGAAGCCCTCTGGAGATTCTGCAGCAATGTGTGTGTGTGTTTTTGTGTGTGTGTGTGTGTGTGTGTAAAAAGGACATGAAGTCAGAAGCCTTCTAGAGATTCTGCAGGGTTGTGTGTATGTGTGTGTGTGTGAGTGTGCGTGTGTTTGTGTAAAAAGGACACAAAGTCAGAAGTCCTCTAGAGATTCTGCAACAGTGAGTGTGTTGTGTTAAAAGGACATGAAGTCAGAAGTTGTCCAGAGATTCGGTAAAGGTGTGTGTGTGTGTGAGTGTGTGTGTGTTTATAAAGGACAAAAAGTGAGAAGCCATCCAGTAATTCTGCAAGGATGCATCTATGTGTGTGTGTGTGTGTGTGTGTAAAAAGGACAGGAAATCAAAAGGACTCTAGAGATTGTGCAAGGTTGTGTGTCTGTGTGTGTGTATAAAAAGGACATGAAGACAGAAGCCCTCCAGACATTCTGCAAGGTTGTGAGTGTGTGTGTGAGTGTGTAAAAGGTTAGGAATTTAGAATCCCTGTAGAGTTTTTGCCGAGATGTGTGTGTGTGTGTGTGTGTGTGTGTAAAAAGGACACGAAGTCAGAATCCCTCTAGAGATTCTGCAAGGATGTGTGTGTGTGTGTGTGTGTAAAAAGGACACCAAGTCAGAAGCCCTCCAGAGATTTTGCAAGGGTGTATGTGTGTGTATAAAAAGGACACCACGTCAGAAGCCCTCTAGAGATTCTGCAAGGGTGGGTGTATGTGTGTGTGTGTGTGTGTGTGTGTTTGTGTGTAAAAAGGACACGAATTCAAAAGCCTTTTAGAGATTCTGCAAGGGTGGGTGTATGTGTGTGTGTGTGTCTGTGTTTGTAAAAAGGACACAAAGTTAGAAGCCCTCCAGAGATTCTGCAAGCGTGTGTGTGTATAACAAGGACATGATGTAAGAAGCCCTCAAGAGATTCTGCAAGGGTGTGTCTCTCTGTGTGTGTATGTGTCTATGTGTGTGTAAATAGGACACGAAGTCAAAAGACTTCTCTGGTTTCTGCACAGGAATGACTGTGAGAGTGAGGGAGTGTGTGTGTTTGTGTAAAAAGGACATGATATCAGAAGCCCTCCAGAGATTGTACAAGCGTGTCTTTGTGTGTATGAGTAAAATGGACAAGAATTCAGAAGCCTTCTAGAAATTCTGCTAGGGTGTGTCTATATGTGTGTGTGTGTGTGTGTGAGTGTGTATAAAAAGAACACGAAGTCAGAAGCACTCCAAGATTCTACAAGGGTGAGTGCATGTGGGTATGGGTGTGTGTGTGTAAAAATAACACGAAGTCCGAAGCCCTCTAGAGTTTCTGCAAATGTGTGTGTGATAGTGTGTGTTTGTATCTGTGTGAAAAGGACACGAAATCAGAAGCCCTATGTAGATTCTTCAAGGATGTGTGTGTGTTTGTGTGTGTGTGTGTGTAAAAAGGACATGAAGTCAGAAGCCTTTTAGAGATTCTGCAAGGGTGTGTGTGTGTCTAAAAAGGACACGAAGACAGAAGCCCTCCAGAGGTTCTACAAGCGTGTCTGTGTGTGTATGTGTAAAAAGGACAAGAATTCAGAAGCCTTCTAGAAATTCTGCTAGGGTGTGTCTATGTGTGTGTGAGTGTGTGTGTAAAAAGAACACGAAGTCCGAAGCCTTCTAGAGATTCTACAAGGTTGTGTGTATGTGTGTGTGTGTGTGTGCGTGTGTTTGTGTAAAAAGGACACAACGTCAGAAGCCCTCTAGAAATTCTGCAACGGTGAGTGTGTTGTGTTAAAAGGACATGAAGTCAGAAGTCATCCAGAGATTCGGCAAGGATGCATCTGTGTGTGTGTGTGTGTGCGTGTATGTAAAAAGGACAGGAAGTAAGAAGCCCTCTAGGAATTCTGCAAAGGTATGAGTATCTGTGTGAGTGTGTGCATGTGTGTGTGTGTGTGTGTGTAAAAAGGACACAAAGTCAGAAGCCCTCTAGAGATTCTGCAACAGTGAGTGTGTTGTGGTAAAAGGACATGAAGTCAAAAGTTATCCAGAGATTAGGTAAGGGTGTGTGTGTGTGAGTGAGTGTGTGTTTAAAAAGGACAAAAAGTCAGAAGACATCCAGAAATTCTGCAAGGATGCATCTATGTGTGTGTGTGTGTGTGTGTGTGTGTGTAAAAAGGACAAGAAATCAAAAGGACTCTAGAGATTGTGCAAGGTTGTGTCTCTGTGTGTGTGTATAAAAAGGACATGAAGACAGAAGCCCTCCAGACATTCTGCAAGGGTGTGAGTGTGTGTGAGTGTGTAAAAGTTTAGGAATTTAGAATCCCTGTAGAGTTTTTGCAAAGAAGTGTGTGTGTGTGTAAAAATACACGAAGTCAGAAGTCCTCCAGCTATTCTGCAAGATTGTTTGTGTGTTTGTGTAAAAAGGAAACCAATTCAGAAGCCTTCTAGAGATTCAGCAACAGTGTGTGTGTGTGTGTGCCTGTAAAAAGGAGAAGAAGTCAGAAGCTCTCCTGAAATTCTGCAAGGGTATGAGTGTGAGTATGTGTGTGTGTGTTTAAAAAGGACACGATACCAGGCTCCCTCTAGAGATTCTTTAAGGTTGTGTGTGGGTGTAAGTGTAAAGGACATAGTCAGAAGCCCTCCAGATATTAGGAAAGGGTGTGAGTGTTTGTGTGTGTGTGACTAAAAAAGACACGAATTCAGAAGACCTCCAGAGATTCTGCAAAGGTGCGTCATAGTGTGTGTGTGTGTGTGTGTGTGCGTGCGTGTGTATAAAGGACAGTAAATCAGAAGCCTTCTAGAGATTATGCCATGGTGTGTATGTGTATGTGTAAAAAGGAGAAGTCAGAAGCCCTCCAGAGATTCTGCAAGTGTGCGTGCATATGTGCATGTGTGTGTGTGTGAGTGTGTAGAAAGGACACGAATTCAGAAGACCTGCAGATATCCTGCAAGGGTGTGTGTGCGTGTGTGTGTAAAAAAGACATGAGGTCAGAAGCCCTGCAGAGATTCTGCAAGAATGTGAATGTCTGTGTGTGTGTACAAAGGGCACGAGGTCAGAAGCCCTCCAGAGATTCTGAGAGAGTGTGTGTGTTTGTGTGTTTGTGTGTGTGTGTAAAAAGGACACGAAGTCAGAAGCCCTCCATAGATTCTGCAAGTGTTTAAGTGTGAGTGTGTGTGTAAAAACGACATGAAGTTAGAAGCACTCTAGAGATTCTGCAAGGGTGTGTGAGTGTGTGTGTGTGTGTGTGTGTGTGTAAAAAGGACACGAAGTCAGAAGCCTTCTAGAGTTTCTGCAAGAGTGTTTGTGTGCTTGTGTTTGTAAAAACGACATTAAGTCAGACACCCTCCAGATATTCAGAAAGTGTGTGTGTGTGTGTGTGTGTGTGTGTGTAAAAAGGGCACGAAGTCAGAAGCCCTCTAGAGATTCTGCCATGGTGTGTGTGTGTGTGTGTGTGTTTGTGTTAAAAGACAAGAAGTCAGAAGCCCTCTAGAAATACTGCAAGTGTCTGAGTGTGAGTGTGTGTGAGTGTGTGTGTGTGTGTGTGTGTATAAAGGACACGAAGTCAGAAGCCCTCGAGAGATTCTGCAAGATTGTGTGTGTGTTTGTGTAAAAAGGAAACCAAATCAGTAGACTTTGAGAGATTTGCAAGGATGTGTGTGGTTGTGAGTGTAAAGGACATAAAGTCAGAAGTTCTCAAGAGATTCTGCAAGTGTATGAGTGTGTGCGTGGGTGTGTGTGTCAAAAGGTTACGAAGTCAGAAGCCCTCCAGAGATTCTTCAAAGTTGTGAGTGTTTGTGTGTTTAAAAAGGACACGATGTCAGAAGCCCTCAAGGGATTCTGAAAGGTTGTATGTGTGTGTGTGCGAAAAGGACACGAAGTCAGAAGCCCTCCAGAGATTCTGCAAGGGTGTGAGTGTTTTTGTGTGTGTGACTAAAAAATACACGAATTCTGAATCCCTCCAGATATTCTGCAAGGGTGCGTGATAGTGTGTGTGTGTAAAAAGGACACTAAATCAGAAGCCTTCCAGAGATTCTGCAAGTGTATGAGTGTGAGTGTGTGTGTGTGTGTGTGTGTGTAAAAAGGACCCGAAGTCAGAAGCACTCTAGACATTCTGCAAGGGTGTGTGAGTGTGTGTGTGTGTGTGTGTGTGTGTGTAAAAAGGACACTAAATCAGAAGCCCTCTAGAGGTTCTGCAAGGGTCTGAGTGTGAGTGTGTGTGTGTTTGTAAAAAGACATGAAGTCAGAAGCCCTCCAGCGATTCTGCAAGAATGTTAGTGTGTTTGTGTAAAAAGGAAACCACTTCAGAAGCCTTCTAGAGTTTCAGCAACGGTGTGTATGTGTATGTGTCTGTAAAAAGGAGAAGTCAGAAGCTCTCCTAAAATTCTGCAAGGGTATGAGTGTAAGTATGAGTGTGTGTGTGTGTTTAAAAAGGACACGATATCAGAAGCCCTCTAGAGATTTTTGAAGGTTGTGTGGGTGTGAGTGTAAAGGACAGTCAGAAGCCCTCCAGAGATTAGGAAAGGGTGTGAGTGTTTGTGTGTGTGTGACTAAAAAAGACACGAATTCAAAAGCCCTCCAGAGATTCTGCAAGGGTATGAGTGTGAGTATGTGTGTGTGTATAAAAATGACACGATGTCAGAAGCCCTCTAGAGATTCTGCAAGGTTGTGTGTGGGTGTGTGTGTAAAGGACACGAAGTCAGAAGCACTCAAGAGATTATGCAAATGTATGTGTGTGTGTGTGTGTGTGTGTGTGTAAAAAAAGAACGAAGTCAGAAGCCCTCCAGAGATTCTACAAGGGTGTGAGTGTTTCTGTGTGTGTGTGTAAAAAGGACATGAAGTCAGAAGCCCTCCAGAGATTATCCAAGGGTGCGTGTATGTGTCTGTGTGTGTAAAAATGAAACAAAATCAGAAGCTACACGAATTCTGAATCCCTCCAGATATTCTGCAAGGGTGTGTGATAGTGTGTGTGTGTAAAAAAGACACTAAATTAGAAGCCTTCCAGAGATTCTGCAATGGTATGTATGTGTATGTGTGTGTGTAAAACGGAAAGAAGTCAGAAGCCCTCCAGAGATTCTGCACGGGTATGAGTGTGAGTATGTGTGTGCTTATTTGTATAAAAATGACACGAAGTCAGAGCACTCAAGAGATTCTGCAAGTGTATGAATGTGTGTGTGTGTGTGTGTGTGTGTGTGTGTGTGTCCACAGGGGCAGAAGTCAGAAGCCCTCCAGAGATTCTAAAAGGGTGTGAGTGTTTGTGTGTGTGTCTAAAAAGAACACGAATTCAGATGCTCTCCAGAGATTCTGCAAGGGTGTGTTAATGTGTGTGTGTGTGTGTGTGTGTGTGTGTAAAAAGGACCCGAATTCAGATCCATCTAGAGATTTTGCAAAGTTGTTTGTGTGTGCTGAAGCCTTCTTCGGAATTCTCTTTTATCGGCATGTTCCCGCGCCACATTAAGACCACTCGGTGGAGGTTTATGTGATTCAAGACAACTCTTTATTTCAGGCGTCTAGAACATAGGGAATTCACAGAGGTTGATGATCACTTATTAAAGTCCCGTTTCTCTATGATGCCCACTGATGGGTATTTCCTTTCACCTCATTGGCCTCCTCTTTGAAGTACAAATGCTTTTCTACACGGGTGCTGCCTCCCTGAGCTTTCCTTTGTCTTGGCTCAATGGATGCAGATTCCTGTGCTGAATACATGCTGGACTGGCACAGCTGGGTGCTTGTCTGTATACCAGGCACAAGCAGCAATTTCTTTTGTAAAGACCCACCTGGCTTGAACAAGGTTACTTATTCTCCTGAAAACGATTTTTATCCAAATTCTAGAGGAGCACCAGTGTGCCTATGGGAGCTACACCAGGGCCGCTGAACAGAGGCTCCAGAGTTTTCATTTTCTGACTAAAATTCAACACGGAATTTCATGGATCTAAGGAAACCGTGAATTGTGGACTTACCAGATTCTCACATCTTCATTGTCTAATGGAAGCTTAAGTTTCCAAGTCCGATCTGGCAACAACTTCATTTCTAGCAATGGCCATTCAATTTTGGACGTTCAGCCTTCTTCGGAATTCTCTTATACCGGCATGACCCCGCGCCACGTTAAGACCACTCCATGGAGGTTTATGTGACTCAGGACAACTCTTTATTTCAGGCGTCTAGAACAAAGGGAATTTACAGGGGTTGATGATCACTTATTAAAGTCCCGTTTCTCTATGATGCCCACTGATGACACTTCTACATCTGAGGGCAAAGAGCTCGTGCAGCATGATATTCTGAGTTCAGCCACGCCGCCTGCAGTTTCTTCCTTGCAGAAAAATCTTTCCCAGTGTACTTCTTTAAAATGCTGCAAAATAGTGGGACAGAAGATTTCGGTTTTGGGTTAACTTTAGATGGGCATAGATACAGGCATGTGGGCATGTTTAGAGACAGTGTTAGAGTTCAGGTTAGAGTTACGGCTGCGTGAGGATTAGGGTTATGGTAAGGTTGTGGATCAAATGTAGGGTGAGTGTGAGGTTGAAGGTAAGAGTAGGGTTTAGTGCTTAAGGATGAATGAACCTATTGTCTCATTTAGGCTTATGGTAAAATTGACTGTTTAGGTATGGGTTGGGGTTAATATTTGTGTGAGGGTTAGAAAGTGTGCAAGGTTAATAGTTGGGGTCAGGCTTACGGATTGTGTGTTACATCCGTTTTGGTTGTGGATAAGTTTAGCTCTCTGTCTAGTTAAGGGATTGGATTACATTTTCGGTGATATGGAGGCTTGGATTGAAGGTGATGGATAGAGTTAAGTTAGGTTCAGGCGAAGGGTGAAGGTTAGGAGTAAGGTTAGTTGTATGGGGAGCTGCATGTTCACATCAGATTTGGGGTTAAGATTAGGCTTAGCCTTCGGGTAGACATATGGTTAGGGTTAGGGCTTGGTTTAGGGTGAGCCTTAGGTTAGGATTCAGTTTAAGCTCAGGAGTCTACAGAATTAGACCTAGGCTTAGGGTTACACCTCTTTTTAGGTTTAGACCTAGGGCTAGGTTTTGACCTATGATAGGGTTAGGATTAGGGTTGGTTTTAGGATAGGATTAAGATTTGAGGTTTCACTTAAGTGTAGGATTATTGGAAGTACATCTGCTCTCCCTGGTTTTCGTTAATGATCACAATGTTTCTGAGATTCATGGTTTAAGGAAAATCTTGCTCCTTGCCGGTTTCAAGGCAAAAGGCGCCACCGGCAGTTAGTTTTTCCGTCAAATTTATGCTCGCTCTTTGAGAACCTTGGGTCTTTGGGAAAGCCATGAGTGCAGCAAGATTTTTCAGTTCAAGTGTGCCCCAAGCAGTGGGTTCTACCTCTGAGCAATTCAGCCCGTGGAAGTCCTGAGAATCTAGAACCTGCCATGAAGTTCAGCCTGCGTTTTATTCACATGGAAGGAGCTCCTTCGAGGTTCCCATGCCTCTGTACACTGATGCTTCCAGCAATGTCATGTCTCACAGGTCAATAGTGCTTCTCTGAGTTTCACTGGTCTTGGGTAAATGGTGAAGCGCCTCGTTCCCGTGCTTCACTACTGTATGGCCTCAAGATGATGTTGGTAGGCACAGCGGCAAATCCATCGGTGGCAATTCTCTCATATTGTCATTGCGATGGGAAGATTCCTTATGGCTAGGAAATGTTTTACTGTGGAAGACGGGTCACCACAGAGCTGTCTCTTTTGTGTTGAGACAAAGTTTGCTAAATTTACCTGCCAGCGGTTAGATGTCCTCCCTTTCTTTTAAGGTCAATAGAGACGCACGAGTGTAAGGAGAATGGTGAATGGTGACCGTTCATAACCCAGGATCATCAGAAACCCCAGAGTAAATTTTAGGAACGTACAGGTAGGACAGAGGAGAAAACTTCACTCAGGGACTTCAGTGAACTCTCCTTACAATGCTGAGGCCTGACAAGCCTAGTGCCTGGGGGCAACCCGGCTCCTGCCCTAGGTAGTTTGGTGGAGCGAGCCTCCCTCAGTTGGTGCCTTTTCTCTCCCAGCAATATTGCTCTGTGAAATTCTGCAACTGATAAAAACTATTTGCCATGGGTATTTCCTTTCTCCTCATTGGCCTCCTCTTTGAAGTACAAATGCTTTTCTACACGGGTGCTGCCTCCCTGAGCTTTCCTTTGTCTTGGCTCAATGGATGCAGATTCCTGTGCTGAATACATGCTGGACTGGCACAGCTGGGTGCTTGTCAGTATACCTGGCACAGGCAGCAATTTCTTTTGTCAAAACCCACCTGGCTTGATCAAGGTTCCTTATTCTCCTGAAAAAGATTTTTATCCAAATTCTAGAGGAGCACCAGTGTGCCTATGGGAGCTACACCCGGGCTTGCTGAACAGAGGCTCCGGAGTTTTCATTTTCTGACTAAAATTCAACAAGGAATTTCATGGATCTAAAGAAACCGTGAATTGTGGACCTACCAGATTCTAACATCTTCATTGTCTAATGGAAGCTTAAGTTTCCCAGTCCGATCCGGCTGCAACTTCATTTCTAGTAATGGCCATTCAATTGTGGATGTTCAGCTTTCTTCGGAATTCTCTTATACCTGCATGTTCCTGTGCCACGTTAAGACCACCCGGTGGAGGTTTATGTGACTCAGGACAACTCTTTATTTCAGGCGTCTAGAACAAAGGGAATTCACAGGGGTTGATGATCACTTATTAAACTCCCGTTTCTTTATAGTGCCAACTGTTGACACTTCCACATCTGAGGGCAAAGAGCTCGTGCAGCATTGTATTCTCAGTTCAGCCACGCCGCCTGCAGTTTCTTCCTTGCAGAAAAATCTTTCCCAGTGTACTTCTTTAAATGCTGCAAAATAGTGGGACAGAAGATTTCGGTATAGCCTTAACTTTAGAAGGGCATAAGTACAAGCATGTGGCCATTTTTAGAGACATTGTTAGAGTTCAGGTTAGAGTTACTGCTGCGTGATTATTCGGTTTATGGTTAGGTTATGGATCAAATGTAGGGTGAGTGTGAGGTTGAAGGTAAGAGTAGGGTTTAGTGCTTAAGGATGAATGAACCTATTGTCTCATTTAGGCTTATGGTGAACTTGACTCTTTAGGTATGGGTTGGGGTTAATATTTGTGTGAGGGTTAGAAAGTGTGTGAGGTTAAGAGTTGGGGTCAGGCTTGCGGCTTGTGTGTTACATCCGTTTTGGTTGTGGATAAGTTTAGCTCTCTGTCTAGTTTAAGGGATTGGATTACAATAAAGGTGATATGGAGGCTAGGATTGAAGGTGATGCATAGAGTTAAGTTAGGTTCAGGCGAAGGGTGACAGTTAGGAGTAAGGTTAGTTGTAGGGGCAGCTGCATGTTCACATCAGATTTGGGGTTAGGATTAGGTTTAGCCTTAGGGTAGACATATGGTTAGGGTTAGGGCTTAGTTTAGGCTGAGCCTTAGGTTAGGGTTCAGTTTAAGGTTAGGAGTCTACAGAATTACACCTAGGCTTAGGGTTACACCTCTTTTTAGGTTTAGACCTAGGGCTAGGTTTTGACCTAGGTTAGGGCTAGGATTAGGGTTGGTTTTAATATAGGATTTAGGTTTGAGGTTTCATTGAAGTGTAGGATTATTGGAAGTACATCTGCTCTCCCTGGTTTTCCTTCACGATCACAATGTTTCTGAGATTCATGGTTTAAGGAAAATCTTGCTCCTTGCCGGTTTCAAGGCAAAAAGGCGCCACCTGCAGTTTGTTTTTCCTTCAAACTTACCCTCGCTCTTTGAGAACCTTGGGTCTTTGGGAAAGCCGTGAGTCCAGCAAGATTTTTCAGTTCAAATGTGCCCTAAGCATTGGGTTCTACCTCTGAGCAATACAGCCCGTGGAATTCCTGAGAATCTGGAACCTGCCATGAAGTTCAGCCTGCGTTTTATTCACACGAAGAAGCTCCTTCGAGGTTCCCATGCCTCTGTACACTGATGCTTCCAGCAACGTCATGTCTCACAGGTCAATAGTGCTTCTCTGAGTTTCACTGGTCTTCCGTAAAGGGTGAAGCGCCTGGGTTCCCGTGCTTCACTACTGTATGGCCTCAAGATGATGTTTGTAGGCACAGCGGCAAATCCATCGGTGGCAATTCTCTCATATTGTCATTGCGATGGGAAGATTCCTTATTGGCTAGGAAATGTTTTACCGTGGAAGACGGGTCACCACAGAGCTGTCTCTTTTGGGTTGAGACAAAGTTTGCTGAATTTACCTGCCAGCAGTTGCGTGTCCTCACTTTCTTTTTTTTTTTTTTTTGGTGGAGGTGCAGGGGAATGAATCTCCCTTTCTTTTAAGGTCGATGGAGGCGCACGAGTGTAAGGAGAACGATGAATAGTGGCCTTTCATAACCCAGGATCATCAGAAACCACAGAGTAAATTTTAGGAACGTAGACATAGGACAGCGGAGAAAACTTCACTCAGGGACTTCAGTGAACTCTCCTTACAATGCTGAGGCCTGACACGCCTAGTGCCTGGGGGCAACCCGGCTCCTGCCCTAGGTAGTTTTGTGGAGCTTGCCTCCCTCAGGTGGTGCCTTTACTCTCCCAGCAATATTGCTCTGTGAAATTCTGCAACTGATAAAAACTATTTGCCATGGGTATTTCCTTTCACCTCATTGGCCTCCTCTTTGAAGTACAAATGCTTTTCTACACGGGTGCTGCCTCCCTGAGCTTTCCTTTGTCTTGGCTCAATGGATGCAGATTCCTGTGCTGAATACATGCTGGACTGGCACAGCTGGGTGCTTGTCAGTATACCTGGCAAGGCAGCAATTTCTTTTGTCAAGACCCACCTGGCTTGATCAAGGTTCCTTATTCTCCTGAAAAAGATTTTTATCCAAATTCTAGAGGAGCTCCAGTGTGCCTATGGGAGCTAAACCAGGTCCTGCTGAACAGAGGCTCCGGAGTTTTCATTTTCTGACTAAAATTCAACAAGGAATTTCATGGATCTAAAGAAACCGTGAATTGTGGACCTACCAGATTCTAACATCTTCATTGTCTAATGGAAGCTTAAGTTTCCCAGTCCGATCCGGCTGCAACTTCATTTCTAGTAATGGCCATTCAATTGTGGATGTTCAGCTTTCTTCGGAATTCTCTTATACCTGCATGTTCCTGCGCCACGTTAAGACCACCCGGTGGAGGTTTATGTGACTCAGGACAACTCTTTATTTCAGGCGTCTAGAACAAAGGGAATTCACAGGGGTTGATGATCACTTATTAAACTCCCGTTTCTTTATAGTGCCAACTGTTGACACTTCCACATCTGAGGGCAAAGAGCTCGTGCAGCATTGTATTCTCAGTTCAGCCACGCCGCCTGCAGTTTCTTCCTTGCAGAAAAATCTTTCCCAGTGTACTTCTTTAAATGCTGCAAAATAGTGGGACAGAAGATTTCGGTATAGCCTTAACTTTAGAAGGGCATAAGTACAAGCATGTGGCCATTTTTAGAGACATTGTTAGAGTTCAGGTTAGAGTTACTGCTGCGTGAGTATTCGGTTTATGGTTAGGTTATGGATCAAATGTAGGGTGAGTGTGAGGTTGAAGGTAAGAGTAGGGTTTAGTGCTTACGGATGAATGAACCTATTGTCTCATTTAGGCTTATGGTGAACTTGACTCTTTAGGTATGGGTTGGGGTTAATATTTGTGTGAGGGTTAGAAAGTGTGTGAGGTTAAGAGTTGGGGTCAGGCTTGCGGCTTGTGTGTTACATCCGTTTTGGTTGTGGATAAGTTTAGCTCTCTGTCTAGTTTAAGGGATTGGATTACAATAAAGGTGATATGGAGGCTTGGATTGAAGGTGATGCATAGAGTTAAGTTAGGTTCAGGCGAAGGGTGACAGTTAGGAGTAAGGTTAGTTGTAGGGGCAGCTGCATGTTCACATCAGATTTGGGGTTAGGATTAGGTTTAGCCTTAGGGTAGACATATGGTTAGGGTTAGGGCTTAGTTTAGGCTGAGCCTTAGGTTAGGGTTCAGTTTAAGGTTAGGAGTCTACAGAATTACACCTAGGCTTAGGGTTACACCTCTTTTTAGGTTTAGACCTAGGGCTAGGTTTTGACCTAGGTTAGGGCTAGGATTAGGGTTGGTTTTAATATAGGATTTAGGTTTGAGGTTTCATTGAAGTGTAGGATTATTGGAAGTACATCTGCTCTCCCTGGTTTTCCTTCACGATCACAATGTTTCTGAGATTCATGGTTTAAGGAAAATCTTGCTCCTTGCCGGTTTCAAGGCAAAAAGGCGCCACCTGCAGTTTGTTTTTCCTTCAAACTTACCCTCGCTCTTTGAGAACCTTGGGTCTTTGGGAAAGCCGTGAGTCCAGCAAGATTTTTCAGTTCAAATGTGCCCTAAGCATTGGGTTCTACCTCTGAGCAATACAGCCCGTGGAATTCCTGAGAATCTGGAACCTGCCATGAAGTTCAGCCTGCGTTTTATTCACACGAAGAAGCTCCTTCGAGGTTCCCATGCCTCTGTACACTGATGCTTCCAGCAACGTCATGTCTCACAGGTCAATAGTGCTTCTCTGAGTTTCACTGGTCTTCCGTAAAGGGTGAAGCGCCTGGGTTCCCGTGCTTCACTACTGTATGGCCTCAAGATGATGTTTGTAGGCACAGCGGCAAATCCATCGGTGGCAATTCTCTCATATTGTCATTGCGATGGGAAGATTCCTTATTGGCTAGGAAATGTTTTACCGTGGAAGACGGGTCACCACAGAGCTGTCTCTTTTGGGTTGAGACAAAGTTTGCTGAATTTACCTGCCAGCAGTTGCGTGTCCTCACTTTCTTTTTTTTTTTTTTTTGGTGGAGGTGCAGGGGAATGAATCTCCCTTTCTTTTAAGGTCGATGGAGGCGCACGAGTGTAAGGAGAACGATGAATAGTGGCCTTTCATAACCCAGGATCATCAGAAACCACAGAGTAAATTTTAGGAACGTAGACATAGGACAGCGGAGAAAACTTCACTCAGGGACTTCAGTGAACTCTCCTTACAATGCTGAGGCCTGACACGCCTAGTGCCTGGGGGCAACCCGGCTCCTGCCCTAGGTAGTTTTGTGGAGCTTGCCTCCCTCAGGTGGTGCCTTTACTCTCCCAGCAATATTGCTCTGTGAAATTCTGCAACTGATAAAAACTATTTGCCATGGGTATTTCCTTTCACCTCATTGGCCTCCTCTTTGAAGTACAAATGCTTTTCTACACGGGTGCTGCCTCCCTGAGCTTTCCTTTGTCGTGGCTCAATGGATGCAGATTCCTGTGCTGAATACATGCTGGACTGGCACAGCTGGGTGCTTGTCAGTATACCTGGCAAGGCAGCAATTTCTTTTGTCAAGACCCACCTGGCTTGATCAAGGTTCCTTATTCTCCTGAAAAAGATTTTTATCCAAATTCTAGAGGAGCTCCAGTGTGCCTATGGGAGCTAAACCAGGTCCTGCTGAACAGAGGCTCCGGAGTTTTCATTTTCTGACTAAAATTCAACAAGGAATTTCATGTATCTAAAGAAACCGTGAATTGTGGACCTACCAGATTCTAACATCTTCATTGTCTAATGGAAGCTTAAGTTTCCCAGTCCGATCCGGCTGCAACTTCATTTCTAGCAATGGCCATTCAATTGTGGATGTTCAGCTTTCTTCGGAATTCTCTTATACCTGCATGTTCCCGCGCCACGTTAAGACCACCCGGTGGAGGTTTATGTGACTCAGGACAACTCTTTATTTCAGGCGTCTAGAACAAAGGGAATTCACAGGGGTTGATGATCACTTATTAAACTCCCGTTTCTTTATAGTGCCAACTGTTGACACTTCCACATCTGAGGGCAAAGAGCTCGTGCAGCATTGTATTCTCAGTTCAGCCACGCCGCCTGCAGTTTCTTCCTTGCAGAAAAATCTTTCCCAGTGTACTTCTTTAAATGCTGCAAAATAGTGGGACAGAAGATTTCGGTATAGCCTTAACTTTAGAAGGGCATAGGTACAAGCATGTGGCCATTTTTAGAGACATTGTTAGAGTTCAGGTTAGAGTTACTGCTGCGTGAGTATTCGGTTTATGGTAAGGTTATGGATCAAATGTAGGGTGAGTGTGAGTTTGAAGGTAAGAGTAGGGTTTAGTGCTTCAGGACGAATGAACCTATTGTCTCATTTAGGCTTATGGTGAACTTGACTCTTTAGGTATGGGTTGGGGTTAATATTTGTGTGAGGGTTAGAAAGTGTGTGAGGTTAAGAGTTGGGGTCAGGCTTGCGGCTTGTGTGTTACATCCGTTTTGGCTGTGGATAAGTTTAGCTCTCTGTCTAGTTTAAGGGATTGGATTACAATAAAGGTGATATGGAGGCTTGGATTGAAGGTGATGGATAGAGTTAAGTTAGGTTCAGGCGAAGGGTATCGGTTAGGAGTAAGGTTAGTTGTAGGGGGAGCTGCATGTTCACATCAGATTTGGGGTTAGGATTAGGCTTAGCCTTAGGGTAGACATATGGTTAGGGTTAGGGCTTGGTTTAGGCTGAGCCTTAGGTTAGGGTTCAATTTAAGGTTAGGAGTCTACAGAATTACACCTAGGCTTAGGGTTACACCTCTTTTTAGGTTTAGACCTAGGGCTAGGTTTTGACCTAGGTTAGGGCTAGGATTAGGGTTGGTTTTAATATAGGATTTAGGTTTGAGGTTTCATTGAAGTGTAGGATTATTGGAAGTACATCTGCTCTCCCTGGTTTTCCTTCACAATCACAATGTTTCTGAGATTCATGGTTTAAGGAAAATCTTGCTCCTTGCCGGTTTCAAGGCAAAAAGGCGCCACCTGCAGTTTGTTTTTCCATCAAACTTACCCTCGCTCTTTGAGAACCTTGGGTCTTTGGGAAAGCCGTGAGTCCAGCAAGATTTTTCAGTTCAAATGTGCCCTAAGCATTGGGTTCTACCTCTGAGCAATACAGCCCGTGGAATTCCTGAGAATCTGGAACCTGCCATGAAGTTCAGCCTGCGTTTTATTCACACGAAGAAGCTCCTTCGAGGTTCCCATGCCTCTGTACACTGATGCTTCCAGCAACGTCATGTCTCACAGGTCAATAGTGCTTCTCTGAGTTTCACTGGTCTTCCGTAAAGGGTGAAGCGCCTGGGTTCCCGTGCTTCACTACTGTATGGCCTCAAGATGATGTTTGTAGGCACAGCGGCAAATCCATCGGTGGCAATTCTCTCATATTGTCATTGCGATGGGAAGATTCCTTATTGGCTAGGAAATGTTTTACCGTGGAAGACGGGTCACCACAGAGCTGTCTCTTTTGGGTTGAGACAAAGTTTGCTGAATTTACCTGCCAGCAGTTGCGTGTCCTCACTTTCTTTTTTCTTTTTTTTGGTGGAGGTGCAGAGGAATGAATCTCCCTTTCTTTTAAGGTCGATGGAGGCGTACGAGTGTAAGGAGAACGATGAATAGTGGCCTTTCATAACCCAGGATCATCAGAAACCACAGAGTAAATTTTAGGAACGTAGACATAGGACAGCGGAGAAAACTTCACTCAGGGACTTCAGTGAACTCTCCTTACAATGCTGAGGCCTGACACGCCTAGTGCCTGGGGGCAACCCGGCCCCTGCCCTAGGTAGTTTTGTGGAGCGTGCCTCCCTCAGGTGGTGCCTTTACTCTCCCAGCAATATTGCTCTGTGAAATTCTGCAACTGATAAAAACTATTTGCCATGGGTATTTCCTTTCACCTCATTGGCCTCCTCTTTGAAGTACAAATGCTTTTCTACACCGGTGCTGCCTCCCTGAGCTTTCCTTTGTCTTGGCTCAATGGATGCAGATTCCTGTGCTGAATACATGCTGGACTGGCACAGCTGGGTGCTTGTCAGTATACCTGGCACAGGCAGCAATTTCTTTTGTCAAGACCCACCTGGCTTGATCAAGGTTCCTTATTCTCTGAAAAAGATTTTTATCCAAATTCTAGAGGAGCACCAGTGTGCCTATGGGAGCTAAACCTGGTCCTGCTGAACAGAGGCTCCGGAGTTTTCATTTTCTGACTAAAATTCAACAAGGAATTTCATGGATCTAAAGAAACCGTGAATTGTGGACCTACCAGATTCTAACATCTTCATTGTCTAATGGAAGCTTAAGTTTCCCAATCCGATCCGGCTGCAACTTCATTTCTAGCAATGGCCATTCAATTGTGGATGTTCAGCTTTCTTCGGAATTCTCTTATACCTGCATGTTCCCGCGCCACGTTAAGACCACCCGGTGGAGGTTTATGTGACTCAGGACAACTCTTTATTTCAGGCGTCTAGAACAAAGGGAATTCACAGGGGTTGATGATCACTTATTAAACTCCCGTTTCTTTATAGTGCCAACTGTTGACACTTCCACATCTGAGGGCAAAGAGCTCGTGCAGCATTGTATTCTCAGTTCAGCCACGCCGCCTGCAGTTTCTTCCTTGCAGAAAAATCTTTCCCAGTGTACTTCTTTAAATGCTGCAAAATAGTGGGACAGAAGATTTCGGTATAGCCTTAACTTTAGATGGGCATAGGTACAAGCATGTGGCCATTTTTAGAGACATTGTTAGAGTTCAGGTTAGAGTTACTGCTGTGTGAGTATTCGGTTTATGGTAAGGTTATGGATCAAATGTAGGGTGAGTGTGAGGTTGAAGGTAAGAGTAGGGTTTAGTGCTTAAGGATGAATGAACCTATTGTCTCATTTAGGCTTATGGTGAACTTGACTCTTTAGGTATGGGTTGGGGTTAATATTTGTGTGAGGGTTAGAAAGTGTGTGAGGTTAAGAGTTGGGGTCAGGCTTGCGGCTTGTGTGTTACATCCGTTTTGGCTGTGGATAAGTTTAGCTCTCTGTCTAGTTTAAGGGATTGGATTACAATAAAGGTGATATGGAGGCTTGGATTGAAGGTGATGGATAGAGTTAAGTTAGGTTCAGGCGAAGGGTATCGGTTAGGAGTAAGGTTAGTTGTAGGGGGAGCTGCATGTTCACATCAGATTTGGGGTTAGGATTAGGCTTAGCCTTAGGGTAGACATATGGTTAGGGTTAGGGCTTGGTTTAGGCTGAGCCTTAGGTTAGGGTTCAGTTTAAGGTTAGGAGTCTACAGAATTACACCTAGGCTTAGGGTTACACCTCTTTTTAGGTTTAGACCTAGGGCTAGGTTTTGACCTAGGTTAGGGCTAGGATTAGGGTTGGTTTTAATATAGGATTTAGGTTTGAGGTTTCATTGAAGTGTAGGATTATTGGAAGTACATCTGCTCTCCCTGGTTTTCCTTCACGATCACAATGTTTCTGAGATTCATGGTTTAAGGAAAATCTTGCTCCTTGCCGGTTTCAAGGCAAAAAGGCGCCACCGGCAGTTTGTTTTTCCTTCAAACTTACCCTCGCTCTTTGAGAACCTTGGGTCTTTGGGAAAGCCGTGAGTCCAGCAAGATTTTTCAGTTCAAATGTGCCCTAAGCATTGGGTTCTACCTCTGAGCAATACAGCCCGTGGAATTCCTGAGAATCTGGAACCTGCCATGAAGTTCAGCCTGCGTTTTATTCACACGAAGAAGCTCCTTCGAGGTTCCCATGCCTCTGTACACTGATGCTTCCAGCAACGTCATGTCTCACAGGTCAATAGTGCTTCTCTGAGTTTCACTGGTCTTCCGTAAAGGGTGAAGCGCCTGGGTTCCCGTGCTTCACTACTGTATGGCCTCAAGATGATGTTTGTAGGCACAGCGGCAAATCCATCGGTGGCAATTCTCTCATATTGTCATTGCGATGGGAAGATTCCTTATTGGCTAGGAAATGTTTTACCGTGGAAGACGGGTCACCACAGAGCTGTCTCTTTTGGGTTGAGACAAAGTTTGCTGAATTTACCTGCCAGCAGTTGCGTGTCCTCACTTTCTTTTTTTTTTTTTTTGGTGGAGGTGCAGGGGAATGAATCTCCCTTTCTTTTAAGGTCGATGGAGGCGCACGAGTGTAAGGAGAACGATGAATAGTGGCCTTTCATAACCCAGGATCATCAGAAACCACAGAGTAAATTTTAGGAACGTAGACATAGGACAGCGGAGAAAACTTCACTCAGGGACTTCAGTGAACTCTCCTTACAATGCTGAGGCCTGACACGCCTAGTGCCTGGGGGCAACCCAGCTCCTGCCCTAGGTAGTTTTGTGGAGCGTGCCTCCCTCAGGTGGTGCCTTTACTCTCCCAGCAATATTGCTCTGTGAAATTCTGCAACTGATAAAAACTATTTGCCATGGGTATGTCCTTTCACCTCATTGGCCTCCTCTTTGAAAAACAAATGCTTTTCTACAGGGGTGGTCCCTCCCTGAGCTTTCCTTTGTCTTGGCTCAATGGATGCAGATTCCTGTGCTGAATACATGCTGGACTGGCACAGCTGGGTGCTTGTCAGTATACCTGGCAAGGCAGCAATTTCTTTTGTCAAGACCCACCTGGCTTGATCAAGGTTCCTTATTCTCCTGAAAAAGATTTTTATCCAAATTCTAGAGGAGCACCAGTGTGCCTATGGGAGCTAAACCAGGTCCTGCTGAACAGAGGCTCCGGAGTTTTCATTTTCTGACTAAAATTCAACAAGGAATTTCATGTATCTAAAGAAACCGTGAATTGTGGACCTACCAGATTCTAACATCTTCATTGTCTAATGGAAGCTTAAGTTTCCCAGTCCGATCCGGCTGCAACTTCATTTCTAGCAATGGCCATTCAATTGTGGATGTTCAGCTTTCTTCGGAATTCTCTTATACCTGCATGTTCCCGCGCCACGTTAAGACCACCCGGTGGAGGTTTATGTGACTCAGGACAACTCTTGATTTCAGGCGTCTAGAACAAAGGGAATTCACAGGGGTTGATGATCACTTATTAAACTCCCGTTTCTTTATAGTGCCAACTGTTGACACTTCCACATCTGAGGGCAAAGAGCTCGTGCAGCATTGTATTCTCAGTTCAGCCACGCCGCCTGCAGTTTCTTCCTTGCAGAAAAATCTTTCCCAGTGTACTTCTTTAAATGCTGCAAAATAGTGGGACAGAAGATTTCGGTATAGCCTTAACTTTAGAAGGGCATAGGTACAAGCATGTGGCCATTTTTAGAGACATTGTTAGAGTTCAGGTTAGAGTTACTGCTGCGTGAGTATTCGGTTTATGGTAAGGTTATGGATCAAATGTAGGGTGAGTGTGAGTTTGAAGGTAAGAGTAGGGTTTAGTGCTTCAGGACGAATGAACCTATTGTCTCATTTAGGCTTATGGTGAACTTGACTCTTTAGGTATGGGTTGGGGTTAATATTTGTGTGAGGGTTAGAAAGTGTGTGAGGTTAAGAGTTGGGGTCAGGCTTGCGGCTTGTGTGTTACATCCGTTTTGGCTGTGGATAAGTTTAGCTCTCTGTCTAGTTTAAGGGATTGGATTACAATAAAGGTGATATGGAGGCTTGGATTGAAGGTGATGGATAGAGTTAAGTTAGGTTCAGGCGAAGGGTATCGGTTAGGAGTAAGGTTAGTTGTAGGGGGAGCTGCATGTTCACATCAGATTTGGGGTTAGGATTAGGCTTAGCCTTAGGGTAGACATATGGTTAGGGTTAGGGCTTGGTGTAGGCTGAGCCTTAGGTTAGGGTTCAATTTAAGGTTAGGAGTCTACAGAATTACACCTAGGCTTAGGGTTACACCTCTTTTTAGGTTTAGACCTAGGGCTAGGTTTTGACCTAGGTTAGGGCTAGGATTAGGGTTGGTTTTAATATAGGATTTAGGTTTGAGGTTTCATTGAAGTGTAGGATTATTGGAAGTACATCTGCTCTCCCTGGTTTTCCTTCACAATCACAATGTTTCTGAGATTCATGGTTTAAGGAAAATCTTGCTCCTTGCCGGTTTCAAGGCAAAAAGGCGCCACCTGCAGTTTGTTTTTCCATCAAACTTACCCTCGCTCTTTGAGAACCTTGGGTCTTTGGGAAAGCCGTGAGTCCAGCAAGATTTTTCAGTTCAAATGTGCCCTAAGCATTGGGTTCTACCTCTGAGCAATACAGCCCGTGGAATTCCTGAGAATCTGGAACCTGCCATGAAGTTCAGCCTGCGTTTTATTCACACGAAGAAGCTCCTTCGAGGTTCCCATGCCTCTGTACACTGATGCTTCCAGCAACGTCATGTCTCACAGGTCAATAGTGCTTCTCTGAGTTTCACTGGTCTTCCGTAAAGGGTGAAGCGCCTGGGTTCCCGTGCTTCACTACTGTATGGCCTCAAGATGATGTTTGTAGGCACAGCGGCAAATCCATCGGTGGCAATTCTCTCATATTGTCATTGCGATGGGAAGATTCCTTATTGGCTAGGAAATGTTTTACCGTGGAAGACGGGTCACCACAGAGCTGTCTCTTTTGGGTTGAGACAAAGTTTGCTGAATTTACCTGCCAGCAGTTGCGTGTCCTCACTTTCTTTTTTTTTTTTTTTGGTGGAGGTGCAGAGGAATGAATCTCCCTTTCTTTTAAGGTCGATGGAGGCGTACGAGTGTAAGGAGAACGATGAATAGTGGCCTTTCATAACCCAGGATCATCAGAAACCACAGAGTAAATTTTAGGAACGTAGACATAGGACAGCGGAGAAAACTTCACTCAGGGACTTCAGTGAACTCTCCTTACAATGCTGAGGCCTGACACGCCTAGTGCCTGGGGGCAACCCGGCCCCTGCCCTAGGTAGTTTTGTGGAGCGTGCCTCCCTCAGGTGGTGCCTTTTCTCTCCCAGCAATATTGCTCTGTGAAATTCTGCAACTGATAAAAACTATTTGCCATGGGTATTTCCTTTCACCTCATTGGCCTCCTCTTTGAAGTACAAATGCTTTTCTACAGGGGTGCTCCCTCCCTGAGCTTTCCTTTGTCTTGGCTCAATGGATGCAGATTCCTGTGCTGAATACATGCTGGACTGGCACAGCTGGGTGCTTGTCAGTATACCTGGCAAGGCAGCAATTTCTTTTGTCAAGACCCACCTGGCTTGATCAAGGTTCCTTATTCTCCTGAAAAAGATTTTTATCCAAATTCTAGAGGAGCACCAGTGTGCCTATGGGAGCTAAACCAGGTCCTGCTGAACAGAGGCTCCGGAGTTTTCATTTTCTGACTAAAATTCAACAAGGAATTTCATGTATCTAAAGAAACCGTGAATTGTGGACCTACCAGATTCTAACATCTTCATTGTCTAATGGAAGCTTAAGTTTCCCAGTCCGATCTGGCTGCAACTTCATTTCTAGCAATGGCCATTCAATTGTGGATGTTCAGCTTTCTTCGGAATTCTCTTATACCTGCATGTTCCCGCGCCACGTTAAGACCACCCGGTGGAGGTTTATGTGACTCAGGACAACTCTTTATTTCAGGCGTCTAGAACAAAGGGAATTCACAGGGGTTGATGATCACTTATTAAACTCCCGTTTCTTTATAGTGCCAACTGTTGACACTTCCACATCTGAGGGCAAAGAGCTCGTGCAGCATTGTATTCTCAGTTCAGCCACGCCGCCTGCAGTTTCTTCCTTGCAGAAAAATCTTTCCCAGTGTACTTCTTTAAATGCTGCAAAATAGTGGGACAGAAGATTTCGGTATAGCCTTAACTTTAGAAGGGCATAGGTACAAGCATGTGGCCATTTTTAGAGACATTGTTAGAGTTCAGGTTAGAGTTACTGCTGCGTGAGTATTCGGTTTATGGTAAGGTTATGGATCAAATGTAGGGTGAGTGTGAGGTTGAAGGTAAGAGTAGGGTTTAGTGCTTCAGGACGAATGAACCTATTGTCTCATTTAGGCTTATGGTGAACTTGACTCTTTAGGTATGGGTTGGGGTTAATATTTGTGTGAGGGTTAGAAAGTGTGTGAGGTTAAGAGTTGGGGTCAGGCTTGCGGCTTGTGTGTTACATCCGTTTTGGCTGTGGATAAGTTTAGCTCTCTGTCTAGTTTAAGGGATTGGATTACAATAAAGGTGATATGGAGGCTTGGATTGAAGGTGATGGATAGAGTTAAGTTAGGTTCAGGCGAAGGGTATCGGTTAGGAGTAAGGTTAGTTGTAGGGGGAGCTGCATGTTCACATCAGATTTGGGGTTAGGATTAGGCTTAGCCTTAGGGTAGACATATGGTTAGGGTTAGGGCTTGGTTTAGGCTGAGCCTTAGGTTAGGGTTCAATTTAAGGTTAGGAGTCTACAGAATTACACCTAGGCTTAGGGTTACACCTCTTTTTAGGTTTAGACCTAGGGCTAGGTTTTGACCTAGGTTAGGGCTAGGATTAGGGTTGGTTTTAATATAGGATTTAGGTTTGAGGTTTCATTGAAGTGTAGGATTATTGGAAGTACATCTGCTCTCCCTGGTTTTCCTTCACAATCACAATGTTTCTGAGATTCATGGTTTAAGGAAAATCTTGCTCCTTGCCGGTTTCAAGGCAAAAAGGCGCCACCTGCAGTTTGTTTTTCCATCAAACTTACCCTCGCTCTTTGAGAACCTTGGGTCTTTGGGAAAGCCGTGAGTCCAGCAAGATTTTTCAGTTCAAATGTGCCCTAAGCATTGGGTTCTACCTCTGAGCAATACAGCCCGTGGAATTCCTGAGAATCTGGAACCTGCCATGAAGTTCAGCCTGCGTTTTATTCACACGAAGAAGCTCCTTCGAGGTTCCCATGCCTCTGTACACTGATGCTTCCAGCAACGTCATGTCTCACAGGTCAATAGTGCTTCTCTGAGTTTCACTGGTCTTCCGTAAAGGGTGAAGCGCCTGGGTTCCCGTGCTTCACTACTGTATGGCCTCAAGATGATGTTTGTAGGCACAGCAGCAAATCCATCGGTGGCAATTCTCTCATATTGTCATTGCGATGGGAAGATTCCTTATTGGCTAGGAAATGTTTTACCGTGGAAGACGGGTCACCACAGAGCTGTCTCTTTTGGGTTGAGACAAAGTTTGCTGAATTTACCTGCCAGCAGTTGCGTGTCCTCACTTTCTTTTTTTTTTTTTTTGGTGGAGGTGCAGAGGAATGAATCTCCCTTTCTTTTAAGGTCGATGGAGGCGTACGAGTGTAAGGAGAACGATGAATAGTGGCCTTTCATAACCCAGGATCATCAGAAACCACAGAGTAAATTTTAGGAACGTAGACATAGGACAGCGGAGAAAACTTCACTCAGGGACTTCAGTGAACTCTCCTTACAATGCTGAGGCCTGACACGCCTAGTGCCTGGGGGCAACCCGGCCCCTGCCCTAGGTAGTTTTGTGGAGCGTGCCTCCCTCAGGTGGTGCCTTTTCTCTCCCAGCAATATTGCTCTGTGAAATTCTGCAACTGATAAAAACTATTTGCCATGGGTATTTCCTTTCACCTCATTGGCCTCCTCTTTGAAGTACAAATGCTTTTCTACACCGGTGCTGCCTCCCTGAGCTTTCCTTTGTCTTGGCTCAATGGATGCAGATTCCTGTGCTGAATACATGCTGGACTGGCACAGCTGGGTGCTTGTCAGTATACCTGGCACAGGCAGCAATTTCTTTTGTCAAGACCCACCTGGCTTGATCAAGGTTCCTTATTCTCTGAAAAAGATTTTTATCCAAATTCTAGAGGAGCACCAGTGTGCCTATGGGAGCTAAACCTGGTCCTGCTGAACAGAGGCTCCGGAGTTTTCATTTTCTGACTAAAATTCAACAAGGAATTTCATGGATCTAAAGAAACCGTGAATTGTGGACCTACCAGATTCTAACATCTTCATTGTCTAATGGAAGCTTAAGTTTCCCAATCCGATCCGGCTGCAACTTCATTTCTAGCAATGGCCATTCAATTGTGGATGTTCAGCTTTCTTCGGAATTCTCTTATACCTGCATGTTCCCGCGCCACGTTAAGACCACCCGGTGGAGGTTTATGTGACTCAGGACAACTCTTTATTTCAGGCGTCTAGAACAAAGGGAATTCACAGGGGTTGATGATCACTTATTAAACTCCCGTTTCTTTATAGTGCCAACTGTTGACACTTCCACATCTGAGGGCAAAGAGCTCGTGCAGCATTGTATTCTCAGTTCAGCCACGCCGCCTGCAGTTTCTTCCTTGCAGAAAAATCTTTCCCAGTGTACTTCTTTAAATGCTGCAAAATAGTGGGACAGAAGATTTCGGTATAGCCTTAACTTTAGAAGGGCATAGGTACAAGCATGTGGCCATTTTTAGAGACATTGTTAGAGTTCAGGTTAGAGTTACTGCTGCGTGAGTATTCGGTTTATGGTAAGGTTATGGATCAAATGTAGGGTGAGTGTGAGGTTGAAGGTAAGAGTAGGGTTTAGTGCTTAAGGATGAATGAACCTATTGTCTCATTTAGGCTTATGGTGAACTTGACTCTTTAGGTATGGGTTGGGGTTAATATTTGTGTGAGGGTTAGAAAGTGTGTGAGGTTAAGAGTTGGGGTCAGGCTTGCGGCTTGTGTGTTACATCCGTTTTGGCTGTGGATAAGTTTAGCTCTCTGTCTAGTTTAAGGGATTGGATTACAATAAAGGTGATATGGAGGCTTGGATTGAAGGTGGTGGATAGAGTTAAGTTAGGTTCAGGCGAAGGGTATCGGTTAGGAGTAAGGTTAGTTGTAGGGGGAGCTGCATGTTCACATCAGATTTGGGGTTAGGATTAGGCTTAGCCTTAGGGTAGACATATGGTTAGGGTTAGGGCTTGGTGTAGGCTGAGCCTTAGGTTAGGGTTCAGTTTAAGGTTAGGAGTCTACAGAATTACACCTAGGCTTAGGGTTACACCTCTTTTTAGGTTTAGACCTAGGGCTAGGTTTTGACCTAGGTTAGGGCTAGGATTAGGGTTGGTTTTAATATAGGATTTAGGTTTGAGGTTTCATTGAAGTGTAGGATTATTGGAAGTACATCTGCTCTCCCTGGTTTTCCTTCACGATCACAATGTTTCTGAGATTCATGGTTTAAGGAAAATCTTGCTCCTTGCCGGTTTCAAGGCAAAAAGGCGCCACCGGCAGTTTGTTTTTCCTTCAAACTTACCCTCGCTCTTTGAGAACCTTGGGTCTTTGGGAAAGCCGTGAGTCCAGCAAGATTTTTCAGTTCAAATGTGCCCTAAGCATTGGGTTCTACCTCTGAGCAATACAGCCCGTGGAACTCCTGAGAATCTGGAACCTGCCATGAAGTTCAGCCTGCGTTTTATTCACACGAAGAAGCTCCTTCGAGGTTCCCATGCCTCTGTACACTGATGCTTCCAGCAACGTCATGTCTCACAGGTCAATAGTGCTTCTCTGAGTTTCACTGGTCTTCCGTAAAGGGTGAAGCGCCTGGGTTCCCGTGCTTCACTACTGTATGGCCTCAAGATGATGTTTGTAGGCACAGCGGCAAATCCATCGGTGGCAATTCTCTCATATTGTCATTGCGATGGGAAGATTCCTTATTGGCTAGGAAATGTTTTACCGTGGAAGACGGGTCACCACAGAGCTGTCTCTTTTGGGTTGAGACAAAGTTTGCTGAATTTACCTGCCAGCAGTTGCGTGTCCTCACTTTCTTTTTTTTTTTTTTTGGTGGAGGTGCAGGGGAATGAATCTCCCTTTCTTTTAAGGTCGATGGAGGCGCACGAGTGTAAGGAGAACGATGAATAGTGGCCTTTCATAACCCAGGATCATCAGAAACCACAGAGTAAATTTTAGGAACGTAGACATAGGACAGCGGAGAAAACTTCACTCAGGGACTTCAGTGAACTCTCCTTACAATGCTGAGGCCTGACACGCCTAGTGCCTGGGGGCAACCCAGCTCCTGCCCTAGGTAGTTTTGTGGAGCGTGCCTCCCTCAGGTGGTGCCTTTACTCTCCCAGCAATATTGCTCTGTGAAATTCTGCAACTGATAAAAACTATTTGCCATGGGTATTTCCTTTCACCTCATTGGCCTCCTCTTTGAAGTACAAATGCTTTTCTACAGGGGTGCTCCCTCCCTGAGCTTTCCTTTGTCTTGGCTCAATGGATGCAGATTCCTGTGCTGAATACATGCTGGACTGGCACAGCTGGGTGCTTGTCAGTATACCTGGCAAGGCAGCAATTTCTTTTGTCAAGACCCACCTGGCTTGATCAAGGTTCCTTATTCTCCTGAAAAAGATTTTTATCCAAATTCTAGAGGAGCACCAGTGTGCCTATGGGAGCTAAACCAGGTCCTGCTGAACAGAGGCTCCGGAGTTTTCATTTTCTGACTAAAATTCAACAAGGAATTTCATGTATCTAAAGAAACCGTGAATTGTGGACCTACCAGATTCTAACATCTTCATTGTCTAATGGAAGCTTAAGTTTCCCAATCCGATCCGGCTGCAACTTCATTTCTAGCAATGGCCATTCAATTGTGGATGTTCAGCTTTCTTCGGAATTCTCTTATACCTGCATGTTCCCGCGCCACGTTAAGACCACCCGGTGGAGGTTTATGTGACTCAGGACAACTCTTTATTTCAGGCGTCTAGAACAAAGGGAATTCACAGGGGTTGATGATCACTTATTAAACTCCCGTTTCTTTATAGTGCCAACTGTTGACACTTCCACATTTGAGGGCAAAGAGCTCGTGCAGCATTGTATTCTCAGTTCAGCCACGCCGCCTGCAGTTTCTTCCTTGCAGAAAAATCTTTCCCAGTGTACTTCTTTAAATGCTGCAAAATAGTGGGACAGAAGATTTCGGTATAGCCTTAACTTTAGAAGGGCATAGGTACAAGCATATGGCCATTTTTAGAGACATTGTTAGAGTTCAGGTTAGAGTTACTGCTGCGTGAGTATTCGGTTTATGGTAAGGTTATGGATCAAATGTAGGGTGAGTGTGAGGTTGAAGGTAAGAGTAGGGTTTAGTGCTTAAGGACGAATGAACCTATTGTCTCATTTAGGCTTATGGTGAACTTGACTCTTTAGGTATGGGTTGGGGTTAATATTTGTGTGAGGGTTAGAAAGTGTGTGAGGTTAAGAGTTGGGGTCAGGCTTGCGGCTTGTGTGTTACATCCGTTTTGGCTGTGGATAAGTTTAGCTCTCTGTCTAGTTTAAGGGATTGGATTACAATAAAGGTGATATGGAGGCTTGGATTGAAGGTGATGGATAGAGTTAAGTTAGGTTCAGGCGAAGGGTATCGGTTAGGAGTAAGGTTAGTTGTAGGGGGAGCTGCATGTTCACATCAGATTTGGGGTTAGGATTAGGCTTAGCCTTAGGGTAGACATATGGTTAGGGTTAGGGCTTGGTTTAGGCTGAGCCTTAGGTTAGGGTTCAATTTAAGGTTAGGAGTCTACAGAATTACACCTAGGCTTAGGGTTACACCTCTTTTTAGGTTTAGACCTAGGGCTAGGTTTTGACCTAGGTTAGGGCTAGGATTAGGGTTGGTTTTAATATAGGATTTAGGTTTGAGGTTTCATTGAAGTGTAGGATTATTGGAAGTACATCTGCTCTCCCTGGTTTTCCTTCACAATCACAATGTTTCTGAGATTCATGGTTTAAGGAAAATCTTGCTCCTTGCCGGTTTCAAGGCAAAAAGGCGCCACCGGCAGTTTGTTTTTCCATCAAACTTACCCTCGCTCTTTGAGAACCTTGGGTCTTTGGGAAAGCCGTGAGTCCAGCAAGATTTTTCAGTTCAAATGTGCCCTAAGCATTGGGTTCTACCTCTGAGCAATACAGCCCGTGGAATTCCTGAGAATCTGGAACCTGCCATGAAGTTCAGCCTGCGTTTTATTCACACGAAGAAGCTCCTTCGAGGTTCCCATGCCTCTGTACACTGATGCTTCCAGCAACGTCATGTCTCACAGGTCATTAGTGCTTCTCTGAGTTTCACTGGTCTTCTGTAAAGGGTGAAGCGCCTGGGTTCCCGTGCTTCACTACTGTATGGCCTCAAGATGATGTTTGTAGGCACAGCGGCAAATCCATCGGTGGCAATTCTCTCATATTGTCATTGCGATGGGAAGATTCCTTATTGGCTAGGAAATGTTTTACCGTGGAAGACGGGTCACCACAGAGCTGTCTCTTTTGGGTTGAGACAAAGTTTGCTGAATTTACCTGCCAGCAGTTGCGTGTCCTCACTTTCTTTTTTTTTTTTTTTTTGGTGGAGGTGCAGAGGAATGAATCTCCCTTTCTTTTAAGGTCGATGGAGGCGTACGAGTGTAAGGAGAACGATGAATAGTGGCCTTTCATAACCCAGGATCATCAGAAACCACAGAGTAAATTTTAGGAACGTAGACATAGGACAGCGGAGAAAACTTCACTCAGGGACTTCAGTGAACTCTCCTTACAATGCTGAGGCCTGACACGCCTAGTGCCTGGGGGCAACCCGGCCCCTGCCCTAGGTAGTTTTGTGGAGCGTGCCTCCCTCAGGTGGTGCCTTTACTCTCCCAGCAATATTGCTCTGTGAAATTCTGCAACTGATAAAAACTATTTGCCATGGGTATTTCCTTTCACCTCATTGGCCTCCTCTTTGAAGTACAAATGCTTTTCTACACGGGTGCTGCCTCCCTGAGCTTTCCTTTGTCTTGGCTCAATGGATGCAGATTCCTGTGCTGAATACATGCTGGACTGGCACAGCTGGGTGCTTGTCAGTATACCTGGCAAGGCAGCAATTTCTTTTGTCAAGACCCACCTGGCTTGATCAAGGTTCCTTATTCTCCTGAAAAAGATTTTTATCCAAATTCTAGAGGAGCTCCAGTGTGCCTTTGGGAGCTAAACCAGGTCCTGCTGAACAGAGGCTCCGGAGTTTTCATTTTCTGACTAAAATTCAACAAGGAATTTCATGGATCTAAAGAAACCGTGAATTGTGGACCTACCAGATTCTAACATCTTCATTGTCTAATGGAAGCTTAAGTTTCCCAGTCCGATCCGGCTGCAACTTCATTTCTAGTAATGGCCATTCAATTGTGGATGTTCAGCTTTCTTCGGAATTCTCTTATACCTGCATGTTCCTGCGCCACGTTAAGACCACCCGGTGGAGGTTTATGTGACTCAGGACAACTCTTGATTTCAGGCGTCTAGAACAAAGGGAATTCACAGGGGTTGATGATCACTTATTAAACTCCCGTTTCTTTATAGTGCCAACTGTTGACACTTCCACATCTGAGGGCAAAGAGCTCGTGCAGCATTGTATTCTCAGTTCAGCCACGCCGCCTGCAGTTTCTTCCTTGCAGAAAAATCTTTCCCAGTGTACTTCTTTAAATGCTGCAAAATAGTGGGACAGAAGATTTCGGTATAGCCTTAACTTTAGAAGGGCATAAGTACAAGCATGTGGCCATTTTTAGAGACATTGTTAGAGTTCAGGTTAGAGTTACTGCTGCGTGAGTATTCGGTTTATGGTTAGGTTATGGATCAAATGTAGGGTGAGTGTGAGGTTGAAGGTAAGAGTAGGTTTTAGTGCTTAAGGATGAATGAACCTATTGTCTCATTTAGGCTTATGGTGAACTTGACTCTTTAGGTATGGGTTGGGGTTAATATTTGTGTGAGGGTTAGAAAGTGTGTGAGGTTAAGAGTTGGGGTCAGGCTTGCGGCTTGTGTGTTACATCCGTTTTGGTTGTGGATAAGTTTAGCTCTCTGTCTAGTTTAAGGGATTGGATTACAATAAAGGTGATATGGAGGCTTGGATTGAAGGTGATGCATAGAGTTAAGTTAGGTTCAGGCGAAGGGTGACAGTTAGGAGTAAGGTTAGTTGTAGGGGCAGCTGCATGTTCACATCAGATTTGGGGTTAGGATTAGGTTTAGCCTTAGGGTAGACATATGGTTAGGGTTAGGGCTTAGTTTAGGCTGAGCCTTAGGTTAGGGTTCAGTTTAAGGTTAGGAGTCTACAGAATTACACCTAGGCTTAGGGTTACACCTCTTTTTAGGTTTAGACCTAGGGCTAGGTTTTGACCTAGGTTAGGGCTAGGATTAGTGTTGGTTTTAATATAGGATTTAGGTTTGAGGTTTCATTGAAGTGTAGGATTATTGGAAGTACATCTGCTCTCCCTGGTTTTCCTTCACGATCACAATGTTTCTGAGATTCATGGTTTAAGGAAAATCTTGCTCCTTGCCGGTTTCAAGGCAAAAAGGCGCCACCTGCAGTTTGTTTTTCCTTCAAACTTACCCTCGCTCTTTGAGAACCTTGGGTCTTTGGGAAAGCCGTGAGTCCAGCAAGATTTTTCAGTTCAAATGTGCCCTAAGCATTGGGTTCTACCTCTGAGCAATACAGCCCGTGGAATTCCTGAGAATCTGGAACCTGCCATGAAGTTCAGCCTGCGTTTTATTCACACGAAGAAGCTCCTTCGAGGTTCCCATGCCTCTGTACACTGATGCTTCCAGCAACGTCATGTCTCACAGGTCAATAGTGCTTCTCTGAGTTTCACTGGTCTTCCGTAAAGGGTGAAGCGCCTGGGTTCCCGTGCTTCACTACTGTATGGCCTCAAGATGATGTTTGTAGGCACAGCGGCAAATCCATCGGTGGCAATTCTCTCATATTGTCATTGCGATGGGAAGATTCCTTATTGGCTAGGAAATGTTTTACCGTGGAAGACGGGTCACCACAGAGCTGTCTCTTTTGGGTTGAGACAAAGTTTGCTGAATTTACCTGCCAGCAGTTGCGTGTCCTCACTTTCTTTTTTTTTTTTTTTTGGTGGAGGTGCAGGGGAATGAATCTCCCTTTCTTTTAAGGTCGATGGAGGCGCACGAGTGTAAGGAGAACGATGAATAGTGGCCTTTCATAACCCAGGATCATCAGAAACCACAGAGTAAATTTTAGGAACGTAGACATAGGACAGCGGAGAAAACTTCACTCAGGGACTTCAGTGAACTCTCCTTACAATGCTGAGGCCTGACACGCCTAGTGCCTGGGGGCAACCCGGCTCCTGCCCTAGGTAGTTTTGTGGAGCTTGCCTCCCTCAGGTGGTGCCTTTACTCTCCCAGCAATATTGCTCTGTGAAATTCTGCAACTGATAAAAACTATTTGCCATGGGTATTTCCTTTCACCTCATTGGCCTCCTCTTTGAAGTACAAATGCTTTTCTACAGGGGTGCTCCCTCCCTGAGCTTTCCTTTGTCTTGGCTCAATGGATGCAGATTCCTGTGCTGAATACATGCTGGACTGGCACAGCTGGGTGCTTGTCAGTATACCTGGCAAGGCAGCAATTTCTTTTGTCAAGACCCACCTGGCTTGATCAAGGTTCCTTATTCTCCTGAAAAAGATTTTTATCCAAATTCTAGAGGAGCACCAGTGTGCCTATGGGAGCTAAACCAGGTCCTGCTGAACAGAGGCTCCGGAGTTTTCATTTTCTGACTAAAATTCAACAAGGAATTTCATGTATCTAAAGAAACCGTGAATTGTGGACCTACCAGATTCTAACATCTTCATTGTCTAATGGAAGCTTAAGTTTCCCAATCCGATCCGGCTGCAACTTCATTTCTAGCAATGGCCATTCAATTGTGGATGTTCAGCTTTCTTCGGAATTCTCTTATACCTGCATGTTCCCGCGCCACGTTAAGACCACCCGGTGGAGGTTTATGTGACTCAGGACAACTCTTTATTTCAGGCGTCTAGAACAAAGGGAATTCACAGGGGTTGATGATCACTTATTAAACTCCCGTTTCTTTATAGTGCCAACTGTTGACACTTCCACATTTGAGGGCAAAGAGCTCGTGCAGCATTGTATTCTCAGTTCAGCCACGCCGCCTGCAGTTTCTTCCTTGCAGAAAAATCTTTCCCAGTGTACTTCTTTAAATGCTGCAAAATAGTGGGACAGAAGATTTCGGTATAGCCTTAACTTTAGAAGGGCATAGGTACAAGCATATGGCCATTTTTAGAGACATTGTTAGAGTTCAGGTTAGAGTTACTGCTGCGTGAGTATTCGGTTTATGGTAAGGTTATGGATCAAATGTAGGGTGAGTGTGAGGTTGAAGGTAAGAGTAGGGTTTAGTGCTTAAGGACGAATGAACCTATTGTCTCATTTAGGCTTATGGTGAACTTGACTCTTTAGGTATGGGTTGGGGTTAATATTTGTGTGAGGGTTAGAAAGTGTGTGAGGTTAAGAGTTGGGGTCAGGCTTGCGGCTTGTGTGTTACATCCGTTTTGGCTGTGGATAAGTTTAGCTCTCTGTCTAGTTTAAGGGATTGGATTACAATAAAGGTGATATGGAGGCTTGGATTGAAGGTGGTGGATAGAGTTAAGTTAGGTTCAGGCGAAGGGTATCGGTTAGGAGTAAGGTTAGTTGTAGGGGGAGCTGCATGTTCACATCAGATTTGGGGTTAGGATTAGGCTTAGCCTTAGGGTAGACATATGGTTAGGGTTAGGGCTTGGTTTAGGCTGAGCCTTAGGTTAGGGTTCAATTTAAGGTTAGGAGTCTACAGAATTACACCTAGGCTTAGGGTTACACCTCTTTTTAGGTTTAGACCTAGGGCTAGGTTTTGACCTAGGTTAGGGCTAGGATTAGGGTTGGTTTTAATATAGGATTTAGGTTTGAGGTTTCATTGAAGTGTAGGATTATTGGAAGTACATCTGCTCTCCCTGGTTTTCCTTCACAATCACAATGTTTCTGAGATTCATGGTTTAAGGAAAATCTTGCTCCTTGCCGGTTTCAAGGCAAAAAGGCGCCACCGGCAGTTTGTTTTTCCATCAAACTTACCCTCGCTCTTTGAGAACCTTGGGTCTTTGGGAAAGCCGTGAGTCCAGCAAGATTTTTCAGTTCAAATGTGCCCTAAGCATTGGGTTCTACCTCTGAGCAATACAGCCCGTGGAATTCCTGAGAATCTGGAACCTGCCATGAAGTTCAGCCTGCGTTTTATTCACACGAAGAAGCTCCTTCGAGGTTCCCATGCCTCTGTACACTGATGCTTCCAGCAACGTCATGTCTCACAGGTCATTAGTGCTTCTCTGAGTTTCACTGGTCTTCTGTAAAGGGTGAAGCGCCTGGGTTCCCGTGCTTCACTACTGTATGGCCTCAAGATGATGTTTGTAGGCACAGCGGCAAATCCATCGGTGGCAATTCTCTCATATTGTCATTGCGATGGGAAGATTCCTTATTGGCTAGGAAATGTTTTACCGTGGAAGACGGGTCACCACAGAGCTGTCTCTTTTGGGTTGAGACAAAGTTTGCTGAATTTACCTGCCAGCAGTTGCGTGTCCTCACTTTCTTTTTTTTTTTTTTTTTGGTGGAGGTGCAGAGGAATGAATCTCCCTTTCTTTTAAGGTCGATGGAGGCGTACGAGTGTAAGGAGAACGATGAATAGTGGCCTTTCATAACCCAGGATCATCAGAAACCACAGAGTAAATTTTAGGAACGTAGACATAGGACAGCGGAGAAAACTTCACTCAGGGACTTCAGTGAACTCTCCTTACAATGCTGAGGCCTGACACGCCTAGTGCCTGGGGGCAACCCGGCCCCTGCCCTAGGTAGTTTTGTGGAGCGTGCCTCCCTCAGGTGGTGCCTTTACTCTCCCAGCAATATTGCTCTGTGAAATTCTGCAACTGATAAAAACTATTTGCCATGGGTATTTCCTTTCACCTCATTGGCCTCCTCTTTGAAGTACAAATGCTTTTCTACACGGGTGCTGCCTCCCTGAGCTTTCCTTTGTCTTGGCTCAATGGATGCAGATTCCTGTGCTGAATACATGCTGGACTGGCACAGCTGGGTGCTTGTCAGTATACCTGGCAAGGCAGCAATTTCTTTTGTCAAGACCCACCTGGCTTGATCAAGGTTCCTTATTCTCCTGAAAAAGATTTTTATCCAAATTCTAGAGGAGCTCCAGTGTGCCTATGGGAGCTAAACCAGGTCCTGCTGAACAGAGGCTCCGGAGTTTTCATTTTCTGACTAAAATTCAACAAGGAATTTCATGGATCTAAAGAAACCGTGAATTGTGGACCTACCAGATTCTAACATCTTCATTGTCTAATGGAAGCTTAAGTTTCCCAGTCCGATCCGGCTGCAACTTCATTTCTAGTAATGGCCATTCAATTGTGGATGTTCAGCTTTCTTCGGAATTCTCTTATACCTGCATGTTCCTGCGCCACGTTAAGACCACCCGGTGGAGGTTTATGTGACTCAGGACAACTCTTGATTTCAGGCGTCTAGAACAAAGGGAATTCACAGGGGTTGATGATCACTTATTAAACTCCCGTTTCTTTATAGTGCCAACTGTTGACACTTCCACATCTGAGGGCAAAGAGCTCGTGCAGCATTGTATTCTCAGTTCAGCCACGCCGCCTGCAGTTTCTTCCTTGCAGAAAAATCTTTCCCAGTGTACTTCTTTAAATGCTGCAAAATAGTGGGACAGAAGATTTCGGTATAGCCTTAACTTTAGAAGGGCATAAGTACAAGCATGTGGCCATTTTTAGAGACATTGTTAGAGTTCAGGTTAGAGTTACTGCTGCGTGAGTATTCGGTTTATGGTTAGGTTATGGATCAAATGTAGGGTGAGTGTGAGGTTGAAGGTAAGAGTAGGGTTTAGTGCTTAAGGATGAATGAACCTATTGTCTCATTTAGGCTTATGGTGAACTTGACTCTTTAGGTATGGGTTGGGGTTAATATTTGTGTGAGGGTTAGAAAGTGTGTGAGGTTAAGAGTTGGGGTCAGGCTTGCGGCTTGTGTGTTACATCCGTTTTGGTTGTGGATAAGTTTAGCTCTCTGTCTAGTTTAAGGGATTGGATTACAATAAAGGTGATATGGAGGCTTGGATTGAAGGTGATGCATAGAGTTAAGTTAGGTTCAGGCGAAGGGTGACAGTTAGGAGTAAGGTTAGTTGTAGGGGCAGCTGCATGTTCACATCAGATTTGGGGTTAGGATTAGGTTTAGCCTTAGGGTAGACATATGGTTAGGGTTAGGGCTTAGTTTAGGCTGAGCCTTAGGTTAGGGTTCAGTTTAAGGTTAGGAGTCTACAGAATTACACCTAGGCTTAGGGTTACACCTCTTTTTAGGTTTAGACCTAGGGCTAGGTTTTGACCTAGGTTAGGGCTAAGATTAGTGTTGGTTTTAATATAGGATTTAGGTTTGAGGTTTCATTGAAGTGTAGGATTATTGGAAGTACATCTGCTCTCCCTGGTTTTCCTTCACGATCACAATGTTTCTGAGATTCATGGTTTAAGGAAAATCTTGCTCCTTGCCGGTTTCAAGGCAAAAAGGCGCCACCTGCAGTTTGTTTTTCCTTCAAACTTACCCTCGCTCTTTGAGAACCTTGGGTCTTTGGGAAAGCCGTGAGTCCAGCAAGATTTTTCAGTTCAAATGTGCCCTAAGCATTGGGTTCTACCTCTGAGCAATACAGCCCGTGGAATTCCTGAGAATCTGGAACCTGCCATGAAGTTCAGCCTGCGTTTTATTCACACGAAGAAGCTCCTTCGAGGTTCCCATGCCTCTGTACACTGATGCTTCCAGCAACGTCATGTCTCACAGGTCAATAGTGCTTCTCTGAGTTTCACTGGTCTTCCGTAAAGGGTGAAGCGCCTGGGTTCCCGTGCTTCACTACTGTATGGCCTCAAGATGATGTTTGTAGGCACAGCGGCAAATCCATCGGTGGCAATTCTCTCATATTGTCATTGCGATGGGAAGATTCCTTATTGGCTAGGAAATGTTTTACCGTGGAAGACGGGTCACCACAGAGCTGTCTCTTTTGGGTTGAGACAAAGTTTGCTGAATTTACCTGCCAGCAGTTGCGTGTCCTCACTTTCTTTTTTTTTTTTTTTTTGGTGGAGGTGCAGGGGAATGAATCTCCCTTTCTTTTAAGGTCGATGGAGGCGCACGAGTGTAAGGAGAACGATGAATAGTGGCCTTTCATAACCCAGGATCATCAGAAACCACAGAGTAAATTTTAGGAACGTAGACATAGGACAGCGGAGAAAACTTCACTCAGGGACTTCAGTGAACTCTCCTTACAATGCTGAGGCCTGACACGCCTAGTGCCTGGGGGCAACCCGGCTCCTGCCCTAGGTAGTTTTGTGGAGCTTGCCTCCCTCAGGTGGTGCCTTTACTCTCCCAGCAATATTGCTCTGTGAAATTCTGCAACTGATAAAAACTATTTGCCATGGGTATTTCCTTTCACCTCATTGGCCTCCTCTTTGAAGTACAAATGCTTTTCTACACGGGTGCTGCCTCCCTGAGCTTTCCTTTGTCTTGGCTCAATGGATGCAGATTCCTGTGCTGAATACATGCTGGACTGGCACAGCTGGGTGCTTGTCAGTATACCTGGCAAGGCAGCAATTTCTTTTGTCAAGACCCACCTGGCTTGATCAAGGTTCCTTATTCTCCTGAAAAAGATTTTTATCCAAATTCTAGAGGAGCTCCAGTGTGCCTATGGGAGCTAAACCAGGTCCTGCTGAACAGAGGCTCCGGAGTTTTCATTTTCTGACTAAAATTCAACAAGGAATTTCATGTATCTAAAGAAACCGTGAATTGTGGACCTACCAGATTCTAACATCTTCATTGTCTAATGGAAGCTTAAGTTTCCCAGTCCGATCCGGCTGCAACTTCATTTCTAGCAATGGCCATTCAATTGTGGATGTTCAGCTTTCTTCGGAATTCTCTTATACCTGCATGTTCCCGCGCCACGTTAAGACCACCCGGTGGAGGTTTATGTGACTCAGGACAACTCTTTATTTCAGGCGTCTAGAACAAAGGGAATTCACAGGGGTTGATGATCACTTATTAAACTCCCGTTTCTTTATAGTGCCAACTGTTGACACTTCCACATCTGAGGGCAAAGAGCTCGTGCAGCATTGTATTCTCAGTTCAGCCACGCCGCCTGCAGTTTCTTCCTTGCAGAAAAATCTTTCCCAGTGTACTTCTTTAAATGCTGCAAAATAGTGGGACAGAAGATTTCGGTATAGCCTTAACTTTAGAAGGGCATAGGTACAAGCATGTGGCCATTTTTAGAGACATTGTTAGAGTTCAGGTTAGAGTTACTGCTGCGTGAGTATTCGGTTTATGGTAAGGTTATGGATCAAATGTAGGGAGAGTGTGAGGTTGAAGGTAAGAGTAGGGTTTAGTGCTTCAGGACGAATGAACCTATTGTCTCATTTAGGCTTATGGTGAACTTGACTCTTTAGGTATGGGTTGGGGTTAATATTTGTGTGAGGGTTAGAAAGTGTGTGAGGTTAAGAGTTGGGGTCAGGCTTGCGGCTTGTGTGTTACATCCGTTTTGGCTGTGGATAAGTTTAGCTCTCTGTCTAGTTTAAGGGATTGGATTACAATAAAGGTGATATGGAGGCTTGGATTGAAGGTGATGGATAGAGTTAAGTTAGGTTCAGGCGAAGGGTATCGGTTAGGAGTAAGGTTAGTTGTAGGGGGAGCTGCATGTTCACATCAGATTTGGGGTTAGGATTAGGCTTAGCCTTAGGGTAGACATATGGTTAGGGTTAGGGCTTGGTTTAGGCTGAGCCTTAGGTTAGGGTTCAATTTAAGGTTAGGAGTCTACAGAATTACACCTAGGCTTAGGGTTACACCTCTTTTTAGGTTTAGACCTAGGGCTAGGTTTTGACCTAGGTTAGGGCTAGGATTAGGGTTGGTTTTAATATAGGATTTAGGTTTGAGGTTTCATTGAAGTGTAGGATTATTGGAAGTACATCTGCTCTCCCTGGTTTTCCTTCACAATCACAATGTTTCTGAGATTCATGGTTTAAGGAAAATCTTGCTCCTTGCCGGTTTCAAGGCAAAAAGGCGCCACCTGCAGTTTGTTTTTCCATCAAACTTACCCTCGCTCTTTGAGAACCTTGGGTCTTTGGGAAAGCCGTGAGTCCAGCAAGATTTTTCAGTTCAAATGTGCCCTAAGCATTGGGTTCTACCTCTGAGCAATACAGCCCGTGGAATTCCTGAGAATCTGGAACCTGCCATGAAGTTCAGCCTGCGTTTTATTCACACGAAGAAGCTCCTTCGAGGTTCCCATGCCTCTGTACACTGATGCTTCCAGCAACGTCATGTCTCACAGGTCAATAGTGCTTCTCTGAGTTTCACTGGTCTTCCGTAAAGGGTGAAGCGCCTGGGTTCCCGTGCTTCACTACTGTATGGCCTCAAGATGATGTTTGTAGGCACAGCGGCAAATCCATCGGTGGCAATTCTCTCATATTGTCATTGCGATGGGAAGATTCCTTATTGGCTAGGAAATGTTTTACCGTGGAAGACGGGTCACCACAGAGCTGTCTCTTTTGGGTTGAGACAAAGTTTGCTGAATTTACCTGCCAGCAGTTGCGTGTCCTCACTTTCTTTTTTCTTTTTTTTGGTGGAGGTGCAGAGGAATGAATCTCCCTTTCTTTTAAGGTCGATGGAGGCGTACGAGTGTAAGGAGAACGATGAATAGTGGCCTTTCATAACCCAGGATCATCAGAAACCACAGAGTAAATTTTAGGAACGTAGACATAGGACAGCGGAGAAAACTTCACTCAGGGACTTCAGTGAACTCTCCTTACAATGCTGAGGCCTGACACGCCTAGTGCCTGGGGGCAACCCGGCCCCTGCCCTAGGTAGTTTTGTGGAGCGTGCCTCCCTCAGGTGGTGCCTTTACTCTCCCAGCAATATTGCTCTGTGAAATTCTGCAACTGATAAAAACTATTTGCCATGGGTATTTCCTTTCACCTCATTGGCCTCCTCTTTGAAGTACAAATGCTTTTCTACACCGGTGCTGCCTCCCTGAGCTTTCCTTTGTCTTGGCTCAATGGATGCAGATTCCTGTGCTGAATACATGCTGGACTGGCACAGCTGGGTGCTTGTCAGTATACCTGGCACAGGCAGCAATTTCTTTTGTCAAGACCCACCTGGCTTGATCAAGGTTCCTTATTCTCTGAAAAAGATTTTTATCCAAATTCTAGAGGAGCACCAGTGTGCCTATGGGAGCTAAACCTGGTCCTGCTGAACAGAGGCTCCGGAGTTTTCATTTTCTGACTAAAATTCAACAAGGAATTTCATGGATCTAAAGAAACCGTGAATTGTGGACCTACCAGATTCTAACATCTTCATTGTCTAATGGAAGCTTAAGTTTCCCAATCCGATCCGGCTGCAACTTCATTTCTAGCAATGGCCATTCAATTGTGGATGTTCAGCTTTCTTCGGAATTCTCTTATACCTGCATGTTCCCGCGCCACGTTAAGACCACCCGGTGGAGGTTTATGTGACTCAGGACAACTCTTTATTTCAGGCGTCTAGAACAAAGGGAATTCACAGGGGTTGATGATCACTTATTAAACTCCCGTTTCTTTATAGTGCCAACTGTTGACACTTCCACATCTGAGGGCAAAGAGCTCGTGCAGCATTGTATTCTCAGTTCAGCCACGCCGCCTGCAGTTTCTTCCTTGCAGAAAAATCTTTCCCAGTGTACTTCTTTAAATGCTGCAAAATAGTGGGACAGAAGATTTCGGTATAGCCTTAACTTTAGATGGGCATAGGTACAAGCATGTGGCCATTTTTAGAGACATTGTTAGAGTTCAGGTTAGAGTTACTGCTGTGTGAGTATTCGGTTTATGGTAAGGTTATGGATCAAATGTAGGGTGAGTGTGAGGTTGAAGGTAAGAGTAGGGTTTAGTGCTTAAGGATGAATGAACCTATTGTCTCATTTAGGCTTATGGTGAACTTGACTCTTTAGGTATGGGTTGGGGTTAATATTTGTGTGAGGGTTAGAAAGTGTGTGAGGTTAAGAGTTGGGGTCAGGCTTGCGGCTTGTGTGTTACATCCGTTTTGGCTGTGGATAAGTTTAGCTCTCTGTCTAGTTTAAGGGATTGGATTACAATAAAGGTGATATGGAGGCTTGGATTGAAGGTGATGGATAGAGTTAAGTTAGGTTCAGGCGAAGGGTATCGGTTAGGAGTAAGGTTAGTTGTAGGGGGAGCTGCATGTTCACATCAGATTTGGGGTTAGGATTAGGCTTAGCCTTAGGGTAGACATATGGTTAGGGTTAGGGCTTGGTTCAGGCTGAGCCTTAGGTTAGGGTTCAGTTTAAGGTTAGGAGTCTACAGAATTACACCTAGGCTTAGGGTTACACCTCTTTTTAGGTTTAGACCTAGGGCTAGGTTTTGACCTAGGTTAGGGCTAGGATTAGGGTTGGTTTTAATATAGGATTTAGGTTTGAGGTTTCATTGAAGTGTAGGATTATTGGAAGTACATCTGCTCTCCCTGGTTTTCCTTCACGATCACAATGTTTCTGAGATTCATGGTTTAAGGAAAATCTTGCTCCTTGCCGGTTTCAAGGCAAAAAGGCGCCACCGGCAGTTTGTTTTTCCTTCAAACTTACCCTCGCTCTTTGAGAACCTTGGGTCTTTGGGAAAGCCGTGAGTCCAGCAAGATTTTTCAGTTCAAATGTGCCCTAAGCATTGGGTTCTACCTCTGAGCAATACAGCCCGTGGAATTCCTGAGAATCTGGAACCTGCCATGAAGTTCAGCCTGCGTTTTATTCACACGAAGAAGCTCCTTCGAGGTTCCCATGCCTCTGTACACTGATGCTTCCAGCAACGTCATGTCTCACAGGTCAATAGTGCTTCTCTGAGTTTCACTGGTCTTCCGTAAAGGGTGAAGCGCCTGGGTTCCCGTGCTTCACTACTGTATGGCCTCAAGATGATGTTTGTAGGCACAGCGGCAAATCCATCGGTGGCAATTCTCTCATATTGTCATTGCGATGGGAAGATTCCTTATTGGCTAGGAAATGTTTTACCGTGGAAGACGGGTCACCACAGAGCTGTCTCTTTTGGGTTGAGACAAAGTTTGCTGAATTTACCTGCCAGCAGTTGCGTGTCCTCACTTTCTTTTTTTTTTTTTTTGGTGGAGGTGCAGGGGAATGAATCTCCCTTTCTTTTAAGGTCGATGGAGGCGCACGAGTGTAAGGAGAACGATGAATAGTGGCCTTTCATAACCCAGGATCATCAGAAACCACAGAGTAAATTTTAGGAACGTAGACATAGGACAGCGGAGAAAACTTCACTCAGGGACTTCAGTGAACTCTCCTTACAATGCTGAGGCCTGACACGCCTAGTGCCTGGGGGCAACCCAGCTCCTGCCCTAGGTAGTTTTGTGGAGCGTGCCTCCCTCAGGTGGTGCCTTTACTCTCCCAGCAATATTGCTCTGTGAAATTCTGCAACTGATAAAAACTATTTGCCATGGGTATTTCCTTTCACCTCATTGGCCTCCTCTTTGAAGTACAAATGCTTTTCTACAGGGGTGGTCCCTCCCTGAGCTTTCCTTTGTCTTGGCTCAATGGATGCAGATTCCTGTGCTGAATACATGCTGGACTGGCACAGCTGGGTGCTTGTCAGTATACCTGGCAAGGCAGCAATTTCTTTTGTCAAGACCCACCTGGCTTGATCAAGGTTCCTTATTCTCCTGAAAAAGATTTTTATCCAAATTCTAGAGGAGCACCAGTGTGCCTATGGGAGCTAAACCAGGTCCTGCTGAACAGAGGCTCCGGAGTTTTCATTTTCTGACTAAAATTCAACAAGGAATTTCATGTATCTAAAGAAACCGTGAATTGTGGACCTACCAGATTCTAACATCTTCATTGTCTAATGGAAGCTTAAGTTTCCCAGTCCGATCCGGCTGCAACTTCATTTCTAGCAATGGCCATTCAATTGTGGATGTTCAGCTTTCTTCGGAATTCTCTTATACCTGCATGTTCCCGCGCCACGTTAAGACCACCCGGTGGAGGTTTATGTGACTCAGGACAACTCTTTATTTCAGGCGTCTAGAACAAAGGGAATTCACAGGGGTTGATGATCACTTATTAAACTCCCGTTTCTTTATAGTGCCAACTGTTGACACTTCCACATCTGAGGGCAAAGAGCTCGTGCAGCATTGTATTCTCAGTTCAGCCACGCCGCCTGCAGTTTCTTCCTTGCAGAAAAATCTTTCCCAGTGTACTTCTTTAAATGCTGCAAAATAGTGGGACAGAAGATTTCGGTATAGCCTTAACTTTAGAAGGGCATAGGTACAAGCATGTGGCCATTTTTAGAGACATTGTTAGAGTTCAGGTTAGAGTTACTGCTGCGTGAGTATTCGGTTTATGGTAAGGTTATGGATCAAATGTAGGGTGAGTGTGAGTTTGAAGGTAAGAGTAGGGTTTAGTGCTTCAGGACGAATGAACCTATTGTCTCATTTAGGCTTATGGTGAACTTGACTCTTTAGGTATGGGTTGGGGTTAATATTTGTGTGAGGGTTAGAAAGTGTGTGAGGTTAAGAGTTGGGGTCAGGCTTGCGGCTTGTGTGTTACATCCGTTTTGGCTGTGGATAAGTTTAGCTCTCTGTCTAGTTTAAGGGATTGGATTACAATAAAGGTGATATGGAGGCTTGGATTGAAGGTGATGGATAGAGTTAAGTTAGGTTCAGGCGAAGGGTATCGGTTAGGAGTAAGGTTAGTTGTAGGGGGAGCTGCATGTTCACATCAGATTTGGGGTTAGGATTAGGCTTAGCCTTAGGGTAGACATATGGTTAGGGTTAGGGCTTGGTTTAGGCTGAGCCTTAGGTTAGGGTTCAATTTAAGGTTAGGAGTCTACAGAATTACACCTAGGCTTAGGGTTACACCTCTTTTTAGGTTTAGACCTAGGGCTAGGTTTTGACCTAGGTTAGGGCTAGGATTAGGGTTGGTTTTAATATAGGATTTAGGTTTGAGGTTTCATTGAAGTGTAGGATTATTGGAAGTACATCTGCTCTCCCTGGTTTTCCTTCACAATCACAATGTTTCTGAGATTCATGGTTTAAGGAAAATCTTGCTCCTTGCCGGTTTCAAGGCAAAAAGGCGCCACCTGCAGTTTGTTTTTCCATCAAACTTACCCTCGCTCTTTGAGAACCTTGGGTCTTTGGGAAAGCCGTGAGTCCAGCAAGATTTTTCAGTTCAAATGTGCCCTAAGCATTGGGTTCTACCTCTGAGCAATACAGCCCGTGGAATTCCTGAGAATCTGGAACCTGCCATGAAGTTCAGCCTGCGTTTTATTCACACGAAGAAGCTCCTTCGAGGTTCCCATGCCTCTGTACACTGATGCTTCCAGCAACGTCATGTCTCACAGGTCAATAGTGCTTCTCTGAGTTTCACTGGTCTTCCGTAAAGGGTGAAGCGCCTGGGTTCCCGTGCTTCACTACTGTATGGCCTCAAGATGATGTTTGTAGGCACAGCGGCAAATCCATCGGTGGCAATTCTCTCATATTGTCATTGCGATGGGAAGATTCCTTATTGGCTAGGAAATGTTTTACCGTGGAAGACGGGTCACCACAGAGCTGTCTCTTTTGGGTTGAGACAAAGTTTGCTGAATTTACCTGCCAGCAGTTGCGTGTCCTCACTTTCTTTTTTTTTTTTTTTGGTGGAGGTGCAGAGGAATGAATCTCCCTTTCTTTTAAGGTCGATGGAGGCGTACGAGTGTAAGGAGAACGATGAATAGTGGCCTTTCATAACCCAGGATCATCAGAAACCACAGAGTAAATTTTAGGAACGTAGACATAGGACAGCGGAGAAAACTTCACTCAGGGACTTCAGTGAACTCTCCTTACAATGCTGAGGCCTGACACGCCTAGTGCCTGGGGGCAACCCGGCCCCTGCCCTAGGTAGTTTTGTGGAGCGTGCCTCCCTCAGGTGGTGCCTTTTCTCTCCCAGCAATATTGCTCTGTGAAATTCTGCAACTGATAAAAACTATTTGCCATGGGTATTTCCTTTCACCTCATTGGCCTCCTCTTTGAAGTACAAATGCTTTTCTACAGGGGTGCTCCCTCCCTGAGCTTTCCTTGGTCTTGGCTCAATGGATGCAGATTCCTGTGCTGAATACATGCTGGACTGGCACAGCTGGGTGCTTGTCAGTATACCTGGCAAGGCAGCAATTTCTTTTGTCAAGACCCACCTGGCTTGATCAAGGTTCCTTATTCTCCTGAAAAAGATTTTTATCCAAATTCTAGAGGAGCACCAGTGTGCCTATGGGAGCTAAACCAGGTCCTGCTGAACAGAGGCTCCGGAGTTTTCATTTTCTGACTAAAATTCAACAAGGAATTTCATGTATCTAAAGAAACCGTGAATTGTGGACCTACCAGATTCTAACATCTTCATTGTCTAATGGAAGCTTAAGTTTCCCAGTCCGATCTGGCTGCAACTTCATTTCTAGCAATGGCCATTCAATTGTGGATGTTCAGCTTTCTTCGGAATTCTCTTATACCTGCATGTTCCCGCGCCACGTTAAGACCACCCGGTGGAGGTTTATGTGACTCAGGACAACTCTTTATTTCAGGCGTCTAGAACAAAGGGAATTCACAGGGGTTGATGATCACTTATTAAACTCCCGTTTCTTTATAGTGCCAACTGTTGACACTTCCACATCTGAGGGCAAAGAGCTCGTGCAGCATTGTATTCTCAGTTCAGCCACGCCGCCTGCAGTTTCTTCCTTGCAGAAAAATCTTTCCCAGTGTACTTCTTTAAATGCTGCAAAATAGTGGGACAGAAGATTTCGGTATAGCCTTAACTTTAGAAGGGCATAGGTACAAGCATGTGGCCATTTTTAGAGACATTGTTAGAGTTCAGGTTAGAGTTACTGCTGCGTGAGTATTCGGTTTATGGTAAGGTTATGGATCAAATGTAGGGTGAGTGTGAGGTTGAAGGTAAGAGTAGGGTTTAGTGCTTCAGGACGAATGAACCTATTGTCTCATTTAGGCTTATGGTGAACTTGACTCTTTAGGTATGGGTTGGGGTTAATATTTGTGTGAGGGTTAGAAAGTGTGTGAGGTTAAGAGTTGGGGTCAGGCTTGCGGCTTGTGTGTTACATCCGTTTTGGCTGTGGATAAGTTTAGCTCTCTGTCTAGTTTAAGGGATTGGATTACAATAAAGGTGATATGGAGGCTTGGATTGAAGGTGATGGATAGAGTTAAGTTAGGTTCAGGCGAAGGGTATCGGTTAGGAGTAAGGTTAGTTGTAGGGGGAGCTGCATGTTCACATCAGATTTGGGGTTAGGATTAGGCTTAGCCTTAGGGTAGACATATGGTTAGGGTTAGGGCTTGGTTTAGGCTGAGCCTTAGGTTAGGGTTCAATTTAAGGTTAGGAGTCTACAGAATTACACCTAGGCTTAGGGTTACACCTCTTTTTAGGTTTAGACCTAGGGCTAGGTTTTGACCTAGGTTAGGGCTAGGATTAGGGTTGGTTTATTATAGGATTTAGGTTTGAGGTTTCATTGAAGTGTAGGATTATTGGAAGTACATCTGCTCTCCCTGGTTTTCCTTCACAATCACAATGTTTCTGAGATTCATGGTTTAAGGAAAATCTTGCTCCTTGCCGGTTTCAAGGCAAAAAGGCGCCACCTGCAGTTTGTTTTTCCATCAAACTTACCCTCGCTCTTTGAGAACCTTGGGTCTTTGGGAAAGCCGTGAGTCCAGCAAGATTTTTCAGTTCAAATGTGCCCTAAGCATTGGGTTCTACCTCTGAGCAATACAGCCCGTGGAATTCCTGAGAATCTGGAACCTGCCATGAAGTTCAGCCTGCGTTTTATTCACACGAAGAAGCTCCTTCGAGGTTCCCATGCCTCTGTACACTGATGCTTCCAGCAACGTCATGTCTCACAGGTCAATAGTGCTTCTCTGAGTTTCACTGGTCTTCCGTAAAGGGTGAAGCGCCTGGGTTCCCGTGCTTCACTACTGTATGGCCTCAAGATGATGTTTGTAGGCACAGCAGCAAATCCATCGGTGGCAATTCTCTCATATTGTCATTGCGATGGGAAGATTCCTTATTGGCTAGGAAATGTTTTACCGTGGAAGACGGGTCACCACAGAGCTGTCTCTTTTGGGTTGAGACAAAGTTTGCTGAATTTACCTGCCAGCAGTTGCGTGTCCTCACTTTCTTTTTTTTTTTTTTTTGGTGGAGGTGCAGAGGAATGAATCTCCCTTTCTTTTAAGGTCGATGGAGGCGTACGAGTGTAAGGAGAACGATGAATAGTGGCCTTTCATAACCCAGGATCATCAGAAACCACAGAGTAAATTTTAGGAACGTAGACATAGGACAGCGGAGAAAACTTCACTCAGGGACTTCAGTGAACTCTCCTTACAATGCTGAGGCCTGACACTCCTAGTGCCTGGGGGCAACCCGGCCCCTGCCCTAGGTAGTTTTGTGGAGCGTGCCTCCCTCAGGTGGTGCCTTTTCTCTCCCAGCAATATTGCTCTGTGAAATTCTGCAACTGTTAAAAACTATTTGCCATGGGTATTTCCTTTCACCTCATTGGCCTCCTCTTTGAAGTACAAATGCTTTTCTACACCGGTGCTGCCTCCCTGAGCTTTCCTTTGTCTTGGCTCAATGGATGCAGATTCCTGTGCTGAATACATGCTGGACTGGCACAGCTGGGTGCTTGTCAGTATACCTGGCACAGGCAGCAATTTCTTTTGTCAAGACCCACCTGGCTTGATCAAGGTTCCTTATTCTCTGAAAAAGATTTTTATCCAAATTCTAGAGGAGCACCAGTGTGCCTATGGGAGCTAAACCTGGTCCTGCTGAACAGAGGCTCCGGAGTTTTCATTTTCTGACTAAAATTCAACAAGGAATTTCATGGATCTAAAGAAACCGTGAATTGTGGACCTACCAGATTCTAACATCTTCATTGTCTAATGGAAGCTTAAGTTTCCCAATCCGATCCGGCTGCAACTTCATTTCTAGCAATGGCCATTCAATTGTGGATGTTCAGCTTTCTTCGGAATTCTCTTATACCTGCATGTTCCCGCGCCACGTTAAGACCACCCGGTGGAGGTTTATGTGACTCAGGACAACTCTTTATTTCAGGCGTCTAGAACAAAGGGAATTCACAGGGGTTGATGATCACTTATTAAACTCCCGTTTCTTTATAGTGCCAACTGTTGACACTTCCACATCTGAGGGCAAAGAGCTCGTGCAGCATTGTATTCTCAGTTCAGCCACGCCGCCTGCAGTTTCTTCCTTGCAGAAAAATCTTTCCCAGTGTACTTCTTTAAATGCTGCAAAATAGTGGGACAGAAGATTTCGGTATAGCCTTAACTTTAGATGGGCATAGGTACAAGCATGTGGCCATTTTTAGAGACATTGTTAGAGTTCAGGTTAGAGTTACTGCTGCGTGAGTATTCGGTTTATGGTAAGGTTATGGATCAAATGTAGGGTGAGTGTGAGGTTGAAGGTAAGAGTAGGGTTTAGTGCTTAAGGATGAATGAACCTATTGTCTCATTTAGGCTTATGGTGAACTTGACTCTTTAGGTATGGGTTGGGGTTAATATTTGTGTGAGGGTTAGAAAGTGTGTGAGGTTAAGAGTTGGGGTCAGGCTTGCGGCTTGTGTGTTACATCCGTTTTGGCTGTGGATAAGTTTAGCTCTCTGTCTAGTTTAAGGGATTGGATTACAATAAAGGTGATATGGAGGCTTGGATTGAAGGTGGTGGATAGAGTTAAGTTAGGTTCAGGCGAAGGGTATCGGTTAGGAGTAAGGTTAGTTGTAGGGGGAGCTGCATGTTCACATCAGATTTGGGGTTAGGATTAGGCTTAGCCTTAGGGTAGACATATGGTTAGGGTTAGGGCTTGGTGTAGGCTGAGCCTTAGGTTAGGGTTCAGTTTAAGGTTAGGAGTCTACAGAATTACACCTAGGCTTAGGGTTACACCTCTTTTTAGGTTTAGACCTAGGGCTAGGTTTTGACCTAGGTTAGGGCTAGGATTAGGGTTGGTTTTAATATAGGATTTAGGTTTGAGGTTTCATTGAAGTGTAGGATTATTGGAAGTACATCTGCTCTCCCTGGTTTTCCTTCACAATCACAATGTTTCTGAGATTCATGGTTTAAGGAAAATCTTGCTCCTTGCCGGTTTCAAGGCAAAAAGGCGCCACCTGCAGTTTGTTTTTCCATCAAACTTACCCTCGCTCTTTGAGAACCTTGGGTCTTTGGGAAAGCCGTGAGTCCAGCAAGATTTTTCAGTTCAAATGTGCCCTAAGCATTGGGTTCTACCTCTGAGCAATACAGCCCGTGGAATTCCTGAGAATCTGGAACCTGCCATGAAGTTCAGCCTGCGTTTTATTCACACGAAGAAGCTCCTTCGAGGTTCCCATGCCTCTGTACACTGATGCTTCCAGCAACGTCATGTCTCACAGGTCAATAGTGCTTCTCTGAGTTTCACTGGTCTTCCGTAAAGGGTGAAGCGCCTGGGTTCCCGTGCTTCACTACTGTATGGCCTCAAGATGATGTTTGTAGGCACAGCGGCAAATCCATCGGTGGCAATTCTCTCATATTGTCATTGCGATGGGAAGATTCCTTATTGGCTAGGAAATGTTTTACCGTGGAAGACGGGTCACCACAGAGCTGTCTCTTTTGGGTTGAGACAAAGTTTGCTGAATTTACCTGCCAGCAGTTGCGTGTCCTCACTTTCTTTTTTTTTTTTTTTTGGTGGAGGTGCAGGGGAATGAATCTCCCTTTCTTTTAAGGTCGATGGAGGCGCACGAGTGTAAGGAGAACGATGAATAGTGGCCTTTCATAACCCAGGATCATCAGAAACCACAGAGTAAATTTTAGGAACGTAGACATAGGACAGCGGAGAAAACTTCACTCAGGGACTTCAGTGAACTCTCCTTACAATGCTGAGGCCTGACACGCCTAGTGCCTGGGGGCAACCCAGCTCCTGCCCTAGGTAGTTTTGTGGAGCGTGCCTCCCTCAGGTGGTGCCTTTACTCTCCCAGCAATATTGCTCTGTGAAATTCTGCAACTGATAAAAACTATTTGCCATGGGTATTTCCTTTCACCTCATTGGCCTCCTCTTTGAAGTACAAATGGTTTTCTACAGGGGTGGTCCCTCCCTGAGCTTTCCTTTGTCTTGGCTCAATGGATGCAGATTCCTGTGCTGAATACATGCTGGACTGGCACAGCTGGGTGCTTGTCAGTATACCTGGCACAGGCAGCAATTTCTTTTGTCAAGACCCACCTGGCTTGATCAAGGTTCCTTATTCTCCTGAAAAAGATTTTTATCCAAATTCTAGAGGAGCACCAGTGTGCCTATGGGAGCTAAACCAGGTCCTGCTGAACAGAGGCTCCGGAGTTTTCATTTTCTGACTAAAATTCAACAAGGAATTTCATGTATCTAAAGAAACCGTGAATTGTGGACCTACCAGATTCTAACATCTTCATTGTCTAATGGAAGCTTAAGTTTCCCAGTCCGATCCGGCTGCAACTTCATTTCTAGCAATGGCCATTCAATTGTGGATGTTCAGCTTTCTTCGGAATTCTCTTATACCTGCATGTTCCCGCGCCACGTTAAGACCACCCGGTGGAGGTTTATGTGACTCAGGACAACTCTTTATTTCAGGCGTCTAGAACAAAGGGAATTCACAGGGGTTGATGATCACTTATTAAACTCCCGTTTCTTTATAGTGCCAACTGTTGACACTTCCACATCTGAGGGCAAAGAGCTCGTGCAGCATTGTATTCTCAGTTCAGCCACGCCGCCTGCAGTTTCTTCCTTGCAGAAAAATCTTTCCCAGTGTACTTCTTTAAATGCTGCAAAATAGTGGGACAGAAGATTTCGGTATAGCCTTAACTTTAGAAGGGCATAGGTACAAGCATGTGGCCATTTTTAGAGACATTGTTAGAGTTCAGGTTAGAGTTACTGCTGCGTGAGTATTCGGTTTATGGTAAGGTTATGGATCAAATGTAGGGTGAGTGTGAGTTTGAAGGTAAGAGTAGGGTTTAGTGCTTCAGGACGAATGAACCTATTGTCTCATTTAGGCTTATGGTGAACTTGACTCTTTAGGTATGGGTTGGGGTTAATATTTGTGTGAGGGTTAGAAAGTGTGTGAGGTTAAGAGTTGGGGTCAGGCTTGCGGCTTGTGTGTTACATCCGTTTTGGCTGTGGATAAGTTTAGCTCTCTGTCTAGTTTAAGGGATTGGATTACAATAAAGGTGATATGGAGGCTTGGATTGAAGGTGATGGATAGAGTTAAGTTAGGTTCAGGCGAAGGGTATCGGTTAGGAGTAAGGTTAGTTGTAGGGGGAGCTGCATGTTCACATCAGATTTGGGGTTAGGATTAGGCTTAGCCTTAGGGTAGACATATGGTTAGGGTTAGGGCTTGGTTTAGGCTGAGCCTTAGGTTAGGGTTCAATTTAAGGTTAGGAGTCTACAGAATTACACCTAGGCTTAGGGTTACACCTCTGTTTAGGTTTAGACCTAGGGCTAGGTTTTGACCTAGGTTAGGGCTAGGATTAGGGTTGGTTTTAATATAGGATTTAGGTTTGAGGTTTCATTGAAGTGTAGGATTATTGGAAGTACATCTGCTCTCCCTGGTTTTCCTTCACAATCACAATGTTTCTGAGATTCATGGTTTAAGGAAAATCTTGCTCCTTGCCGGTTTCAAGGCAAAAAGGCGCCACCTGCAGTTTGTTTTTCCATCAAACTTACCCTCGCTCTTTGAGAACCTTGGGTCTTTGGGAAAGCCGTGAGTCCAGCAAGATTTTTCAGTTCAAATGTGCCCTAAGCATTGGGTTCTACCTCTGAGCAATACAGCCCGTGGAATTCCTGAGAATCTGGAACCTGCCATGAAGTTCAGCCTGCGTTTTATTCACACGAAGAAGCTCCTTCGAGGTTCCCATGCCTCTGTACACTGATGCTTCCAGCAACGTCATGTCTCACAGGTCAATAGTGCTTCTCTGAGTTTCACTGGTCTTCCGTAAAGGGTGAAGCGCCTGGGTTCCCGTGCTTCACTACTGTATGGCCTCAAGATGATGTTTGTAGGCACAGCGGCAAATCCATCGGTGGCAATTCTCTCATATTGTCATTGCGATGGGAAGATTCCTTATTGGCTAGGAAATGTTTTACCGTGGAAGACGGGTCACCACAGAGCTGTCTCTTTTGGGTTGAGACAAAGTTTGCTGAATTTACCTGCCAGCAGTTGCGTGTCCTCACTTTCTTTTTTTTTTTTTTTGGTGGAGGTGCAGAGGAATGAATCTCCCTTTCTTTTAAGGTCGATGGAGGCGTACGAGTGTAAGGAGAACGATGAATAGTGGCCTTTCATAACCCAGGATCATCAGAAACCACAGAGTAAATTTTAGGAACGTAGACATAGGACAGCGGAGAAAACTTCACTCAGGGACTTCAGTGAACTCTCCTTACAATGCTGAGGCCTGACACGCCTAGTGCCTGGGGGCAACCCGGCCCCTGCCCTAGGTAGTTTTGTGGAGCGTGCCTCCCTCAGGTGGTGCCTTTACTCTCCCAGCAATATTGCTCTGTGAAATTCTGCAACTGATAAAAACTATTTGCCATGGGTATTTCCTTTCACCTCATTGGCCTCCTCTTTGAAGTACAAATGCTTTTCTACACCGGTGCTGCCTCCCTGAGCTTTCCTTTGTCTTGGCTCAATGGATGCAGATTCCTGTGCTGAATACATGCTGGACTGGCACAGCTGGGTGCTTGTCAGTATACCTGGCACAGGCAGCAATTTCTTTTGTCAAGACCCACCTGGCTTGATCAAGGTTCCTTATTCTCCTGAAAAAGATTTTTATCCAAATTCTAGAGGGGCACCAGTGTGCCTATGGGAGCTAAACCTGGTCCTGCTGAACAGAGGCTCCGGAGTTTTCATTTTCTGACTAAAATTCAACAAGGAATTTCATGGATCTAAAGAAACCGTGAATTGTGGACCTACCAGATTCTAACATCTTCATTGTCTAATGGAAGCTTAAGTTTCCCAATCCGATCCGGCTGCAACTTCATTTCTAGCAATGGCCATTCAATTGTGGATGTTCAGCTTTCTTCGGAATTCTCTTATACCTGCATGTTCCCGCGCCACGTTAAGACCACCCGGTGGAGGTTTATGTGACTCAGGACAACTCTTTATTTCAGGCGTCTAGAACAAAGGGAATTCACAGGGGTTGATGATCACTTATTAAACTCCCGTTTCTTTATAGTGCCAACTGTTGACACTTCCACATCTGAGGGCAAAGAGCTCGTGCAGCATTGTATTCTCAGTTCAGCCACGCCGCCTGCAGTTTCTTCCTTGCAGAAAAATCTTTCCCAGTGTACTTCTTTAAATGCTGCAAAATAGTGGGACAGAAGATTTCGGTATAGCCTTAACTTTAGATGGGCATAGGTACAAGCATGTGGCCATTTTTAGAGACATTGTTAGAGTTCAGGTTAGAGTTACTGCTGCGTGAGTATTCGGTTTATGGTAAGGTTATGGATCAAATGTAGGGTGAGTGTGAGGTTGAAGGTAAGAGTAGGGTTTAGTGCTTAAGGATGAATGAACCTATTGTCTCATTTAGGCTTATGGTGAACTTGACTCTTTAGGTATGGGTTGGGGTTAATATTTGTGTGAGGGTTAGAAAGTGTGTGAGGTTAAGAGTTGGGGTCAGGCTTGCGGCTTGTGTGTTACATCCGTTTTGGCTGTGGATAAGTTTAGCTCTCTGTCTAGTTTAAGGGATTGGATTACAATAAAGGTGATATGGAGGCTTGGATTGAAGGTGATGGATAGAGTTAAGTTAGGTTCAGGCGAAGGGTATCGGTTAGGAGTAAGGTTAGTTGTAGGGGGAGCTGCATGTTCACATCAGATTTGGGGTTAGGATTAGGCTTAGCCTTAGGGTAGACATATGGTTAGGGTTAGGGCTTGGTTTAGGCTGAGCCTTAGGTTAGGGTTCAGTTTAAGGTTAGGAGTCTACAGAATTACACCTAGGCTTAGGGTTACACCTCTTTTTAGGTTTAGACCTAGGGCTAGGTTTTGACCTAGGTTAGGGCTAGGATTAGGGTTGGTTTTAATATAGGATTTAGGTTTGAGGTTTCATTGAAGTGTAGGATTATTGGAAGTACATCTGCTCTCCCTGGTTTTCCTTCACGATCACAATGTTTCTGAGATTCATGGTTTAAGGAAAATCTTGCTCCTTGCCGGTTTCAAGGCAAAAAGGCGCCACCGGCAGTTTGTTTTTCCTTCAAACTTACCCTCGCTCTTTGAGAACCTTGGGTCTTTGGGAAAGCCGTGAGTCCAGCAAGATTTTTCAGTTCAAATGTGCCCTAAGCATTGGGTTCTACCTCTGAGCAATACAGCCCGTGGAACTCCTGAGAATCTGGAACCTGCCATGAAGTTCAGCCTGCGTTTTATTCACACGAAGAAGCTCCTTCGAGGTTCCCATGCCTCTGTACACTGATGCTTCCAGCAACGTCATGTCTCACAGGTCAATAGTGCTTCTCTGAGTTTCACTGGTCTAGCGTAAAGGGTGAAGCGCCTGGGTTCCCGTGCTTCACTACTGTATGGCCTCAAGATGATGTTTGTAGGCACAGCGGCAAATCCATCGGTGGCAATTCTCTCATATTGTCATTGCGATGGGAAGATTCCTTATTGGCTAGGAAATGTTTTACCGTGGAAGACGGGTCACCACAGAGCTGTCTCTTTTGGGTTGAGACAAAGTTTGCTGAATTTACCTGCCAGCAGTTGCGTGTCCTCCCTTTCTTTTTTTTTTTTTTTTTTGGTGGAGGTGCAGGGGAATGAATCTCCCTTTCTTTTAAGGTCGATGGAGGCGCACGAGTGTAAGGAGAACGATGAATAGTGGCCTTTCATAACCCAGGATCATCAGAAACCACAGAGTAAATTTTAGGAACGTAGACATAGGACAGCGGAGAAAACTTCACTCAGGGACTTCAGTGAACTCTCCTTACAATGCTGAGGCCTGACACGCCTAGTGCCTGGGGGCAACCCGGCTCCTGCCCTAGGTAGTTTTGTGGAGGGAGCCTCCCTCAGGTGGTGCCTTTTCTCTCCCAGCAATATTGCTCTGTGAAATTCTGCAACTGATAAAAACTATTTGCCTTGGGTATTTCCTTTCACCTCATTGGCCTCCTCTTTGAAGTACAAATGCTTTTCTACACGGGTGCTGCCTCCCTGAGCTTTCCTTTGTCTTGGCTCAATGGATGCAGATTCCTGTGCTGAATACATGCTGGACTGGCACAGCTGGGTGCTTGTCAGTATACCTGGCACAGGCAGCAATTTCTTTTGTCAAGACCCACCTGGCTTGATCAAGGTTCCTTATTCTCCTGAAAAAGATTTTTATCCAAATTCTAGAGGAGCACCAGTGTGCCTATGGGAGCTAAACCTGGTCCTGCTGAACAGAGGCTCCGGAGTTTTCATTTTCTGACTAAATTTCAACAAGGAATTTCATGGATCTAAAGAAACCGTGAATTGTGGACCTACCAGATTCTAACATCTTCATTGTCTAATGGAAGCTTAAGTTTCCCAATCCGATCCGGCTGCAACTTCATTTCTAGCAATGGCCATTCAATTGTGGATGTTCAGCTTTCTTCGGTATTCTCTTAAACCTGCATGTTCCCGCGCCACGTTAAGACCACCCGGTGGAGGTTTATGTGACTCAGGACAACTCTTTATTTCAGGCGTCTAGAACAAAGGGAATTCACAGGGGTTGATGATCACTTATTAAACTCCCGTTTCTTTATAGTGCCAACTGTTGACACTTCCACATCTGAGGGCAAAGAGCTCGTGCAGCATTGTATTCTCAGTTCAGCCACGCCGCCTGCAGTTTCTTCCTTGCAGAAAAATCTTTCCCAGTGTACTTCTTTAAATGCTGCAAAATAGTGGGACAGAAGATTTCGGTATAGCCTTAACTTTAGATGGGCATAGGTACAAGCATGTGGCCATTTTTAGAGACATTGTTAGAGTTCAGGTTAGAGTTACTGCTGCGTGAGTATTCGGTTTATGGTAAGGTTATGGATCAAATGTAGGGTGAGTGTGAGGTTGAAGGTAAGAGTAGGGTTTAGTGCTTAAGGATGAATGAACCTATTGTCTCATTTAGGCTTATGGTGAACTTGACTCTTTAGGTATGGGTTGGGGTTAATATTTGTGTGAGGGTTAGAAAGTGTGTGAGGTTAAGAGTTGGGGTCAGGCTTGCGGCTTGTGTGTTACATCCGTTTTGTCTGTGGATAAGTTTAGCTCTGTGTCTAGTTTAAGGGATTTGATTACAATAAAGGTGATATGGAGGCTTGGATTGAAGGTGATGGATAGAGTTAAGTTAGGTTCAGGCGAAGGGTGACGGTTAGGAGTAAGGTTAGTTGTAGGGGGAGCTGCATGTTCACATCAGATTTGGGGTTAGGATTAGGCTTAGCCTTAGGGTAGACATATGGTTAGGGTTAGGGCTTGGTTCAGGCTGAGCCTTAGGTTAGGGTTCAGTTTAAGGTTAGGAGTCTACAGAATTACACCTAGGCTTAGGGTTACACCTCTTTTTAGGTTTAGACCTAGGGCTAGGTTTTGACCTAGGTTAGGGCTAGGATTAGGGTTGGTTTTAATATAGGATTTAGGTTTGAGGTTTCATTGAAGTGTAGGATTATTGGAAGTACATCTGCTCTCCCTGGTTTTCCTTCACGATCACAATGTTTCTGAGATTCATGGTTTAAGGAAAATCTTGCTCCTTGCCGGTTTCAAGGCAAAAAGGCGCCACCGGCAGTTTGTTTTTCCTTCAAACTTACCCTCGCTCTTTGAGAACCTTGGGTCTTTGGGAAAGCCGTGAGTCCAGCAAGATTTTTCAGTTCAAATGTGCCCTAAGCATTGGGTTCTACCTCTGAGCAATACAGCCCGTGGAATTCCTGAGAATCTGGAACCTGCCATGAAGTTCAGCCTGCGTTTTATTCACACGAAGAAGCTCCTTCGAGGTTCCCATGCCTCTGTACACTGATGCTTCCAGCAACGTCATGTCTCACAGGTCAATAGTGCTTCTCTGAGTTTCACTGGACTTCCGTAAAGGGTGAAGCGCCTGGGTTCCCGTGCTTCACTACTGTATGGCCTCAAGATGATGTTTGTAGGCACAGCGGCAAATCCATCGGTGGCAATTCTCTCATATTGTCATTGCGATGGGAAGATTCCTTATTGGCTAGGAAATGTTTTACCGTGGAAGACGGGTCACCACAGAGCTGTCTCTTTTGGGTTGAGACAAAGTTTGCTGAATTTACCTGCCAGCAGTTGCGTGTCCTCACTTTCTTTTTTTTTTTTTTTTTTTGGTGGAGGTGCAGAGGAATGAATCTCCCTTTCTTTTAAGGTCGATGGAGGCGTACGAGTGTAAGGAGAACGATGAATAGTGGCCTTTCATAACCCAGGATCATCAGAAACCACAGAGTAAATTTTAGGAACGTAGACATAGGACAGCGGAGAAAACTTCACTCAGGGACTTCAGTGAACTCTCCTTACAATGCTGAGGCCTGACACGCCTAGTGCCTGGGGGCAACCCAGCTCCTGCCCTAGGTAGTTTTGTGGAGCGTGCCTCCCTCAGGTGGTGCCTTTACTCTCCCAGCAATATTGCTCTGTGAAATTCTGCAACTGATAAAAACTATTTGCCATGGGTATTTCCTTTCACCTCATTGGCCTCCTCTTTGAAGTACAAATGCTTTTCTACACCGGTGCTGCCTCCCTGAGCTTTCCTTTGTCTTGGCTCAATGGATGCAGATTCCTGTGCTGAATACATGCTGGACTGGCACAGCTGGGTGCTTGTCAGTATACCTGGCACAGGCAGCAATTTCTTTTGTCAAGACCCACCTGGCTTGATCAAGGTTCCTTATTCTCCTGAAAAAGATTTTTATCCAAATTCTAGAGGAGCACCAGTGTGCCTATGGGAGCTAAACCTGGTCCTGCTGAACAGAGGCTCCGGAGTTTTCATTTTCTGACTAAAATTCAACAAGGAATTTCATGGATCTAAAGAAACCGTGAATTGTGGACCTACCAGATTCTAACATCTTCATTGTCTAATGGAAGCTTAAGTTTCCCAGTCCGATCCGGCTGCAACTTCATTTCTAGTAATGGCCATTCAATTGTGGATGTTCAGCTTTCTTCGGAATTCTCTTATACCTGCATGTTCCTGCGCCACGTTAAGACCACCCGGTGGAGGTTTATGTGACTCAGGACAACTCTTGATTTCAGGCGTCTAGAACAAAGGGAATTCACAGGGGTTGATGATCACTTATTAAACTCCCGTTTCTTTATAGTGCCAACTGTTGACACTTCCACATCTGAGGGCAAAGAGCTCGTGCAGCATTGTATTCTCAGTTCAGCCACGCCGCCTGCAGTTTCTTCCTTGCAGAAAAATCTTTCCCAGTGTACTTCTTTAAATGCTGCAAAATAGTGGGACAGAAGATTTCGGTATAGCCTTAACTTTAGAAGGGCATAGGTACAAGCATATGGCCATTTTTAGAGACATTGTTAGAGTTCAGGTTAGAGTTACTGCTGCGTGAGTATTCGGTTTATGGTAAGGTTATGGATCAAATGTAGGGTGAGTGTGAGGTTGAAGGTAAGAGTAGGGTTTAGTGCTTAAGGACGAATGAACCTATTGTCTCATTTAGGCTTATGGTGAACTTGACTCTTTAGGTATGGGTTGGGGTTAATATTTGTGTGAGGGTTAGAAAGTGTGTGAGGTTAAGAGTTGGGGTCAGGCTTGCGGCTTGTGTGTTACATCCGTTTTGGCTGTGGATAAGTTTAGCTCTCTGTCTAGTTTAAGGGATTGGATTACAATAAAGGTGATATGGAGGCTTGGATTGAAGGTGATGGATAGAGTTAAGTTAGGTTCAGGCGAAGGGTATCGGTTAGGAGTAAGGTTAGTTGTAGGGGGAGCTGCATGTTCACATCAGATTTGGGGTTAGGATTAGGCTTAGCCTTAGGGTAGACATATGGTTAGGGTTAGGGCTTGGTTTAGGCTGAGCCTTAGGTTAGGGTTCAATTTAAGGTTAGGAGTCTACAGAATTACACCTAGGCTTAGGGTTACACCTCTTTTTAGGTTTAGACCTAGGGCTAGGTTTTGACCTAGGTTAGGGCTAGGATTAGGGTTGGTTTTAATATAGGATTTAGGTTTGAGGTTTCATTGAAGTGTAGGATTATTGGAAGTACATCTGCTCTCCCTGGTTTTCCTTCACAATCACAATGTTTCTGAGATTCATGGTTTAAGGAAAATCTTGCTCCTTGCCGGTTTCAAGGCAAAAAGGCGCCACCTGCAGTTTGTTTTTCCATCAAACTTACCCTCGCTCTTTGAGAACCTTGGGTCTTTGGGAAAGCCGTGAGTCCAGCAAGATTTTTCAGTTCAAATGTGCCCTAAGCATTGGGTTCTACCTCTGAGCAATACAGCCCGTGGAATTCCTGAGAATCTGGAACCTGCCATGAAGTTCAGCCTGCGTTTTATTCACACGAAGAAGCTCCTTCGAGGTTCCCATGCCTCTGTACACTGATGCTTCCAGCAACATCATGTCTCACAGGTCATTAGTGCTTCTCTGAGTTTCACTGGTCTTCTGTAAAGGGTGAAGCGCCTGGGTTCCCGTGCTTCACTACTGTATGGCCTCAAGATGATGTTTGTAGGCACAGCGGCAAATCCATCGGTGGCAATTCTCTCATATTGTCATTGCGATGGGAAGATTCCTTATTGGCTAGGAAATGTTTTACCGTGGAAGACGGGTCACCACAGAGCTGTCTCTTTTGGGTTGAGACAAAGTTTGCTGAATTTACCTGCCAGCAGTTGCGTGTCCTCACTTTCTTTTTTTTTGGTGGAGGTGCAGAGGAATGAATCTCCCTTTCTTTTAAGGTCGATGGAGGCGTACGAGTGTAAGGAGAACGATGAATAGTGGCCTTTCATAACCCAGGATCATCAGAAACCACAGAGTAAATTTTAGGAACGTAGACATAGGACAGCGGAGAAAACTTCACTCAGGGACTTCAGTGAACTCTCCTTACAATGCTGAGGCCTGACACGCCTAGTGCCTGGGGGCAACCCGGCCCCTGCCCTAGGTAGTTTTGTGGAGCGTGCCTCCCTCAGGTGGTGCCTTTACTCTCCCAGCAATATTGCTCTGTGAAATTCTGCAACTGATAAAAACTATTTGCCATGGGTATTTCCTTTCACCTCATTGGCCTCCTCTTTGAAGTACAAATGCTTTTCTACACCGGTGCTGCCTCCCTGAGCTTTCCTTTGTCTTGGCTCAATGGATGCAGATTCCTGTGCTGAATACATGCTGGACTGGCACAGCTGGGTGCTTGTCAGTATACCTGGCACAGGCAGCAATTTCTTTTGTCAAGACCCACCTGGCTTGATCAAGGTTCCTTATTCTCCTGAAAAAGATTTTTATCCAAATTCTAGAGGAGCACCAGTGTGCCTATGGGAGCTAAACCTGGTCCTGCTGAACAGAGGCTCCAGAGTTTTCATTTTCTGACTAAAATTCAACAAGGAATTTCATGGATCTAAAGAAACCGTGAATTGTGGACCTACCAGATTCTAACATCTTCATTGTCTAATGGAAGCTTAAGTTTCCCAATCCGATCCGGCTGCAACTTCATTTCTAGCAATGGCCATTCAATTGTGGATGTTCAGCTTTCTTCGGTATTCTCTTAAACCTGCATGTTCCCGCGCAACGTTAAGACCACCCGGTGGAGGTTTATGTGACTCAGGACAACTCTTTATTTCAGGCGTCTAGAACAAAGGGAATTCACAGGGGTTGATGATCACTTATTAAACTCCCGTTTCTTTATAGTGCCAACTGTTGACACTTCCACATCTGAGGGCAAAGAGCTCGTGCAGCATTGTATTCTCAGTTCAGCCACGCCGCCTGCAGTTTCTTCCTTGCAGAAAAATCTTTCCCAGTGTACTTCTTTAAATGCTGCAAAATAGTGGGACAGAAGATTTCGGTATAGCCTTAACTTTAGATGGGCATAGGTACAAGCATGTGGCCATTTTTAGAGACATTGTTAGAGTTCAGGTTAGAGTTACTGCTGCGTGAGTATTCGGTTTATGGTAAGGTTATGGATCAAATGTAGGGTGAGTGTGAGGTTGAAGGTAAGAGTAGGGTTTAGTGCTTAAGGATGAATGAACCTATTGTCTCATTTAGGCTTATGGTGAACTTGACTCTTTAGGTATGGGTTGGGGTTAATATTTGTGTGAGGGTTAGAAAGTGTGTGAGGTTAAGAGTTGGGGTCAGGCTTGCGGCTTGTGTGTTACATCCGTTTTGGCTGTGGATAAGTTTAGCTCTCTGTCTAGTTTAAGGGATTGGATTACAATAAAGGTGATATGGAGGCTTGGATTGAAGGTGATGGATAGAGTTAAGTTAGGTTCAGGCGAAGGGTATCGGTTAGGAGTAAGGTTAGTTGTAGGGGGAGCTGCATGTTCACATCAGATTTGGGGTTAGGATTAGGCTTAGCCTTAGGGTAGACATATGGTTAGGGTTAGGGCTTGGTTTAGGCTGATCCTTAGGTTAGGGTTCAGTTTAAGGTTAGGAGTCTACAGAATTACACCTAGGCTTAGGGTTACACCTCTTTTTAGGTTTAGACCTAGGGCTAGGTTTTGACCTAGGTTAGGGCTAGGATTAGGGTTGGTTTTAATATAGGATTTAGGTTTGAGGTTTCATTGAAGTGTAGGATTATTGGAAGTACATCTGCTCTCCCTGGTTTTCCTTCACGATCACAATGTTTCTGAGATTCATGGTTTAAGGAAAATCTTGCTCCTTGCCGGTTTCAAGGCAAAAAGGCGCCACCGGCAGTTTGTTTTTCCTTCAAACTTACCCTCGCTCTTTGAGAACCTTGGGTCTTTGGGAAAGCCGTGAGTCCAGCAAGATTTTTCAGTTCAAATGTGCCCTAAGCATTGGGTTCTACCTCTGAGCAATACAGCCCGTGGAATTCCTGAGAATCTGGAACCTGCCATGAAGTTCAGCCTGCGTTTTATTCACACGAAGAAGCTCCTTCGAGGTTCCCATGCCTCTGTACACTGATGCTTCCAGCAACGTCATGTCTCACAGGTCAATAGTGCTTCTCTGAGTTTCACTGGTCTTCCGTAAAGGGTGAAGCGCCTGGGTTCCCGTGCTTCACTACTGTATGGCCTCAAGATGATGTTTGTAGGCACAGCGGCAAATCCATCGGTGGCAATTCTCTCATATTGTCATTGCGATGGGAAGATTCCTTATTGGCTAGGAAATGTTTTACCGTGGAAGACGGGTCACCACAGAGCTGTCTCTTTTGGGTTGAGACAAAGTTTGCTGAATTTACCTGCCAGCAGTTGCGTGTCCTCACTTTCTTTTTTTTTTTTTTTGGTGGAGGTGCAGAGGAATGAATCTCCCTTTCTTTTAAGGTCGATGGAGGCGTACGAGTGTAAGGAGAACGATGAATAGTGGCCTTTCATAACCCAGGATCATCAGAAACCACAGAGTAAATTTTAGGAACGTAGACATAGGACAGCGGAGAAAACTTCACTCAGGGACTTCAGTGAACTCTCCTTACAATGCTGAGGCCTGACACGCCTAGTGCCTGGGGGCAACCCGGCCCCTGCCCTAGGTAGTTTTGTGGAGCGTGCCTCCCTCAGGTGGTGCCTTTACTCTCCCAGCAATATTGCTCTGTGAAATTCTGCAACTGATAAAAACTATTTGCCATGGGTATTTCCTTTCACCTCATTGGCCTCCTCTTTGAAGTACAAATGCTTTTCTACACGGGTGCTGCCTCCCTGAGCTTTCCTTTGTCTTGGCTCAATGGATGCAGATTCCTGTGCTGAATACATGCTGGACTGGCACAGCTGGGTGCTTGTCAGTATACCTGGCACAGGCAGCAATTTCTTTTGTCAAGACCCACCTGGCTTGATCAAGGTTCCTTATTCTCCTGAAAAAGATTTTTATCCAAATTCTAGAGGAGCACCAGTGTGCCTATGGGAGCTAAACCTGGTCCTGCTGAACAGAGGCTCCGGAGTTTTCATTTTCTGACTAAAATTCAACAAGGAATTTCATGGATCTAAAGAAACCGTGAATTGTGGACCTACCAGATTCTAACATCTTCATTGTCTAATGGAAGCTTAAGTTTCCCAATCCGATCCGGCTGCAACTTCATTTCTAGCAATGGCCATTCAATTGTGGATGTTCAGCTTTCTTCGGAATTCTCTTATACCTGCATGTTCCCGCGCCACGTTAAGACCACCCGGTGGAGGTTTATGTGACTCAGGACAACTCTTTATTTCAGGCGTCTAGAACAAAGGGAATTCACAGGGGTTGATGATCACTTATTAAACTCCCGTTTCTTTATAGTGCCAACTGTTGACACTTCCACATCTGAGGGCAAAGTGCTCGTGCAGCATTGTATTCTCAGTTCAGCCACGCCGCCTGCAGTTTCTTCCTTGCAGAAAAATCTTTCCCAGTGTACTTCTTTAAATGCTGCAAAATAGTGGGACAGAAGATTTCGGTATAGCCTTAACTTTAGATGGGCATAGGTACAAGCATGTGGCCATTTTTAGAGACATTGTTAGAGTTCAGGTTAGAGTTACTGCTGCGTGAGTATTCGGTTTATGGTAAGGTTATGGATCAAATGTAGGGTGAGTGTGAGGTTGAAGGTAAGAGTAGGGTTTAGTGCTTAAGGATGAATGAACCTATTGTCTCATTTAGGCTTATGGTGAACTTGACTCTTTAGGTATGGGTTGGGGTTAATATTTGTGTGAGGGTTAGAAAGTGTGTGAGGTTAAGAGTTGGGGTCAGGCTTGCGGCTTGTGTGTTACATCCGTTTTGGCTGTGGATAAGTTTAGCTCTCTGTCTAGTTTAAGGGATTGGATTACAATAAAGGTGATATGGAGGCTTGGATTGAAGGTGATGGATAGAGTTAAGTTATGTTCAGGCGAAGGGTATCGGTTAGGAGTAAGGTTAGTTGTAGGGGGAGCTGCATGTTCACATCAGATTTGGGGTTAGGATTAGGCTTAGCCTTAGGGTAGACATATGGTTAGGGTTAGGGCTTGGTTTAGGCTGAGCCTTAGGTTAGGGTTCAGTTTAAGGTTAGGAGTCTACAGAATTACACCTAGGCTTAGGGTTACACCTCTTTTTAGGTTTAGACCTAGGGCTAGGTTTTGACCTAGGTTAGGGCTAGGATTAGGGTTGGTTTTAATATAGGATTTAGGTTTGAGGTTTCATTGAAGTGTAGGATTATTGGAAGTACATCTGCTCTCCCTGGTTTTCCTTCACGATCACAATGTTTCTGAGATTCATGGTTTAAGGAAAATCTTGCTCCTTGCCGGTTTCAAGGCAAAAAGGCGCCACCGGCAGTTTGTTTTTCCTTCAAACTTACCCTCGCTCTTTGAGAACCTTGGGTCTTTGGGAAAGCCGTGAGTCCAGCAAGATTTTTCAGTTCAAATGTGCCCTAAGCATTGGGTTCTACCTCTGAGCAATACAGCCCGTGGAACTCCTGAGAATCTGGAACCTGCCATGAAGTTCAGCCTGCGTTTTATTCACACGAAGAAGCTCCTTCGAGGTTCCCATGCCTCTGTACACTGATGCTTCCAGCAACGTCATGTCTCACAGGTCAATAGTGCTTCTCTGAGTTTCACTGGTCTAGCGTAAAGGGTGAAGCGCCTGGGTTCCCGTGCTTCACTACTGTATGGCCTCAAGATGATGTTTGTAGGCACAGCGGCAAATCCATCGGTGGCAATTCTCTCATATTGTCATTGCGATGGGAAGATTCCTTATTGGCTAGGAAATGTTTTACCGTGGAAGACGGGTCACCACAGAGCTGTCTCTTTTGGGTTGAGACAAAGTTTGCTGAATTTACCTGCCAGCAGTTGCGTGTCCTCCCTTTCTTTTTTTTTTTTTTTTTTGGTGGAGGTGCAGGGGAATGAATCTCCCTTTCTTTTAAGGTCGATGGAGGCGCACGAGTGTAAGGAGAACGATGAATAGTGGCCTTTCATAACCCAGGATCATCAGAAACCACAGAGTAAATTTTAGGAACGTAGACATAGGACAGCGGAGAAAACTTCACTCAGGGACTTCAGTGAACTCTCCTTACAATGCTGAGGCCTGACACGCCTAGTGCCTGGGGGCAACCCGGCTCCTGCCCTAGGTAGTTTTGTGGAGGGAGCCTCCCTCAGGTGGTGCCTTTTCTCTCCCAGCAATATTGCTCTGTGAAATTCTGCAACTGATAAAAACTATTTGCCTTGGGTATTTCCTTTCACCTCATTGGCCTCCTCTTTGAAGTACAAATGCTTTTCTACACGGGTGCTGCCTCCCTGAGCTTTCCTTTGTCTTGGCTCAATGGATGCAGATTCCTGTGCTGAATACATGCTGGACTGGCACAGCTGGGTGCTTGTCAGTATACCTGGCACAGGCAGCAATTTCTTTTGTCAAGACCCACCTGGCTTGATCAAGGTTCCTTATTCTCCTGAAAAAGATTTTTATCCAAATTCTAGAGGAGCACCAGTGTGCCTATGGGAGCTAAACCTGGTCCTGCTGAACAGAGGCTCCGGAGTTTTCATTTTCTGACTAAATTTCAACAAGGAATTTCATGGATCTAAAGAAACCGTGACTTGTGGACCTACCAGATTCTAACATCTTCATTGTCTAATGGAAGCTTAAGTTTCCCAATCCGATCCGGCTGCAACTTCATTTCTAGCAATGGCCATTCAATTGTGGATGTTCAGCTTTCTTCGGTATTCTCTTAAACCTGCATGTTCCCGCGCCACGTTAAGACCACCCGGTGGAGGTTTATGTGACTCAGGACAACTCTTTATTTCAGGCGTCTAGAACAAAGGGAATTCACAGGGGTTGATGATCACTTATTAAACTCCCGTTTCTTTATAGTGCCAACTGTTGACACTTCCACATCTGAGGGCAAAGAGCTCGTGCAGCATTGTATTCTCAGTTCAGCCACGCCGCCTGCAGTTTCTTCCTTGCAGAAAAATCTTTCCCAGTGTACTTCTTTAAATGCTGCAAAATAGTGGGACAGAAGATTTCGGTATAGCCTTAACTTTAGATGGGCATAGGTACAAGCATGTGGCCATTTTTAGAGACATTGTTAGAGTTCAGGTTAGAGTTACTGCTGCGTGAGTATTCGGTTTATGGTAAGGTTATGGATCAAATGTAGGGTGAGTGTGAGGTTGAAGGTAAGAGTAGGGTTTAGTGCTTAAGGATGAATGAACCTATTGTCTCATTTAGGCTTATGGTGAACTTGACTCTTTAGGTATGGGTTGGGGTTAATATTTGTGTGAGGGTTAGAAAGTGTGTGAGGTTAAGAGTTGGGGTCAGGCTTGCGGCTTGTGTGTTACATCCGTTTTGTCTGTGGATAAGTTTAGCTCTGTGTCTAGTTCAAGGGATTTGATTACAATAAAGGTGATATGGAGGCTTGGATTGAAGGTGATGGATAGAGTTAAGTTAGGTTCAGGCGAAGGGTATCGGTTAGGAGTAAGGTTAGTTGTAGGGGGAGCTGCATGTTCACATCAGATTTGGGGTTAGGATTAGGCTTAGCCTTAGGGTAGACATATGGTTAGGGTTAGGGCTTGGTTTAGGCTGATCCTTAGGTTAGGGTTCAGTTTAAGGTTAGGAGTCTACAGAATTACACCTAGGCTTAGGGTTACACCTCTTTTTAGGTTTAGACCTAGGGCTAGGTTTTGACCTAGGTTAGGGCTAGGATTAGGGTTGGTTTTAATATAGGATTTAGGTTTGAGGTTTCATTGAAGTGTAGGATTATTGGAAGTACATCTGCTCTCCCTGGTTTTCCTTCACGATCACAATGTTTCTGAGATTCATGGTTTAAGGAAAATCTTGCTCCTTGCCGGTTTCAAGGCAAAAAGGCGCCACCGGCAGTTTGTTTTTCCTTCAAACTTACCCTCGCTCTTTGAGAACCTTGGGTCTTTGGGAAAGCCGTGAGTCCAGCAAGATTTTTCAGTTCAAATGTGCCCTAAGCATTGGGTTCTACCTCTGAGCAATACAGCCCGTGGAATTCCTGAGAATCTGGAACCTGCCATGAAGTTCAGCCTGCGTTTTATTCACACGAAGAAGCTCCTTCGAGGTTCCCATGCCTCTGTACACTGATGCTTCCAGCAACGTCATGTCTCACAGGTCAATAGTGCTTCTCTGAGTTTCACTGGACTTCCGTAAAGGGTGAAGCGCCTGGGTTCCCGTGCTTCACTACTGTATGGCCTCAAGATGATGTTTGTAGGCACAGCGGCAAATCCATCGGTGGCAATTCTCTCATATTGTCATTGCGATGGGAAGATTCCTTATTGGCTAGGAAATGTTTTACCGTGGAAGACGGGTCACCACAGAGCTGTCTCTTTTGGGTTGAGACAAAGTTTGCTGAATTTACCTGCCAGCAGTTGCGTGTCCTCACTTTCTTTTTTTTTTTTTTTTTTGGTGGAGGTGCAGAGGAATGAATCTCCCTTTCTTTTAAGGTCGATGGAGGCGTACGAGTGTAAGGAGAACGATGAATAGTGGCCTTTCATAACCCAGGATCATCAGAAACCACAGAGTAAATTTTAGGAACGTAGACATAGGACAGCGGAGAAAACTTCACTCAGGGACTTCAGTGAACTCTCCTTACAATGCTGAGGCCTGACACGCCTAGTGCCTGGGGGCAACCCGGCTCCTGCCCTAGGTAGTTTTGTGGAGCGTGCCTCCCTCAGGTGGTGCCTTTACTCTCCCAGCAATATTGCTCTGTGAAATTCTGCAACTGATAAAAACTATTTGCCATGGGTATTTCCTTTCACCTCATTGGCCTCCTCTTTGAAGTACAAATGCTTTTCTACACCGGTGCTGCCTCCCTGAGCTTTCCTTTGTCTTGGCTCAATGGATGCAGATTCCTGTGCTGAATACATGCTGGACTGGCACAGCTGGGTGCTTGTCAGTATACCTGGCACAGGCAGCAATTTCTTTTGTCAAGACCCACCTGGCTTGATCAAGGTTCCTTATTCTCCTGAAAAAGATTTTTATCCAAATTCTAGAGGAGCACCAGTGTGCCTATGGGAGCTAAACCTGGTCCTGCTGAACAGAGGCTCCGGAGTTTTCATTTTCTGACTAAAATTCAACAAGGAATTTCATGGATCTAAAGAAACCGTGAATTGTGGACCTACCAGATTCTAACATCTTCATTGTCTAATGGAAGCTTAAGTTTCCCAGTCCGATCCGGCTGCAACTTCATTTCTAGTAATGGCCATTCAATTGTGGATGTTCAGCTTTCTTCGGAATTCTCTTATACCTGCATGTTCCTGCGCCACGTTAAGACCACCCGGTGGAGGTTTATGTGACTCAGGACAACTCTTGATTTCAGGCGTCTAGAACAAAGGGAATTCACAGGGGTTGATGATCACTTATTAAACTCCCGTTTCTTTATAGTGCCAACTGTTGACACTTCCACATCTGAGGGCAAAGAGCTCGTGCAGCATTGTATTCTCAGTTCAGCCACGCCGCCTGCAGTTTCTTCCTTGCAGAAAAATCTTTCCCAGTGTACTTCTTTAAATGCTGCAAAATAGTGGGACAGAAGATTTCGGTATAGCCTTAACTTTAGAAGGGCATAGGTACAAGCATATGGCCATTTTTAGAGACATTGTTAGAGTTCAGGTTAGAGTTACTGCTGCGTGAGTATTCGGTTTATGGTAAGGTTATGGATCAAATGTAGGGTGAGTGTGAGGTTGAAGGTAAGAGTAGGGTTTAGTGCTTAAGGACGAATGAACCTATTGTCTCATTTAGGCTTATGGTGAACTTGACTCTTTAGGTATGGGTTGGGGTTAATATTTGTGTGAGGGTTAGAAAGTGTGTGAGGTTAAGAGTTGGGGTCAGGCTTGCGGCTTGTGTGTTACATCCGTTTTGGCTGTGGATAAGTTTAGCTCTCTGTCTAGTTTAAGGGATTGGATTACAATAAAGGTGATATGGAGGCTTGGATTGAAGGTGATGGATAGAGTTAAGTTAGGTTCAGGCGAAGGGTATCGGTTAGGAGTAAGGTTAGTTGTAGGGGGAGCTGCATGTTCACATCAGATTTGGGGTTAGGATTAGGCTTAGCCTTAGGGTAGACATATGGTTAGGGTTAGGGCTTGGTTTAGGCTGAGCCTTAGGTTAGGGTTCAATTTAAGGTTAGGAGTCTACAGAATTACACCTAGGCTTAGGGTTACACCTCTTTTTAGGTTTAGACCTAGGGCTAGGTTTTGACCTAGGTTAGGGCTAGGATTAGGGTTGGTTTTAATATAGGATTTAGGTTTGAGGTTTCATTGAAGTGTAGGATTATTGGAAGTACATCTGCTCTCCCTGGTTTTCCTTCACAATCACAATGTTTCTGAGATTCATGGTTTAAGGAAAATCTTGCTCCTTGCCGGTTTCAAGGCAAAAAGGCGCCACCTGCAGTTTGTTTTTCCATCAAACTTACCCTCGCTCTTTGAGAACCTTGGGTCTTTGGGAAAGCCGTGAGTCCAGCAAGATTTTTCAGTTCAAATGTGCCCTAAGCATTGGGTTCTACCTCTGAGCAATACAGCCCGTGGAATTCCTGAGAATCTGGAACCTGCCATGAAGTTCAGCCTGCGTTTTATTCACACGAAGAAGCTCCTTCGAGGTTCCCATGCCTCTGTACACTGATGCTTCCAGCAACATCATGTCTCACAGGTCATTAGTGCTTCTCTGAGTTTCACTGGTCTTCTGTAAAGGGTGAAGCGCCTGGGTTCCCGTGCTTCACTACTGTATGGCCTCAAGATGATGTTTGTAGGCACAGCGGCAAATCCATCGGTGGCAATTCTCTCATATTGTCATTGCGATGGGAAGATTCCTTATTGGCTAGGAAATGTTTTACCGTGGAAGACGGGTCACCACAGAGCTGTCTCTTTTGGGTTGAGACAAAGTTTGCTGAATTTACCTGCCAGCAGTTGCGTGTCCTCACTTTCTTTTTTTTTGGTGGAGGTGCAGAGGAATGAATCTCCCTTTCTTTTAAGGTCGATGGAGGCGTACGAGTGTAAGGAGAACGATGAATAGTGGCCTTTCATAACCCAGGATCATCAGAAACCACAGAGTAAATTTTAGGAACGTAGACATAGGACAGCGGAGAAAACTTCACTCAGGGACTTCAGTGAACTCTCCTTACAATGCTGAGGCCTGACACGCCTAGTGCCTGGGGGCAACCCGGCCCCTGCCCTAGGTAGTTTTGTGGAGCGTGCCTCCCTCAGGTGGTGCCTTTACTCTCCCAGCAATATTGCTCTGTGAAATTCTGCAACTGATAAAAACTATTTGCCATGGGTATTTCCTTTCACCTCATTGGCCTCCTCTTTGAAGTACAAATGCTTTTCTACACCAGTGCTGCCTCCCTGAGCTTTCCTTTGTCTTGGCTCAATGGATGCAGATTCCTGTGCTGAATACATGCTGGACTGGCACAGCTGGGTGCTTGTCAGTATACCTGGCACAGGCAGCAATTTCTTTTGTCAAGACCCACCTGGCTTGATCAAGGTTCCTTATTCTCCTGAAAAAGATTTTTATCCAAATTCTAGAGGAGCACCAGTGTGCCTATGGGAGCTAAACCTGGTCCTGCTGAACAGAGGCTCCAGAGTTTTCATTTTCTGACTAAAATTCAACAAGGAATTTCATGGATCTAAAGAAACCGTGAATTGTGGACCTACCAGATTCTAACATCTTCATTGTCTAATGGAAGCTTAAGTTTCCCAATCCGATCCGGCTGCAACTTCATTTCTAGCAATGGCCATTCAATTGTGGATGTTCAGCTTTCTTCGGTATTCTCTTAAACCTGCATGTTCCCGCGCCACGTTAAGACCACCCGGTGGAGGTTTATGTGACTCAGGACAACTCTTTATTTCAGGCGTCTAGAACAAAGGGAATTCACAGGGGTTGATGATCACTTATTAAACTCCCGTTTCTTTATAGTGCCAACTGTTGACACTTCCACATCTGAGGGCAAAGAGCTCGTGCAGCATTGTATTCTCAGTTCAGCCACGCCGCCTGCAGTTTCTTCCTTGCAGAAAAATCTTTCCCAGTGTACTTCTTTAAATGCTGCAAAATAGTGGGACAGAAGATTTCGGTATAGCCTTAACTTTAGATGGGCATAGGTACAAGCATGTGGCCATTTTTAGAGACATTGTTAGAGTTCAGGTTAGAGTTACTGCTGCGTGAGTATTCGGTTTATGGTAAGGTTATGGATCAAATGTAGGGTGAGTGTGAGGTTGAAGGTAAGAGTAGGGTTTAGTGCTTAAGGATGAATGAACCTATTGTCTCATTTAGGCTTATGGTGAACTTGACTCTTTAGGTATGGGTTGGGGTTAATATTTGTGTGAGGGTTAGAAAGTGTGTGAGGTTAAGAGTTGGGGTCAGGCTTGCGGCTTGTGTGTTACATCCGTTTTGGCTGTGGATAAGTTTAGCTCTCTGTCTAGTTTAAGGGATTGGATTACAATAAAGGTGATATGGAGGCTTGGATTGAAGGTGATGGATAGAGTTAAGTTAGGTTCAGGCGAAGGGTATCGGTTAGGAGTAAGGTTAGTTGTAGGGGGAGCTGCATGTTCACATCAGATTTGGGGTTAGGATTAGGCTTAGCCTTAGGGTAGACATATGGTTAGGGTTAGGGCTTGGTTTAGGCTGATCCTTAGGTTAGGGTTCAGTTTAAGGTTAGGAGTCTACAGAATTACACCTAGGCTTAGGGTTACACCTCTTTTTAGGTTTAGACCTAGGGCTAGGTTTTGACCTAGGTTAGGGCTAGGATTAGGGTTGGTTTTAATATAGGATTTAGGTTTGAGGTTTCATTGAAGTGTAGGATTATTGGAAGTACATCTGCTCTCCCTGGTTTTCCTTCACGATCACAATGTTTCTGAGATTCATGGTTTAAGGAAAATCTTGCTCCTTGCCGGTTTCAAGGCAAAAAGGCGCCACCGGCAGTTTGTTTTTCCTTCAAACTTACCCTCGCTCTTTGAGAACCTTGGGTCTTTGGGAAAGCCGTGAGTCCAGCAAGATTTTTCAGTTCAAATGTGCCCTAAGCATTGGGTTCTACCTCTGAGCAATACAGCCCGTGGAACTCCTGAGAATCTGGAACCTGCCATGAAGTTCAGCCTGCGTTTTATTCACACGAAGAAGCTCCTTCGAGGTTCCCATGCCTCTGTACACTGATGCTTCCAGCAACGTCATGTCTCACAGGTCAATAGTGCTTCTCTGAGTTTCACTGGTCTAGCGTAAAGGGTGAAGCGCCTGGGTTCCCGTGCTTCACTACTGTATGGCCTCAAGATGATGTTTGTAGGCACAGCGGCAAATCCATCGGTGGCAATTCTCTCATATTGTCATTGCGATGGGAAGATTCCTTATTGGCTAGGAAATGTTTTACCGTGGAAGACGGGTCACCACAGAGCTGTCTCTTTTGGGTTGAGACAAAGTTTGCTGAATTTACCTGCAAGCAGTTGCGTGTCCTCCCTTTCTTTTTTTTTTTTTTTTTTTGGTGGAGGTGCAGGGGAATGAATCTCCCTTTCTTTTAAGGTCGATGGAGGCGCACGAGTATAAGGAGAACGATGAATAGTGGCCTTTCATAACCCAGGATCATCAGAAACCACAGAGTAAATTTTAGGAACGTAGACATAGGACAGCGGAGAAAACTTCACTCAGGGACTTCAGTGAACTCTCCTTACAATGCTGAGGCCTGACACGCCTAGTGCCTGGGGGCAACCCGGCCCCTGCCCTAGGTAGTTTTGTGGAGCGTGCCTCCCTCAGGTGGTGCCTTTACTCTCCCAGCAATATTGCTCTGTGAAATTCTGCAACTGATAAAAACTATTTGCCATGGGTATTTCCTTTCACCTCATTGGCCTCCTCTTTGAAGTACAAATGCTTTTCTACACGGGTGCTGCCTCCCTGAGCTTTCCTTTGTCTTGGCTCAATGGATGCAGATTCCTGTGCTGAATACATGCTGGACTGGCACAGCTGGGTGCTTGTCAGTATACCTGGCACAGGCAGCAATTTCTTTTGTCAAGACCCACCTGGCTTGATCAAGGTTCCTTATTCTCCTGAAAAAGATTTTTATCCAAATTCTAGAGGAGCACCAGTGTGCCTATGGGAGCTAAACCTGGTCCTGCTGAACAGAGGCTCCGGAGTTTTCATTTTCTGACTAAAATTCAACAAGGAATTTCATGGATCTAAAGAAACCGTGAATTGTGGACCTACCAGATTCTAACATCTTCATTGTCTAATGGAAGCTTAAGTTTCCCAGTCCGATCCGGCTGCAACTTCATTTCTAGTAATGGCCATTCAATTGTGGATGTTCAGCTTTCTTCGGAATTCTCTTATACCTGCATGTTCCTGCGCCACGTTAAGAACACCCGGTGGAGGTTTATGTGACTCAGGACAACTCTTTATTTCAGGCGTCTAGAACAAAGGGAATTCACAGGGGTTGATGATCACTTATTAAACTCCCGTTTCTTTATAGTGCCAACTGTTGACACTTCCACATCTGAGGGCAAAGAGCTCGTGCAGCATTGTATTCTCAGTTCAGCCACGCCGCCTGCAGTTTCTTCCTTGCAGAAAAATCTTTCCCAGTGTACTTCTTTAAATGCTGCAAAATAGTGGGACAGAAGATTTCGGTATAGCCTTAACTTTAGAAGGGCATAGGTACAAGCATATGGCCATTTTTAGAGACATTGTTAGAGTTCAGGTTAGAGTTACTGCTGCGTGAGTATTCGGTTTATGGTAAGGTTATGGATCAAATGTAGGGTGAGTGTGAGGTTGAAGGTAAGAGTAGGGTTTAGTGCTTAAGGATGAATGAACCTATTGTCTCATTTAGGCTTATGGTGAACTTGACTCTTTAGGTATGGGTTGGGGTTAATATTTGTGTGAGGGTTAGAAAGTGTGTGAGGTTAAGAGTTGGGGTCAGGCTTGCGGCTTGTGTGTTACATCCGTTTTGGCTGTGGATAAGTTTAGCTCTCTGTCTAGTTTAAGGGATTGGATTACAATAAAGGTGATATGGAGGCTTGGATTGAAGGTGATGGATAGAGTTAAGTTAGGTTCAGGCGAAGGGTATCGGTTAGGAGTAAGGTTAGTTGTAGGGGGAGCTGCATGTTCACATCAGATTTGGGGTTAGGATTAGGCTTAGCCTTAGGGTAGACATATGGTTAGGGTTAGGGCTTGGTTTAGGCTGAGCCTTAGGTTAGGGTTCAATTTAAGGTTAGGAGTCTACAGAATTACACCTAGGCTTAGGGTTACACCTCTTTTTAGGTTTAGACCTAGGGCTAGGTTTTGACCTAGGTTAGGGCTAGGATTAGGGTTGGTTTTAATATAGGATTTAGGTTTGAGGTTTCATTGAAGTGTAGGATTATTGGAAGTACATCTGCTCTCCCTGGTTTTCCTTCACAATCACAATGTTTCTGAGATTCATGGTTTAAGGAAAATCTTGCTCCTTGCCGGTTTCAAGGCAAAAAGGCGCCACCGGCAGTTTGTTTTTCCATCAAACTTACCCTCGCTCTTTGAGAACCTTGGGTCTTTGGGAAAGCCGTGAGTCCAGCAAGATTTTTCAGTTCAAATGTGCCCTAAGCATTGGGTTCTACCTCTGAGCAATACAGCCCGTGGAATTCCTGAGAATCTGGAACCTGCCATGAAGTTCAGCCTGCGTTTTATTCACACGAAGAAGCTCCTTCGAGGTTCCCATGCCTCTGTACACTGATGCTTCCAGCAACGTCATGTCTCACAGGTCATTAGTGCTTCTCTGAGTTTCACTGGTCTTCTGTAAAGGGTGAAGCGCCTGGGTTCCCGTGCTTCACTACTGTATGGCCTCAAGATGATGTTTGTAGGCACAGCGGCAAATCCATCGGTGGCAATTCTCTCATATTGTCATTGCGATGGGAAGATTCCTTATTGGCTAGGAAATGTTTTACCGTGGAAGACGGGTCACCACAGAGCTGTCTCTTTTGGGTTGAGACAAAGTTTGCTGAATTTACCTGCCAGCAGTTGCGTGTCCTCACTTTCTTTTTTTTTTTTTTTGGTGGAGGTGCAGAGGAATGAATCTCCCTTTCTTTTAAGGTCGATGGAGGCGTACGAGTGTAAGGAGAACGATGAATAGTGGCCTTTCATAACCCAGGATCATCAGAAACCACAGAGTAAATTTTAGGAACGTAGACATAGGACAGCGGAGAAAACTTCACTCAGGGACTTCAGTGAACTCTCCTTACAATGCTGAGGCCTGACATGCCTAGTGCCTGGGGGCAACCCGGCCCCTGCCCTAGGTAGTTTTGTGGAGCGTGCCTCCCTCAGGTGGTGCCTTTACTCTCCCAGCAATATTGCTCTGTGAAATTCTGCAACTGATAAAAACTATTTGCCATGGGTATTTCCTTTCACCTCATTGGCCTCCTCTTTGAAGTACAAATGCTTTTCTACACCGGTGCTGCCTCCCTGAGCTTTCCTTTGTCTTGGCTCAATGGATGCAGATTCCTGTGCTGAATACATGCTGGACTGGCACAGCTGGGTGCTTGTCAGTATACCTGGCACAGGCAGCAATTTCTTTTGTCAAGACCCACCTGGCTTGATCAAGGTTCCTTATTCTCCTGAAAAAGATTTTTATCCAAATTCTAGAGGAGCACCAGTGTGCCTATGGGAGCTAAACCTGGTCCTGCTGAACAGAGGCTCCGGAGTTTTCATTTTCTGACTAAAATTCAACAAGGAATTTCATGGATCTAAAGAAACCGTGAATTGTGGACCTACCAGATTCTAACATCTTCATTGTCTAATGGAAGCTTAAGTTTCCCAATCCGATCCGGCTGCAACTTCATTTCTAGCAATGGCCATTCAATTGTGGATGTTCAGCTTTCTTCGGTATTCTCTTAAACCTGCATGTTCCCGCGCCACGTTAAGACCACCCGGTGGAGGTTTATGTGACTCAGGACAACTCTTTATTTCAGGCGTCTAGAACAAAGGGAATTCACAGGGGTTGATGATCACTTATTAAACTCCCGTTTCTTTATAGTGCCAACTGTTGACACTTCCACATCTGAGGGCAAAGAGCTCGTGCAGCATTGTATTCTCAGTTCAGCCACGCCGCCTGCAGTTTCTTCCTTGCAGAAAAATCTTTCCCAGTGTACTTCTTTAAATGCTGCAAAATAGTGGGACAGAAGATTTCGGTATAGCCTTAACTTTAGATGGGCATAGGTACAAGCATGTGGCCATTTTTAGAGACATTGTTAGAGTTCAGGTTAGAGTTACTGCTGCGTGAGTATTCGGTTTATGGTAAGGTTATGGATCAAATGTAGGGTGAGTGTGAGGTTGAAGGTAAGAGTAGGGTTTAGTGCTTAAGGATGAATGAACCTATTGTCTCATTTAGGCTTATGGTGAACTTGACTCTTTAGGTATGGGTTGGGGTTAATATTTGTGTGAGGGTTAGAAAGTGTGTGAGGTTAAGAGTTGGGGTCAGGCTTGCGGCTTGTGTGTTACATCCGTTTTGGCTGTGGATAAGTTTAGCTCTGTGTCTAGTTTAAGGGATTGGATTACAATAAAGGTGATATGGAGGCTTGGATTGAAGGTGATGGATAGAGTTAAGTTAGGTTCAGGCGAAGGGTATCGGTTAGGAGTAAGGTTAGTTGTAGGGGGAGCTGCATGTTCACATCAGATTTGGGGTTAGGATTAGGCTTAGCCTTAGGGTAGACATATGGTTAGGGTTAGGGCTTGGTTTAGGCTGAACCTTAGGTTAGGGTTCAGTTTAAGGTTAGGAGTCTACAGAATTACACCTAGGCTTAGGGTTACACCTCTTTTTAGGTTTAGACCTAGGGCTAGGTTTTGACCTAGGTTAGGGCTAGGATTAGGGTTGGTTTTAATATAGGATTTAGGTTTGAGGTTTCATTGAAGTGTAGGATTATTGGAAGTACATCTGCTCTCCCTGGTTTTCCTTCACGATCACAATGTTTCTGAGATTCATGGTTTAAGGAAAATCTTGCTCCTTGCCGGTTTCAAGGCAAAAAGGCGCCACCGGCAGTTTGTTTTTCCTTCAAACTTACCCTCGCACTTTGAGAACCTTGGGTCTTTGGGAAAGCCGTGAGTCCAGCAAGATTTTTCAGTTCAAATGTGCCCTAAGCATTGGGTTCTACCTCTGAGCAATACAGCCCGTGGAACTCCTGAGAATCTGGAACCTGCCATGAAGTTCAGCCTGCGTTTTATTCACACGAAGAAGCTCCTTCGAGGTTCCCATGCCTCTGTACACTGATGCTTCCAGCAACGTCATGTCTCACAGGTCAATAGTGCTTCTCTGAGTTTCACTGGTCTAGCGTAAAGGGTGAAGCGCCTGGGTTCCCGTGCTTCACTACTGTATGGCCTCAAGATGATGTTTGTAGGCACAGCGGCAAATCCATCGGTGGCAATTCTCTCATATTGTCATTGCGATGGGAAGATTCCTTATTGGCTAGGAAATGTTTTACCGTGGAAGACGGGTCACCACAGAGCTGTCTCTTTTGGGTTGAGACAAAGTTTGCTGAATTTACCTGCCAGCAGTTGCGTGTCCTCCCTTTCTTTCTTTTTTTTTTTTTTTTTGGTGGAGGTGCAGGGGAATGAATCTCCCTTTCTTTTAAAGTCGATGGAGGCGCACGAGTGTAAGGAGAACGATGAATAGTGGCCTTTCATAACCCAGGATCATCAGAAACCACAGAGTAAATTTTAGGAACGTAGACATAGGACAGCGGAGAAAACTTCACTCAGGGACTTCAGTGAACTCTCCTTACAATGCTGAGGCCTGACACGCCTAGTGCCTGGGGGCAACCCGGCTCCTGCCCTAGGTAGTTTTGTGGAGGGAGCCTCCCTCAGGTGGTGCCTTTTCTCTCCCAGCAATATTGCTCTGTGAAATTCTGCAACTGATAAAAACTATTTGCCTTGGGTATTTCCTTTCACCTCATTGGCCTCCTCTTTGAAGTACAAATGCTTTTCTACACCGGTGCTGCCTCCCTGAGCTTTCCTTTGTCTTGGCTCAATGGATGCAGATTCCTGTGCTGAATACATGCTGGACTGGCACAGCTGGGTGCTTGTCAGTATACCTGGCACAGGCAGCAATTTCTTTTGTCAAGACCCACCTGGCTTGATCAAGGTTCCTTATTCTCCTGAAAAAGATTTTTATCCAAATTCTAGAGGAGCACCAGTGTGCCTATGGGAGCTAAACCTGGTCCTGCTGAACAGAGGCTCCGGAGTTTTCATTTTCTGACTAAAATTCAACAAGGAATTTCATGGATCTAAAGAAACCGTGAATTGTGGACCTACCAGATTCTAACATCTTCATTGTCTAATGGAAGCTTAAGTTTCCCAATCCGATCCGGCTGCAACTTCATTTCTAGCAATGGCCATTCAATTGTGGATGTTCAGCTTTCTTCGGTATTCTCTTAAACCTGCATGTTCCCGCGCCACGTTAAGACCACCCGGTGGAGGTTTATGTGACTCAGGACAACTCTTTATTTCAGGCGTCTAGAACAAAGGGAATTCACAGGGGTTGATGATCACTTATTAAACTCCCGTTTCTTTATAGTGCCAACTGTTGACACTTCCACATCTGAGGGCAAAGAGCTCGTGCAGCATTGTATTCTCAGTTCAGCCACGCCGCCTGCAGTTTCTTCCTTGCAGAAAAATCTTTCCCAGTGTACTTCTTTAAATGCTGCAAAATAGTGGGACAGAAGATTTCGGTATAGCCTTAACTTTAGATGGGCATAGGTACAAGCATGTGGCCATTTTTAGAGACATTGTTAGAGTTCAGGTTAGAGTTACTGCTGCGTGAGTATTCGGTTTATGGTAAGGTTATGGATCAAATGTAGGGTGAGTGTGAGGTTGAAGGTAAGAGTAGGGTTTAGTGCTTAAGGATGAATGAACCTATTGTCTCATTTAGGCTTATGGTGAACTTGACTCTTTAGGTATGGGTTGGGGTTAATATTTGTGTGAGGGTTAGAAAGTGTGTGAGGTTAAGAGTTGGGGTCAGGCTTGCGGCTTGTGTGTTACATCCGTTTTGGCTGTGGATAAGTTTAGCTCTCTGTCTAGTTTAAGGGATTGGATTACAATAAAGGTGATATGGAGGCTTGGATTGAAGGTGATGGATAGAGTTAAGTTAGGTTCAGGCGAAGGGTATCGGTTAGGAGTAAGGTTAGTTGTAGGGGGAGCTGCATGTTCACATCAGATTTGGGGTTAGGATTAGGCTTAGCCTTAGGGTAGACATATGGTTAGGGTTAGGGCTTGGTTTAGGCTGATCCTTAGGTTAGGGTTCAGTTTAAGGTTAGGAGTCTACAGAATTACACCTAGGCTTAGGGTTACACCTCTTTTTAGGTTTAGACCTAGGGCTAGGTTTTGACCTAGGTTAGGGCTAGGATTAGGGTTGGTTTTAATATAGGATTTAGGTTTGAGGTTTCATTGAAGTGTAGGATTATTGGAAGTACATCTGCTCTCCCTGGTTTTCCTTCACGATCACAATGTTTCTGAGATTCATGGTTTAAGGAAAATCTTGCTCCTTGCCGGTTTCAAGGCAAAAAGGCGCCACCGGCAGTTTGTTTTTCCTTCAAACTTACCCTCGCTCTTTGAGAACCTTGGGTCTTTGGGAAAGCCGTGAGTCCAGCAAGATTTTTCAGTTCAAATGTGCCCTAAGCATTGGGTTCTACCTCTGAGCAATACAGCCCGTGGAACTCCTGAGAATCTGGAACCTGCCATGAAGTTCAGCCTGCGTTTTATTCACACGAAGAAGCTCCTTCGAGGTTCCCATGCCTCTGTACACTGATGCTTCCAGCAACGTCATGTCTCACAGGTCAATAGTGCTTCTCTGACTTTCACTGGTCTAGCGTAAAGGGTGAAGCGCCTGGGTTCCCGTGCTTCACTACTGTATGGCCTCAAGATGATGTTTGTAGGCACAGCGGCAAATCCATCGGTGGCAATTCTCTCATATTGTCATTGCGATGGGAAGATTCCTTATTGGCTAGGAAATGTTTTACCGTGGAAGACGGGTCACCACAGAGCTGTCTCTTTTGGGTTGAGACAAAGTTTGCTGAATTTACCTGCAAGCAGTTGCGTGTCCTCCCTTTCTTTTTTTTTTTTTTTTTTGGTGGAGGTGCAGGGGAATGAATCTCCCTTTCTTTTAAGGTCGATGGAGGCGCACGAGTGTAAGGAGAACGATGAATAGTGGCCTTTCATAACCCAGGATCATCAGAAACCACAGAGTAAATTTTAGGAACGTAGACATAGGACAGCGGAGAAAACTTCACTCAGGGACTTCAGTGAACTCTCCTTACAATGCTGAGGCCTGACACGCCTAGTGCCTGGGGGCAACCCGGCCCCTGCCCTAGGTAGTTTTGTGGAGCGTGCCTCCCTCAGGTGGTGCCTTTACTCTCCCAGCAATATTGCTCTGTGAAATTCTGCAACTGATAAAAACTATTTGCCATGGGTATTTCCTTTCACCTCATTGGCCTCCTCTTTGAAGTACAAATGCTTTTCTACACCGGTGCTGCCTCCCTGAGCTTTCCTTTGTCTTGGCTCAATGGATGCAGATTCCTGTGCTGAATACATGCTGGACTGGCACAGCTGGGTGCTTGTCAGTATACCTGGCACAGGCAGCAATTTCTTTTGTCAAGACCCACCTGGCTTGATCAAGGTTCCTTATTCTCCTGAAAAAGATTTTTATCCAAATTCTAGAGGAGCACCAGTGTGCCTATGGGAGCTAAACCTGGTCCTGCTGAACAGAGGCTCCGGAGTTTTCATTTTCTGACTAAAATTCAACAAGGAATTTCATGGATCTAAAGAAACCGTGAATTGTGGACCTACCAGATTCTAACATCTTCATTGTCTAATGGAAGCTTAATTTTCCCAGTCCGATCCGGTTGCAACTTCATTTCTAGTAATGGCCATTCAATTGTGGATGTTCAGCTTTCTTCGGAATTCTCTTATACCTGCATGTTCTTGCGCCACGTTAAGACCACCCGGTGGAGGTTTATGTGACTCAGGACAACTCTTGATTTCAGGCGTCTAGAACAAAGGGAATTCACAGGGGTTGATGATCACTTATTAAACTCCCGTTTCTTTATAGTGCCAACTGTTGACACTTCCACATCTGAGGGCAAAGAGCTCGTGCAGCATTGTATTCTCAGTTCAGCCACGCCGCCTGCAGTTTCTTCCTTGCAGAAAAATCTTTCCCAGTGTACTTCTTTAAATGCTGCAAAATAGTGGGACAGAAGATTTCGGTATAGCCTTAACTTTAGAAGGGCATAGGTACAAGCATATGGCCATTTTTAGAGACATTGTTAGAGTTCAGGTTAGAGTTACTGCTGCGTGAGTATTCGGTTTATGGTAAGGTTATGGATCAAATGTAGGGTGAGTGTGAGGTTGAAGGTAAGAGTAGGGTTTAGTGCTTAAGGATGAATGAACCTATTGTCTCATTTAGGCTTATGGTGAACTTGACTCTTTAGGTATGGGTTGGGGTTAATATTTGTGTGAGGGTTAGAAAGTGTGTGAGGTTAAGAGTTGGGGTCAGGCTTGCGGCTTGTGTGTTACATCCGTTTTGGCTGTGGATAAGTTTAGCTCTGTGTCTAGTTTAAGGGATTGGATTACAATAAAGGTGATATGGAGGCTTGGATTGAAGGTGATGGATAGAGTTAAGTTAGGTTCAGGCGAAGGGTATCGGTTAGGAGTAAGGTTAGTTGTAGGGGGAGCTGCATGTTCACATCAGATTTGGGGTTAGGATTAGGCTTAGCCTTAGGGTAGACATATGGTTAGGGTTAGGGCTTGGTTTAGGCTGAGCCTTAGGTTAGGGTTCAATTTAAGGTTAGGAGTCTACAGAATTACACCTAGGCTTAGGGTTACACCTCTTTTTAGGTTTAGACCTAGGGCTAGGTTTTGACCTAGGTTAGGGCTAGGATTAGGGTTGGTTTTAATATAGGATTTAGGTTTGAGGTTTCATTGAAGTGTAGGATTATTGGAAGTACATCTGCTCTCCCTGGTTTTCCTTCACAATCACAATGTTTCTGAGATTCATGGTTTAAGGAAAATCTTGCTCCTAGCCGGTTTCAAGGCAAAAAGGCGCCACCGGCAGTTTGTTTTTCCATCAAACTTACCCTCGCTCTTTGAGAACCTTGGGTCTTTGGGAAAGCCGTGAGTCCAGCAAGATTTTTCAGTTCAAATGTGCCCTAAGCATTGGGTTCTACCTCTGAGCAATACAGCCCGTGGAATTCCTGAGAATCTGGAACCTGCCATGAAGTTCAGCCTGCGTTTTATTCACACGAAGAAGCTCCTTCGAGGTTCCCATGCCTCTGTACACTGATGCTTCCAGCAACGTCATGTCTCACAGGTCATTAGTGCTTCTCTGAGTTTCACTGGTCTTCTGTAAAGGGTGAAGCGCCTGGGTTCCCGTGCTTCACTACTGTATGGCCTCAAGATGATGTTTGTAGGCACAGCGGCAAATCCATCGGTGGCAATTCTCTCATATTGTCATTGCGATGGGAAGATTCCTTATTGGCTAGGAAATGTTTTACCGTGGAAGACGGGTCACCACAGAGCTGTCTCTTTTGGGTTGAGACAAAGTTTGCTGAATTTACCTGCCAGCAGTTGCGTGTCCTCACTTTCTTTTTTTTTTTTTTTGGTGGAGGTGCAGGGGAATGAATCTCCCTTTCTTTTAAGGTCGATGGAGGCGTACGAGTGTAAGGAGAACGATGAATAGTGGCCTTTCATAACCCAGGATCATCAGAAACCACAGAGTAAATTTTAGGAACGTAGACATAGGACAGCGGAGAAAACTTCACTCAGGGACTTCAGTGAACTCTCCTTACAATGCTGAGGCCTGACACGCCTAGTGCCTGGGGGCAACCCGGCCCCTGCCCTAGGTAGTTTTGTGGAGCGTGCCTCCCTCAGGTGGTGCCTTTACTCTCCCAGCAATATTGCTCTGTGAAATTCTGCAACTGATAAAAACTATTTGCCATGGGTATTTCCTTTCACCTCATTGGCCTCCTCTTTGAAGTACAAATGCTTTTCTACACCGGTGCTGCCTCCCTGAGCTTTCCTTTGTCTTGGCTCAATGGATGCAGATTCCTGTGCTGAATACATGCTGGACTGGCACAGCTGGGTGCTTGTCAGTATACCTGGCACAGGCAGCAATTTCTTTTGTCAAGACCCACCTGGCTTGATCAAGGTTCCTTATTCTCCTGAAAAAGATTTTTATCCAAATTCTAGAGGAGCACCAGTGTGCCTATGGGAGCTAAACCTGGTCCTGCTGAACAGAGGCTCCGGAGTTTTCATTTTCTGACTAAAATTCAACAAGGAATTTCATGGATCTAAAGAAACCGTGAATTGTGGACCTACCAGATTCTAACATCTTCATTGTCTAATGGAAGCTTAAGTTTCCCAATCCGATCCGGCTGCAACTTCATTTCTAGCAATGGCCATTCAATTGTGGATGTTCAGCTTTCTTCGGTATTCTCTTAAACCTGCATGTTCCCGCGCCACGTTAAGACCACCCGGTGGAGGTTTATGTGACTCAGGACAACTCTTTATTTCAGGCGTCTAGAACAAAGGGAATTCACAGGGGTTGATGATCACTTATTAAACTCCCGTTTCTTTATAGTGCCAACTGTTGACACTTCCACATCTGAGGGCAAAGAGCTCGTGCAGCATTGTATTCTCAGTTCAGCCACGCCGCCTGCAGTTTCTTCCTTGCAGAAAAATCTTTCCCAGTGTACTTCTTTAAATGCTGCAAAATAGTGGGACAGAAGATTTCGGTATAGCCTTAACTTTAGATGGGCATAGGTACAAGCATGTGGCCATTTTTAGAGACATTGTTAGAGTTCAGGTTAGAGTTACTGCTGCGTGAGTATTCGGTTTATGGTAAGGTTATGGATCAAATGTAGGGTGAGTGTGAGGTTGAAGGTAAGAGTAGGGTTTAGTGCTTAAGGATGAATGAACCTATTGTCTCATTTAGGCTTATGGTGAACTTGACTCTTTAGGTATGGGTTGGGGTTAATATTTGTGTGAGGGTTAGAAAGTGTGTGAGGTTAAGAGTTGGGGTCAGGCTTGCGGCTTGTGTGTTACATCCGTTTTGGCTGTGGATAAGTTTAGCTCTGTGTCTAGTTTAAGGGATTGGATTACAATAAAGGTGATATGGAGGCTTGGATTGAAGGTGATGGATAGAGTTAAGTTAGGTTCAGGCGAAGGGTATCGGTTAGGAGTAAGGTTAGTTGTAGGGGGAGCTGCATGTTCACATCAGATTTGGGGTTAGGATTAGGCTTAGCCTTAGGGTAGACATATGGTTAGGGTTAGGGCTTGGTTTAGGCTGAACCTTAGGTTAGGGTTCAGTTTAAGGTTAGGAGTCTACAGAATTACACCTAGGCTTAGGGTTACACCTCTTTTTAGGTTTAGACCTAGGGCTAGGTTTTGACCTAGGTTAGGGCTAGGATTAGGGTTGGTTTTAATATAGGATTTAGGTTTGAGGTTTCATTGAAGTGTAGGATTATTGGAAGTACATCTGCTCTCCCTGGTTTTCCTTCACGATCACAATGTTTCTGAGATTCATGGTTTAAGGAAAATCTTGCTCCTTGCCGGTTTCAAGGCAAAAAGGCGCCACCGGCAGTTTGTTTTTCCTTCAAACTTACCCTCGCACTTTGAGAACCTTGGGTCTTTGGGAAAGCCGTGAGTCCAGCAAGATTTTTCAGTTCAAATGTGCCCTAAGCATTGGGTTCTACCTCTGAGCAATACAGCCCGTGGAACTCCTGAGAATCTGGAACCTGCCATGAAGTTCAGCCTGCGTTTTATTCACACGAAGAAGCTCCTTCGAGGTTCCCATGCCTCTGTACACTGATGCTTCCAGCAACGTCATGTCTCACAGGTCAATAGTGCTTCTCTGAGTTTCACTGGTCTAGCGTAAAGGGTGAAGCGCCTGGGTTCCCGTGCTTCACTACTGTATGGCCTCAAGATGATGTTTGTAGGCACAGCGGCAAATCCATCGGTGGCAATTCTCTCATATTGTCATTGCGATGGGAAGATTCCTTATTGGCTAGGAAATGTTTTACCGTGGAAGACGGGTCACCACAGAGCTGTCTCTTTTGGGTTGAGACAAAGTTTGCTGAATTTACCTGCCAGCAGTTGCGTGTCCTCCCTTTCTTTTTTTTTTTTTTTTTTTGGTGGAGGTGCAGGGGAATGAATCTCCCTTTCTTTTAAGGTCGATGGAGGCGCACGAGTGTAAGGAGAACGATGAATAGTGGCCTTTCATAACCCAGGATCATCAGAAACCACAGAGTAAATTTTAGGAACGTAGACATAGGACAGCGGAGAAAACTTCACTCAGGGACTTCAGTGAACTCTCCTTACAATGCTGAGGCCTGACACGCCTAGTGCCTGGGGGCAACCCGGCTCCTGCCCTAGGTAGTTTTGTGGAGGGAGCCTCCCTCAGGTGGTGCCTTTTCTCTCCCAGCAATATTGCTCTGTGAAATTCTGCAACTGATAAAAACTATTTGCCTTGGGTATTTCCTTTCACCTCATTGGCCTCCTCTTTGAAGTACAAATGCTTTTCTACACCGGTGCTGCCTCCCTGAGCTTTCCTTTGTCTTGGCTCAATGGATGCAGATTCCTGTGCTGAATACATGCTGGACTGGCACAGCTGGGTGCTTGTCAGTATACCTGGCACAGGCAGCAATTTCTTTTGTCAAGACCCACCTGGCTTGATCAAGGTTCCTTATTCTCCTGAAAAAGATTTTTATCCAAATTCTAGAGGAGCACCAGTGTGCCTATGGGAGCTAAACCTGGTCCTGCTGAACAGAGGCTCCGGAGTTTTCATTTTCTGACTAAAATTCAACAAGGAATTTCATGGATCTAAAGAAACCGTGAATTGTGGACCTACCAGATTCTAACATCTTCATTGTCTAATGGAAGCTTAAGTTTCCCAATCCGATCCGGCTGCAACTTCATTTCTAGCAATGGCCATTCAATTGTGGATGTTCAGCTTTCTTCGGTATTCTCTTAAACCTGCATGTTCCCGCGCCACGTTAAGACCACCCGGTGGAGGTTTATGTGACTCAGGACAACTCTTTATTTCAGGCGTCTAGAACAAAGGGAATTCACAGGGGTTGATGATCACTTATTAAACTCCCGTTTCTTTATAGTGCCAACTGTTGACACTTCCACATCTGAGGGCAAAGAGCTCGTGCAGCATTGTATTCTCAGTTCAGCCACGCCGCCTGCAGTTTCTTCCTTGCAGAAAAATCTTTCCCAGTGTACTTCTTTAAATGCTGCAAAATAGTGGGACAGAAGATTTCGGTATAGCCTTAACTTTAGATGGGCATAGGTACAAGCATGTGGCCATTTTTAGAGACATTGTTAGAGTTCAGGTTAGAGTTACTGCTGCGTGAGTATTCGGTTTATGGTAAGGTTATGGATCAAATGTAGGGTGAGTGTGAGGTTGAAGGTAAGAGTAGGGTTTAGTGCTTAAGGATGAATGAACCTATTGTCTCATTTAGGCTTATGGTGAACTTGACTCTTTAGGTATGGGTTGGGGTTAATATTTGTGTGAGGGTTAGAAAGTGTGTGAGGTTAAGAGTTGGGGTCAGGCTTGCGGCTTGTGTGTTACATCCGTTTTGGCTGTGGATAAGTTTAGCTCTCTGTCTAGTTTAAGGGATTGGATTACAATAAAGGTGATATGGAGGCTTGGATTGAAGGTGATGGATAGAGTTAAGTTAGGTTCAGGCGAAGGGTATCGGTTAGGAGTAAGGTTAGTTGTAGGGGGAGCTGCATGTTCACATCAGATTTGGGGTTAGGATTAGGCTTAGCCTTAGGGTAGACATATGGTTAGGGTTAGGGCTTGGTTTAGGCTGATCCTTAGGTTAGGGTTCAGTTTAAGGTTAGGAGTCTACAGAATTACACCTAGGCTTAGGGTTACACCTCTTTTTAGGTTTAGACCTAGGGCTAGGTTTTGACCTAGGTTAGGGCTAGGATTAGGGTTGGTTTTAATATAGGATTTAGGTTTGAGGTTTCATTGAAGTGTAGGATTATTGGAAGTACATCTGCTCTCCCTGGTTTTCCTTCACGATCACAATGTTTCTGAGATTCATGGTTTAAGGAAAATCTTGCTCCTTGCCGGTTTCAAGGCAAAAAGGCGCCACCGGCAGTTTGTTTTTCCTTCAAACTTACCCTCGCTCTTTGAGAACCTTGGGTCTTTGGGAAAGCCGTGAGTCCAGCAAGATTTTTCAGTTCAAATGTGCCCTAAGCATTGGGTTCTACCTCTGAGCAATACAGCCCGTGGAACTCCTGAGAATCTGGAACCTGCCATGAAGTTCAGCCTGCGTTTTATTCACACGAAGAAGCTCCTTCGAGGTTCCCATGCCTCTGTACACTGATGCTTCCAGCAACGTCATGTCTCACAGGTCAATAGTGCTTCTCTGAGTTTCACTGGTCTAGCGTAAAGGGTGAAGCGCCTGGGTTCCCGTGCTTCACTACTGTATGGCCTCAAGATGATGTTTGTAGGCACAGCGGCAAATCCATCGGTGGCAATTCTCTCATATTGTCATTGCGATGGGAAGATTCCTTATTGGCTAGGAAATGTTTTACCGTGGAAGACGGGTCACCACAGAGCTGTCTCTTTTGGGTTGAGACAAAGTTTGCTGAATTTACCTGCAAGCAGTTGCGTGTCCTCCCTTTCTTTTTTTTTTTTTTTTTTGGTGGAGGTGCAGGGGAATGAATCTCCCTTTCTTTTAAGGTCGATGGAGGCGCACGAGTGTAAGGAGAACGATGAATAGTGGCCTTTCATAACCCAGGATCATCAGAAACCACAGAGTAAATTTTAGGAACGTAGACATAGGACAGCGGAGAAAACTTCACTCAGGGACTTCAGTGAACTCTCCTTACAATGCTGAGGCCTGACACGCCTAGTGCCTGGGGGCAACCCGGCCCCTGCCCTAGGTAGTTTTGTGGAGCGTGCCTCCCTCAGGTGGTGCCTTTACTCTCCCAGCAATATTGCTCTGTGAAATTCTGCAACTGATAAAAACTATTTGCCATGGGTATTTCCTTTCACCTCATTGGCCTCCTCTTTGAAGTACAAATGCTTTTCTACACGGGTGCTGCCTCCCTGAGCTTTCCTTTGTCTTGGCTCAATGGATGCAGATTCCTGTGCTGAATACATGCTGGACTGGCACAGCTGGGTGCTTGTCAGTATACCTGGCACAGGCAGCAATTTCTTTTGTCAAGACCCACCTGGCTTGATCAAGGTTCCTTATTCTCCTGAAAAAGATTTTTATCCAAATTCTAGAGGAGCACCAGTGTGCCTATGGGAGCTAAACCTGGTCCTGCTGAACAGAGGCTCCGGAGTTTTCATTTTCTGACTAAAATTCAACAAGGAATTTCATGGATCTAAAGAAACCGTGAATTGTGGACCTACCAGATTCTAACATCTTCATTGTCTAATGGAAGCTTAAGTTTCCCAGTCCGATCCGGCTGCAACTTCATTTCTAGTAATGGCCATTCAATTGTGGATGTTCAGCTTTCTTCGGAATTCTCTTATACCTGCATGTTCTTGCGCCACGTTAAGACCACCCGGTGGAGGTTTATGTGACTCAGGACAACTCTTGATTTCAGGCGTCTAGAACAAAGGGAATTCACAGGGGTTGATGATCACTTATTAAACTCCCGTTTCTTTATAGTGCCAAATGTTGACACTTCCACATCTGAGGGCAAAGAGCTCGTGCAGCATTGTATTCTCAGTTCAGCCACGCCGCCTGCAGTTTCTTCCTTGCAGAAAAATCTTTCCCAGTGTACTTCTTTAAATGCTGCAAAATAGTGGGACAGAAGATTTCGGTATAGCCTTAACTTTAGAAGGGCATAGGTACAAGCATATGGCCATTTTTAGAGACATTGTTAGAGTTCAGGTTAGAGTTACTGCTGCGTGAGTATTCGGTTTATGGTAAGGTTATGGATCAAATGTAGGGTGAGTGTGAGGTTGAAGGTAAGAGTAGGGTTTAGTGCTTAAGGATGAATGAACCTATTGTCTCATTTAGGCTTATGGTGAACTTGACTCTTTAGGTATGGGTTGGGGTTAATATTTGTGCGAGGGTTAGAAAGTGTGTGAGGTTAAGAGTTGGGGTCAGGCTTGCGGCTTGTGTGTTACATCCGTTTTGGCTGTGGATAAGTTTAGCTCTCTGTCTAGTTTAAGGGATTGGATTACAATAAAGGTGATATGGAGGCTTGGATTGAAGGTGATGGATAGAGTTAAGTTAGGTTCAGGCGAAGGGTATCGGTTAGGAGTAAGGTTAGTTGTAGGGGGAGCTGCATGTTCACATCAGATTTGGGGTTAGGATTAGGCTTAGCCTTAGGGTAGACATATGGTTAGGGTTAGGGCTTGGTTTAGGCTGAGCCTTAGGTTAGGGTTCAATTTAAGGTTAGGAGTCTACAGAATTACACCTAGGCTTAGGGTTACACCTCTTTTTAGGTTTAGACCTAGGGCTAGGTTTTGACCTAGGTTAGGGCTAGGATTAGGGTTGGTTTTAATATAGGATTTAGGTTTGAGGTTTCATTGAAGTGTAGGATTATTGGAAGTACATCTGCTCTCCCTGGTTTTCCTTCACAATCACAATGTTTCTGAGATTCATGGTTTAAGGAAAATCTTGCTCCTTGCCGGTTTCAAGGCAAAAAGGCGCCACCGGCAGTTTGTTTTTCCATCAAACTTACCCTCGCTCTTTGAGAACCTTGGGTCTTTGGGAAAGCCGTGAGTCCAGCAAGATTTTTCAGTTCAAATGTGCCCTAAGCATTGGGTTCTACCTCTGAGCAATACAGCCCGTGGAATTCCTGAGAATCTGGAACCTGCCATGAAGTTCAGCCTGCGTTTTATTCACACGAAGAAGCTCCTTCGAGGTTCCCATGCCTCTGTACACTGATGCTTCCAGCAACGTCATGTCTCACAGGTCATTAGTGCTTCTCTGAGTTTCACTGGTCTTCTGTAAAGGGTGAAGCGCCTGGGTTCCCGTGCTTCACTACTGTATGGCCTCAAGATGATGTTTGTAGGCACAGCGGCAAATCCATCGGTGGCAATTCTCTCATATTGTCATTGCGATGGGAAGATTCCTTATTGGCTAGGAAATGTTTTACCGTGGAAGACGGGTCACCACAGAGCTGTCTCTTTTGGGTTGAGACAAAGTTTGCTGAATTTACCTGCCAGCAGTTGCGTGTCCTCACTTTCTTTTTTTTTTTTTTTGGTGGAGGTGCAGAGGAATGAATCTCCCTTTCTTTTAAGGTCGATGGAGGCGTACGAGTGTAAGGAGAACGATGAATAGTGGCCTTTCATAACCCAGGATCATCAGAAACCACAGAGTAAATTTTAGGAACGTAGACATAGGACAGCGGAGAAAACTTCACTCAGGGACTTCAGTGAACTCTCCTTACAATGCTGAGGCCTGACACGCCTAGTGCCTGGGGGCAACCCGGCCCCTGCCCTAGGTAGTTTTGTGGAGCGTGCCTCCCTCAGGTGGTGCCTTTACTCTCCCAGCAATATTGCTCTGTGAAATTCTGCAACTGATAAAAACTATTTGCCTTGGGTATTTCCTTTCACCTCATTGGCCTCCTCTTTGAAGTACAAATGCTTTTCTACACCGGTGCTGCCTCCCTGAGCTTTCCTTTGTCTTGGCTCAATGGATGCAGATTCCTGTGCTGAATACATGCTGGACTGGCACAGCTGGGTGCTTGTCAGTATACCTGGCACAGGCAGCAATTTCTTTTGTCAAGACCCACCTGGCTTGATCAAGGTTCCTTATTCTCCTGAAAAAGATTTTTATCCAAATTCTAGAGGAGCACCAGTGTGCCTATGGGAGCTAAACCTGGTCCTGCTGAACAGAGGCTCCGGAGTTTTCATTTTCTGACTAAAATTCAACAAGGAATTTCATGGATCTAAAGAAACCGTGAATTGTGGACCTACCAGATTCTAACATCTTCATTGTCTAATGGAAGCTTAAGTTTCCCAATCCGATCCGGCTGCAACTTCATTTCTAGCAATGGCCATTCAATTGTGGATGTTCAGCTTTCTTCGGTATTCTCTTAAACCTGCATGTTCCCGCGCCACGTTAAGACCACCCGGTGGAGGTTTATGTGACTCAGGACAACTCTTTATTTCAGGCGTCTAGAACAAAGGGAATTCACAGGGGTTGATGATCACTTATTAAACTCCCGTTTCTTTATAGTGCCAACTGTTGACACTTCCACATCTGAGGGCAAAGAGCTCGTGCAGCATTGTATTCTCAGTTCAGCCACGCCGCCTGCAGTTTCTTCCTTGCAGAAAAATCTTTCCCAGTGTACTTCTTTAAATGCTGCAAAATAGTGGGACAGAAGATTTCGGTATAGCCTTAACTTTAGATGGGCATAGGTACAAGCATGTGGCCATTTTTAGAGACATTGTTAGAGTTCAGGTTAGAGTTACTGCTGCGTGAGTATTCGGTTTATGGTAAGGTTATGGATCAAATGTAGGGTGAGTGTGAGGTTGAAGGTAAGAGTAGGGTTTAGTGCTTAAGGATGAATGAACCTATTGTCTCATTTAGGCTTATGGTGAACTTGACTCTTTAGGTATGGGTTGGGGTTAATATTTGTGTGAGGGTTAGAAAGTGTGTGAGGTTAAGAGTTGGGGTCAGGCTTGCGGCTTGTGTGTTACATCCGTTTTGGCTGTGGATAAGTTTAGCTCTGTGTCTAGTTTAAGGGATTGGATTACAATAAAGGTGATATGGAGGCTTGGATTGAAGGTGATGGATAGAGTTAAGTTAGGTTCAGGCGAAGGGTATCGGTTAGGAGTAAGGTTAGTTGTAAGGGGAGCTGCATGTTCACATCAGATTTGGGGTTAGGATTAGGCTTAGCCTTAGGGTAGACATATGGTTAGGGTTAGGGCTTGGTTTAGGCTGAACCTTAGGTTAGGGTTCAGTTTAAGGTTAGGAGTCTACAGAATTACACCTAGGCTTAGGGTTACACCTCTTTTTAGGTTTAGACCTAGGGCTAGGTTTTGACCTAGGTTAGGGCTAGGATTAGGGTTGGTTTTAATATAGGATTTAGGTTTGAGGTTTCATTGAAGTGTAGGATTATTGGAAGTACATCTGCTCTCCCTGGTTTTCCTTCACGATCACAATGTTTCTGAGATTCATGGTTTAAGGAAAATCTTGCTCCTTGCCGGTTTCAAGGCAAAAAGGCGCCACCGGCAGTTTGTTTTTCCTTCAAACTTACCCTCGCACTTTGAGAACCTTGGGTCTTTGGGAAAGCCGTGAGTCCAGCAAGATTTTTCAGTTCAAATGTGCCCTAAGCATTGGGTTCTACCTCTGAGCAATACAGCCCGTGGAACTCCTGAGAATCTGGAACCTGCCATGAAGTTCAGCCTGCGTTTTATTCACACGAAGAAGCTCCTTCGAGGTTCCCATGCCTCTGTACACTGATGCTTCCAGCAACGTCATGTCTCACAGGTCAATAGTGCTTCTCTGAGTTTCACTGGTCTAGCGTAAAGGGTGAAGCGCCTGGGTTCCCGTGCTTCACTACTGTATGGCCTCAAGATGATGTTTGTAGGCACAGCGGCAAATCCATCGGTGGCAATTCTCTCATATTGTCATTGCGATGGGAAGATTCCTTATTGGCTAGGAAATGTTTTACCGTGGAAGACGGGTCACCACAGAGCTGTCTCTTTTGGGTTGAGACAAAGTTTGCTGAATTTACCTGCCAGCAGTTGCGTGTCCTCCCTTTCTTTTTTTTTTTTTTGGTGGAGGTGCAGGGGAATGAATCTCCCTTTCTTTTAAGGTCGATGGAGGCGCACGAGTGTAAGGAGAACGATGAATAGTGGCCTTTCATAACCCAGGATCATCAGAAACCACAGAGTAAATTTTAGGAACGTAGACATAGGACAGCGGAGAAAACTTCACTCAGGGACTTCAGTGAACTCTCCTTACAATGCTGAGGCCTGACACGCCTAGTGCCTGGGGGCAACCCGGCTCCTGCCCTAGGTAGTTTTGTGGAGGGAGCCTCCCTCAGGTGGTGCCTTTTCTCTCCCAGCAATATTGCTCTGTGAAATTCTGCAACTGATAAAAACTATTTGCCTTGGGTATTTCCTTTCACCTCATTGGCCTCCTCTTTGAAGTACAAATGCTTTTCTACACCGGTGCTGCCTCCCTGAGCTTTCCTTTGTCTTGGCTCAATGGATGCAGATTCCTGTGCTGAATACATGCTGGACTGGCACAGCTGGGTGCTTGTCAGTATACCTGGCACAGGCAGCAATTTCTTTTGTCAAGACCCACCTGGCTTGATCAAGGTTCCTTATTCTCCTGAAAAAGATTTTTATCCAAATTCTAGAGGAGCACCAGTGTGCCTATGGGAGCTAAACCTGGTCCTGCTGAACAGAGGCTCCGGAGTTTTCATTTTCTGACTAAAATTCAACAAGGAATTTCATGGATCTAAAGAAACCGTGAATTGTGGACCTACCAGATTCTAACATCTTCATTGTCTAAGGGAAGCTTAAGTTTCCCAATCCGATCCGGCTGCAACTTCATTTCTAGCAATGGCCATTCAATTGTGGATGTTCAGCTTTCTTCGGTATTCTCTTAAACCTGCATGTTCCCGCGCCACGTTAAGACCACCCGGTGGAGGTTTATGTGACTCAGGACAACTCTTTATTTCAGGCGTCTAGAACAAAGGGAATTCACAGGGGTTGATGATCACTTATTAAACTCCCGTTTCTTTATAGTGCCAACTGTTGACACTTCCACATCTGAGGGCAAAGAGCTCGTGCAGCATTGTATTCTCAGTTCAGCCACGCCGCCTGCAGTTTCTTCCTTGCAGAAAAATCTTTCCCAGTGTACTTCTTTAAATGCTGCAAAATAGTGGGACAGAAGATTTCGGTATAGCCTTAACTTTAGATGGGCATAGGTACAAGCATGTGGCCATTTTTAGAGACATTGTTAGAGTTCAGGTTAGAGTTACTGCTGCGTGAGTATTCGGTTTATGGTAAGGTTATGGATCAAATGTAGGGTGAGTGTGAGGTTGAAGGTAAGAGTAGGGTTTAGTGCTTAAGGATGAATGAACCTATTGTCTCATTTAGGCTTATGGTGAACTTGACTCTTTAGGTATGGGTTGGGGTTAATATTTGTGTGAGGGTTAGAAAGTGTGTGAGGTTAAGAGTTGGGGTCAAGCTTGCGGCTTGTGTGTTACATCCGTTTTGTCTGTGGATAAGTTTAACTCTGTGTCTAGTTTAAGGGATTGGATTACAATAAAGGTGATATGGAGGCTTGGATTGAAGGTGATGGATAGAGTTAAGTTAGGTTCAGGCGAAGGGTATCGGTTAGGAGTAAGGTTAGTTGTAGGGGGAGCTGCATGTTCACATCAGATTTGGGGTTAGGATTAGGCTTAGCCTTAGGGTAGACATATGGTTAGGGTTAGGGCTTGGTTTAGGCTGATCCTTAGGTTAGGGTTCAGTTTAAGGTTAGGAGTCTACAGAATTACACCTAGGCTTAGGGTTACACCTCTTTTTAGGTTTAGACCTAGGGCTAGGTTTTGACCTAGGTTAGTGCTAGGATTAGGGTTGGTTTTAATATAGGATTTAGGTTTGAGGTTTCATTGAAGTGTAGGATTATTGGAAGTACATCTGCTCTCCCTGGTTTTCCTTCACGATCACAATGTTTCTGAGATTCATGGTTTAAGGAAAATCTTGCTCCTTGCCGGTTTCAAGGCAAAAAGGCGCCACCGGCAGTTTGTTTTTCCTTCAAACTTACCCTCGCTCTTTGAGAACCTTGGGTCTTTGGGAAAGCCGTGAGTCCAGCAAGATTTTTCAGTTCAAATGTGCCCTAAGCATTGGGTTCTACCTCTGAGCAATACAGCCCGTGGAACTCCTGAGAATCTGGAACCTGCCATGAAGTTCAGCCTGCGTTTTATTCACACGAAGAAGCTCCTTCGAGGTTCCCATGCCTCTGTACACTGATGCTTCCAGCAACGTCATGTCTCACAGGTCAATAGTGCTTCTCTGAGTTTCACTGGTCTAGCGTAAAGGGTGAAGCGCCTGGGTTCCCGTGCTTCACTACTGTATGGCCTCAAGATGATGTTTGTAGGCACAGCGGCAAATCCATCGGTGGCAATTCTCTCATATTGTCATTGCGATGGGAAGATTCCTTATTGGCTAGGAAATGTTTTACCGTGGAAGACGGGTCACCACAGAGCTGTCTCTTTTGGGTTGAGACAAAGTTTGCTGAATTTACCTGCCAGCAGTTGCGTGTCCTCCCTTCCTTTTTTTTTTTTTTTTTTGGTGGAGGTGCAGGGGAATGAATCTCCCTTTCTTTTAAGGTCGATGGAGGCGCACGAGTGTAAGGAGAACGATGAATAGTGGCCTTTCATAACCCAGGATCATCAGAAACCACAGAGTAAATTTTAGGAACGTAGACATAGGACAGCGGAGAAAACTTCACTCAGGGACTTCAGTGAACTCTCCTTACAATGCTGAGGCCTGACACGCCTAGTGCCTGGGGGCAACCCGGCTCCTGCCCTAGGTAGTTTTGTGGAGGGAGCCTCCCTCAGGTGGTGCCTTTTCTCTCCCAGCAATATTGCTCTGTGAAATTCTGCAACTGATAAAATCTATTTGCCTTGGGTATTTCCTTTCACCTCATTGGCCTCCTCTTTGAAGTACAAATGCTTTTCTACACCGGTGCTGCCTCCCTGAGCTTTCCTTTGTCTTGGCTCAATGGATGCAGATTCCTGTGCTGAATACATGCTGGACTGGCACACCTGGGTGCTTGTCAGTATACCTGGCACAGGCAGCAATTTCTTTTGTCAAGACCCACCTGGCTTGATCAAGGTTCCTTATTCTCCTGAAAAAGATTTTTATCCAAATTCTAGAGGAGCACCAGTGTGCCTATGGGAGCTAAACCTGGTCCTGCTGAACAGAGGCTCCGGAGTTTTCATTTTCTGACTAAAATTCAACAAGGAATTTCATGGATCTAAAGAAACCGTGAATTGTGGACCTACCAGATTCTAACATCTTCATTGTCTAATGGAAGCTTAAGTTTCCCAATCCGATCCGGCTGCAACTTCATTTCTAGCAATGGCCATTCAATTGTGGATGTTCAGCTTTCTTCGGTATTCTCTTAAACCTGCATGTTCCCGCGCCACGTTAAGACCACCCGGTGGAGGTTTATGTGACTCAGGACAACTCTTTATTTCAGGCGTCTAGAACAAAGGGAATTCACAGGGGTTGATGATCACTTATTAAACTCCCGTTTCTTTATAGTGCCAACTGTTGACACTTCCACATCTGAGGGCAAAGAGCTCGTGCAGCATTGTATTCTCAGTTCAGCCACGCCGCCTGCAGTTTCTTCCTTGCAGAAAAATCTTTCCCAGTGTACTTCTTTAAATGCTGCAAAATAGTGGGACAGAAGATTTCGGTATAGCCTTAACTTTAGATGGGCATAGGTACAAGCATGTGGCCATTTTTAGAGACATTGTTAGAGTTCAGGTTAGAGTTACTGCTGCGTGAGTATTCGGTTTATGGTAAGGTTATGGATCAAATGTAGGGTGAGTGTGAGGTTGAAGGTAAGAGTAGGGTTTAGTGCTTAAGGATGAATGAACCTATTGTCTCATTTAGGCTTATGGTGAACTTGACTCTTTAGGTATGGGTTGGGGTTAATATTTGTGTGAGGGTTAGAAAGTGTGTGAGGTTAAGAGTTGGGGTCAGGCTTGCGGCTTGTGTGTTACATCCGTTTTGGCTGTGGATAAGTTTAGCTCTGTGTCTAGTTTAAGGGATTGGATTACAATAAAGGTGATATGGAGGCTTGGATTGAAGGTGATGGATAGAGTTAAGTTAGGTTCAGGCGAAGGGTATCGGTTAGGAGTAAGGTTAGTTGTAGGGGGAGCTGCATGTTCACATCAGATTTGGGGTTAGGATTAGGCTTAGCCTTAGGGTAGACATATGGTTAGGGTTAGGGCTTGGTTTAGGCTGATCCTTAGGTTAGGGTTCAGTTTAAGGTTAGGAGTCTACAGAATTACACCTAGGCTTAGGGTTACACCTCTTTTTAGGTTTAGACCTAGGGCTAGGTTTTGACCTAGGTTAGGGCTAGGATTAGGGTTGGTTTTAATATAGGATTTAGGTTTGAGGTTTCATTGAAGTGTAGGATTATTGGAAGTACATCTGCTCTCCCTGGTTTTCCTTCACGATCACAATGTTTCTGAGATTCATGGTTTAAGGAAAATCTTGCTCCTTGCCGGTTTCAAGGCAAAAAGGCGCCACCGGCAGTTTGTTTTTCCTTCAAACTTACCCTCGCTCTTTGAGAACCTTGGGTCTTTGGGAAAGCCGTGAGTCCAGCAAGATTTTTCAGTTCAAATGTGCCCTAAGCATTGGGTTCTACCTCTGAGCAATACAGCCCGTGGAATTCCTGAGAATCTGGAACCTGCCATGAAGTTCAGCCTGCGTTTTATTCACACGAAGAAGCTCCTTCGAGGTTCCCATGCCTCTGTACACTGATGCTTCCAGCAACGTCATGTCTCACAGGTCAATAGTGCTTCTCTGAGTTTCACTGGACTTCCGTAAAGGGTGAAGCGCCTGGGTTCCCGTGCTTCACTACTGTATGGCCTCAAGATGATGTTTGTAGGCACAGCGGCAAATCCATCGGTGGCAATTCTCTCATATTGTCATTGCGATGGGAAGATTCCTTATTGGCTAGGAAATGTTTTACCGTGGAAGACGGGTCACCACAGAGCTGTCTCTTTTGGGTTGAGACAAAGTTTGCTGAATTTACCTGCCAGCAGTTGCGTGTCCTCACTTTCTTTTTTTTTTTTTTTTTGGTGGAGGTGCAGAGGAATGAATCTCCCTTTCTTTTAAGGTCGATGGAGGCGTACGAGTGTAAGGAGAACGATGAATAGTGGCCTTTCATAACCCAGGATCATCAGAAACCACAGAGTAAATTTTAGGAACGTAGACATAGGACAGCGGAGAAAACTTCACTCAGGGACTTCAGTGAACTCTCCTTACAATGCTGAGGCCTGACACGCCTAGTGCCTGGGGGCAACCCGGCTCCTGCCCTAGGTAGTTTTGTGGAGCGTGCCTCCCTCAGGTGGTGCCTTTACTCTCCCAGCAATATTGCTCTGTGAAATTCTGCAACTGATAAAAACTATTTGCCATGGGTATTTCCTTTCACCTCATTGGCCTCCTCTTTGAAGTACAAATGCTTTCCTACACGGGTGCTGCCTCCCTGAGCTTTCCTTTGTCTTGGCTCAATGGATGCAGATTCCTGTGCTGAATACATGCTGGACTGGCACAGCTGGGTGCTTGTCAGTATACCTGGCACAGGCAGCAATTTCTTTTGTCAAGACCCACCTGGCTTGATCAAGGTTCCTTATTCTCCTGAAAAAGATTTTTATCCAAATTCTAGAGGAGCACCAGTGTGCCTATGGGAGCTAAACCTGGTCCTGCTGAACAGAGGCTCCGGAGTTTTCATTTTCTGACTAAAATTCAACAAGGAATTTCATGGATCTAAAGAAACCGTGAATTGTGGACCTACCAGATTCTAACATCTTCATTGTCTAATGGAAGCTTAAGTTTCCCAGTCCGATCCGGCTGCAACTTCATTTCTAGTAATGGCCATTCAATTGTGGATGTTCAGCTTTCTTCGGAATTCTCTTATACCTGCATGTTCCCGCGCCACGTTAAGACCACCCGGTGGAGGTTTATGTGACTCAGGACAACTCTTGATTTCAGGCGTCTAGAACAAAGGGAATTCACAGGGGTTGATGATCACTTATTAAACTCCCGTTTCTTTATAGTGCCAACTGTTGACACTTCCACATCTGAGGGCAAAGAGCTCGTGCAGCATTGTATTCTCAGTTCAGCCACGCCGCCTGCAGTTTCTTCCTTGCAGAAAAATCTTTCCCAGTGTACTTCTTTAAATGCTGCAAAATAGTGGGACAGAAGATTTCGGTATAGCCTTAACTTTAGAAGGGCATAGGTACAAGCATATGGCCATTTTTAGAGACATTGTTAGAGTTCAGGTTAGAGTTACTGCTGCGTGAGTATTCGGTTTATGGTAAGGTTATGGATCAAATGTAGGGTGAGTGTGAGGTTGAAGGTAAGAGTAGGGTTTAGTGCTTAAGGACGAATGAACCTATTGTCTCATTTAGGCTTATGGTGAACTTGACTCTTTAGGTATGGGTTGGGGTTAATATTTGTGTGAGGGTTAGAAAGTGTGTGAGGTTAAGAGTTGGGGTCAGGCTTGCGGCTTGTGTGTTACATCCGTTTTGTCTGTGGATAAGTTTAGCTCTGTGTCTAGTTTAAGGGATTGGATTACAATAAAGGTGATATGGAGGCTTGGATTGAAGGTGATGGATAGAGTTAAGTTATGTTCAGGCGAAGGGTATCGGTTAGGAGTAAGGTTAGTTGTAGGGGGAGCTGCATGTTCACATCAGATTTGGGGTTAGGATTAGGCTTAGCCTTAGGGTAGACATATGGTTAGGGTTAGGGCTTGGTTTAGGCTGAGCCTTAGGTTAGGGTTCAATTTAAGGTTAGGAGTCTACAGAATTACACCTAGGCTTAGGGTTACACCTCTTTTTAGGTTTAGACCTAGGGCTAGGTTTTGACCTAGGTTAGGGCTAGGATTAGGGTTGGTTTTAATATAGGATTTAGGTTTGAGGTTTCATTGAAGTGTAGGATTATTGGAAGTACATCTGCTCTCCCTGGTTTTCCTTCACAATCACAATGTTTCTGAGATTCATGGTTTAAGGAAAATCTTGCTCCTTGCCGGTTTCAAGGCAAAAAGGCGCCACCGGCAGTTTGTTTTTCCATCAAACTTACCCTCGCTCTTTGAGAACCTTGGGTCTTTGGGAAAGCCGTGAGTCCAGCAAGATTTTTCAGTTCAAATGTGCCCTAAGCATTGGGTTCTACCTCTGAGCAATACAGCCCGTGGAATTCCTGAGAATCTGGAACCTGCCATGAAGTTCAGCCTGCGTTTTATTCACACGAAGAAGCTCCTTCGAGGTTCCCATGCCTCTGTACACTGATGCTTCCAGCAACGTCATGTCTCACAGGTCATTAGTGCTTCTCTGAGTTTCACTGGTCTTCTGTAAAGGGTGAAGCGCCTGGGTTCCCGTGCTTCACTACTGTATGGCCTCAAGATGATGTTTGTAGGCACAGCGGCAAATCCATCGGTGGCAATTCTCTCATATTGTCATTGCGATGGGAAGATTCCTTATTGGCTAGGAAATGTTTTACCGTGGAAGACGGGTCACCACAGAGCTGTCTCTTTTGGGTTGAGACAAAGTTTGCTGAATTTACCTGCCAGCAGTTGCGTGTCCTCACTTTCTTTTTTTTTTTTTTTTGGTGGAGGTGCAGAGGAATGAATCTCCCTTTCTTTTAAGGTCGATGGAGGCGTACGAGTGTAAGGAGAACGATGAATAGTGGCCTTTCATAACCCAGGATCATCAGAAACCACAGAGTAAATTTTAGGAACGTAGACATAGGACAGCGGAGAAAACTTCACTCAGGGACTTCAGTGAACTCTCCTTACAATGCTGAGGCCTGACACGCCTAGTGCCTGGGGGCAACCCGGCCCCTGCCCTAGGTAGTTTTGTGGAGCGTGCCTCCCTCAGGTGGTGCCTTTACTCTCCCAGCAATATTGCTCTGTGAAATTCTGCAACTGATAAAAACTATTTGCCATGGGTATTTCCTTTCACCTCATTGGCCTCCTCTTTGAAGTACAAATGCTTTTCTACACGGGTGCTGCCTCCCTGAGCTTTCCTTTGTCTTGGCTCAATGGATGCAGATTCCTGTGCTGAATACATGCTGGACTGGCACAGCTGGGTGCTTGTCAGTATACCTGGCACAGGCAGCAATTTCTTTTGTCAAGACCCACCTGGCTTGATCAAGGTTCCTTATTCTCCTGAAAAAGATTTTTATCCAAATTCTAGAGGAGCACCAGTGTGCCTATGGGAGCTAAACCTGGTCCTGCTGAACAGAGGCTCCGGAGTTTTCATTTTCTGACTAAAATTCAACAAGGAATTTCATGGATCTAAAGAAACCGTGAATTGTGGACCTACCAGATTCTAACATCTTCATTGTCTAATGGAAGCTTAAGTTTCCCAATCCGATCCGGCTGCAACTTCATTTCTTGCAATGGCCATTCAATTGTGGATGTTCAGCTTTCTTCGGTATTCTCTTAAACCTGCATGTTCCCGCGCCACGTTAAGACCACCCGGTGGAGGTTTATGTGACTCAGGACAACTCTTTATTTCAGGCGTCTAGAACAAAGGGAATTCACAGGGGTTGATGATCACTTATTAAACTCCCGTTTCTTTATAGTGCCAACTGTTGACACTTCCACATCTGAGGGCAAAGAGCTCGTGCAGCATTGTATTCTCAGTTCAGCCACGCCGCCTGCAGTTTCTTCCTTGCAGAAAAATCTTTCCCAGTGTACTTCTTTAAATGCTGCAAAATAGTGGGACAGAAGATTTCGGTATAGCCTTAACTTTAGATGGGCATAGGTACAAGCATGTGGCCATTTTTAGAGACATTGTTAGAGTTCAGGTTAGAGTTACTGCTGCGTGAGTATTCGGTTTATGGTAAGGTTATGGATCAAATGTAGGGTGAGTGTGAGGTTGAAGGTAAGAGTAGGGTTTAGTGCTTAAGGATGAATGAACCTATTGTCTCATTTAGGCTTATGGTGAACTTGACTCTTTAGGTATGGGTTGGGGTTAATATTTGTGTGAGGGTTAGAAAGTGTGTGAGGTTAAGAGTTGGGGTCAGGCTTGCGGCTTGTGTGTTACATCCGTTTTGGCTGTGGATAAGTTTAGCTCTCTGTCTAGTTTAAGGGATTGGATTACAATAAAGGTGATATGGAGGCTTGGATTGAAGGTGATGGATAGAGTTAAGTTAGGTTCAGGCGAAGGGTATCGGTTAGGAGTAAGGTTAGTTGTAGGGGGAGCTGCATGTTCACATCAGATTTGGGGTTAGGATTAGGCTTAGCCTTAGGGTAGACATATGGTTAGGGTTAGGGCTTGGTTTAGGCTGAACCTTAGGTTAGGGTTCAGTTTAAGGTTAGGAGTCTACAGAATTACACCTAGGCTTAGGGTTACACCTCTTTTTAGGTTTAGACCTAGGGCTAGGTTTTGACCTAGGTTAGGGCTAGGATTAGGGTTGGTTTTAATATAAGATTTAGGTTTGAGGTTTCATTGAAGTGCAGGATAATTAGAAGTACATCTGCTCTCCCTGGTTTTCCTTCACGATCACAATGTTTCTGAGATTCATGGTTTAAGGAAAATCTTGCTCCTTGCCGGTTTCAAGGCAAAAAGGCGCCACCGGCAGTTTGTTTTTCCTTCAAACTTACCCTCGCTCTTTGAGAACCTTGGGTCTTTGGGAAAGCCGTGAGTCCAGCAAGATTTTTCAGTTCAAATGTGCCCTAAGCATTGGGTTCTACCTCTGAGCAATACAGCCCATGGAACTCCTGAGAATCTGGAACCTGCCATGAAGTTCAGCCTGCGTTTTATTCACACGAAGAAGCTCCTTCGAGGTTCCCATGCCTCTGTACACTGATGCTTCCAGCAACGTCATGTCTCACAGGTCAATAGTGCTTCTCTGAGTTTCACTGGTCTAGCGTAAAGGGTGAAGCGCCTGGGTTCCCGTGCTTCACTACTGTATGGCCTCAAGATGATGTTTGTAGGCACAGCGGCAAATCCATCGGTGGCAATTCTCTCATATTGTCATTGCGATGGGAAGATTCCTTATTGGCTAGGAAATGTTTTACCGTGGAAGACGGGTCACCACAGAGCTGTCTCTTTTGGGTTGAGACAAAGTTTGCTGAATTTACCTGCCAGCAGTTGCGTGTCCTCCCTTTCTTTTTTTTTTGGTGGAGGTGCAGGGGAATGAATCTCCCTTTCTTTTAAGGTCGATGGAGGCGCACGAGTGTAAGGAGAACGATGAATAGTGGCCTTTCATAACCCAGGATCATCAGAAACCACAGAGTAAATTTTAGGAACGTAGACATAGGACAGCGGAGAAAACTTCACTCAGGGACTTCAGTGAACTCTCCTTACAATGCTGAGGCCTGACACGCCTAGTGCCTGGGGGCAACCCGGCTCCTGCCCTAGGTAGTTTTGTGGAGGGAGCCTCCCTCAGGTGGTGCCTTTTCTCTCCCAGCAATATTGCTCTGTGAAATTCTGCAACTGATAAAAACTATTTGCCTTGGGTATTTCCTTTCACCTCATTGGCCTCCTCTTTGAAGTACAAATGCTTTTCTACACCGGTGCTGCCTCCCTGAGCTTTCCTTTGTCTTGGCTCAATGGATGCAGATTCCTGTGCTGAATACATGCTGGACTGGCACAGCTGGGTGCTTGTCAGTATACCTGGCACAGGCAGCAATTTCTTTTGTCAAGACCCACCTGGCTTGATCAAGGTTCCTTATTCTCCTGAAAAAGATTTTTATCCAAATTCTAGAGGAGCACCAGTGTGCCTATGGGAGCTAAACCTGGTCCTGCTGAACAGAGGCTCCGGAGTTTTCATTTTCTGACTAAAATTCAACAAGGAATTTCATGGATCTAAAGAAACCGTGAATTGTGGACCTACCAGATTCTAACATCTTCATTGTCTAATGGAAGCTTAAGTTTCCCAATCCGATCCGGCTGCAACTTCATTTCTAGCAATGGCCATTCAATTGTGGATGTTCAGCTTTCTTCGGTATTCTCTTAAACCTGCATGTTCCCGCGCCACGTTAAGACCACCCGGTGGAGGTTTATGTGACTCAGGACAACTCTTTATTTCAGGCGTCTAGAACAAAGGGAATTCACAGGGGTTGATGATCACTTATTAAACTCCCGTTTCTTTATAGTGCCAACTGTTGACACTTCCACATCTGAGGGCAAAGAGCTCGTGCAGCATTGTATTCTCAGTTCAGCCACGCCACCTGCAGTTTCTTCCTTGCAGAAAAATCTTTCCCAGTGTACTTCTTTAAATGCTGCAAAATAGTGGGACAGAAGATTTCGGTATAGCCTTAACTTTAGATGGGCATAGGTACAAGCATGTGGCCATTTTTAGAGACATTGTTAGAGTTCAGGTTAGAGTTACTGCTGCGTGAGTATTCGGTTTATGGTAAGGTTATGGATCAAATGTAGGGTGAGTGTGAGGTTGAAGGTAAGAGTAGGGTTTAGTGCTTAAGGATGAATGAACCTATTGTCTCATTTAGGCTTATGGTGAACTTGACTCTTTAGGTATGGGTTGGGGTTAATATTTGTGTGAGGGTTAGAAAGTGTGTGAGGTTAAGAGGTGGGGTCAGGCTTGCGGCTTGTGTGTTACATCCGTTTTGTCTGTGGATAAGTTTAGCTCTGTGTATAGTTTAAGGGATTGGATTACAATAAAGGTGATATGGAGGCTTGGATTGAAGGTGATGGATAGAGTTAAGTTAGGTTCAGGCGAAGGGTATCGGTTAGGAGTAAGGTTAGTTGTAGGGGGAGCTGCATGTTCACATCAGATTTGGGGTTAGGATTAGGCTTAGCCTTAGGGTAGACATATGGTTAGGGTTAGGGCTTGGTTTAGGCTGATCCTTAGGTTAGGGTTCAGTTTAAGGTTAGGAGTCTACAGAATTACACCTAGGCTTAGGGTTACACCTCTTTTTAAGTTTAGACCTAGGGGTAGGTTTTGACCTAGGTTAGGGCTAGGATTAGGGTTGGTTTTAATATAGGATTTAGGTTTGAGGTTTCATTGAAGTGTAGGATTATTGGAAGTACATCTGCTCTCCCTGGTTTTCCTTCACGATCACAATGTTTCTGAGATTCATGGTTTAAGGAAAATCTTGCTCCTTGCCGGTTTCAAGGCAAAAAGGCGCCACCGGCAGTTTGTTTTTCCTTCAAACTTACCCTCGCTCTTTGAGAACCTTGGGTCTTTGGGAAAGCCGTGAGTCCAGCAAGATTTTTCAGTTCAAATGTGCCCTAAGCATTGGGTTCTACCTCTGAGCAATACAGCCCGTGGAATTCCTGAGAATCTGGAACCTGCCATGAAGTTCAGCCTGCGTTTTATTCACACGAAGAAGCTCCTTCGAGGTTCCCATGCCTCTGTACACTGATGCTTCCAGCAACGTCATGTCTCACAGGTCAATAGTGCTTCGCTGAGTTTCACTGGTCTTCCGTAAAGGGTGAAGCGCCTGGGTTCCCGTGCTTCAATAATGTATGGCCTCAAGATGATGTTTGTAGACACAGCGGCAAATCCATCGGTGGCAATTCTCTCATATTGTCATTGCGATGGGAAGATTCCTTATTGGCTAGGAAATGTTTTACCGTGGAAGACGGGTCACCACAGAGCTGTCTCTTTTGGGTTGAGACAAAGTTTGCTGAATTTACCTGCCAGCAGTTGCGTGTCCTCACTTTCTTTTTTTTTTTTTTTTTGGTGGAGGTGCAGAGGAATGAATCTCCCTTTCTTTTAAGGTCGATGGAGGCGTACGAGTGTAAGGAGAACGATGAATAGTGGCCTTTCATAACCCAGGATCATCAGAAACCACAGAGTAAATTTTAGGAACGTAGACATAGGACAGCGGAGAAAACTTCACTCAGGGACTTCAGTGAACTCTCCTTACAATGCTGAGGCCTGACACGCCTAGTGCCTGGGGGCAACCCGGCTCCTGCCCTAGGTAGTTTTGTGGAGAGTGCCTCCCTCAGGTGGTGCCTTTACTCTCCCAGCAATATTGCTCTGTGAAATTCTGCAACTGATAAAAACTATTTGCCATGGGTATTTCCTTTCACCTCATTGGCCTCCTCTTTGAAGTACAAATGCTTTTCTACACTGGTGCTGCCTCCCTGAGCTTTCCTTTGTCTTGGCTCAATGGATGCAGATTCCTGTGCTGAATACATGCTGGACTGGCACAGCTGGGTGCTTGTCAGTATACCTGGCACAGGCAGCAATTTCTTTTGTCAAGACCCACCTGGCTTGATCAAGGTTCCTTATTCTCCTGAAAAAGATTTTTATCCAAATTCTAGAGGAGCACCAGTGTGCCTATGGGAGCTAAACCAGGTCCTGCTGAACAGAGGCTCCGGAGTTTTCATTTTCTGACTAAAATTCAACAAGGAATTTCATGGATCTAAAGAAACCGTGAATTGTGGACCTACCAGATTCTAACATCTTCATTGTCTAATGGAAGCTTAAGTTTCCCAGTCCGATCCGGCTGCAACTTCATTTCTAGCAATGGCCATTCAATTGTGGATGTTCAGCTTTCTTCGGTATTCTCTTAAACCTGCATGTTCCCGCGCCACGTTAAGACCACCCGGTGGAGGTTTATGTGACTCAGGACAACTCTTTATTTCAGGCGTCTAGAACAAAGGGAATTCACAGGGGTTGATGATCACTTATTAAACTCCCGTTTCTTTATAGTGCCAACTGTTGACACTTCCACATCTGAGGGCAAAGAGCTCGTGCAGCATTGTATTCTCAGTTCAGCCACGCCGCCTGCAGTTTCTTCCTTGCAGAAAAATCTTTCCCAGTGTACTTCTTTAAATGCTGCAAAATAGTGGGACAGAAGATTTCGGTATAGCCTTAACTTTAGATGGGCATAGGTACAAGCATGTGGCCATTTTTAGAGACATTGTTAGAGTTCAGGTTAGAGTTACTGCTGCGTGAGTATTCGGTTTATGGTAAGGTTATGGATCAAATGTAGGGTGAGTGTGAGGTTGAAGGTAAGAGTAGGGTTTAGTGCTTAAGGATGAATGAACCTATTGTCTCATTTAGGCTTATGGTGAACTTGACTCTTTAGGTATGGGTTGGGGTTAATATTTGTGTGAGGGTTAGAAAGTGTGTGAGGTTAAGAGTTGGGGTCAGGCTTGCGGCTTGTGTGTTACATCCGTTTTGGCTGTGGATAAGTTTAGCTCTCTGTCTAGTTTAAGGGATTGGATTACAATAAAGGTGATATGGAGGCTTGGATTGAAGGTGATGGATAGAGTTAAGTTAGGTTCAGGCGAAGGGTATCGGTTAGGAGTAAGGTTAGTTGTAGGGGGAGCTGCATGTTCACATCAGATTTGGGGTTAGGATTAGGCTTAGCCTTAGGGTAGACATATGGTTAGGGTTAGGGCTTGGTTTAGGCTGAGCCTTAGGTTAGGGTTCAGTTTAAGGTTAGGAGTCTACAGAATTACACCTAGGCTTAGGGTTACACCTCTTTTTAGGTTTAGACCTAGGGCTAGGTTTTGACCTAGGTTAGGGCTAGGATTAGGGTTGGTTTTAATATAGGATTTAGGTTTGAGGTTTCATTGAAGTGTAGGATTATTGGAAGTACATCTGCTCTCCCTGGTTTTCCTTCACGATCACAATGTTTCTGAGATTCATGGTTTAAGGAAAATCTTGCTCCTTGCCGGTTTCAAGGCAAAAAGGCGCCACCGGCAGTTTGTTTTTCCTTCAAACTTACCCTCGCTCTTTGAGAACCTTGGGTCTTTGGGAAAGCCGTGAGTCCAGCAAGATTTTTCAGTTCAAATGTGCCCTAAGCATTGGGTTCTACCTCTGAGCAATACAGCCCGTGGAACTCCTGAGAATCTGGAACCTGCCATGAAGTTCAGCCTGCGTTTTATTCACACGAAGAAGCTCCTTCGAGGTTCCCATGCCTCTGTACACTGATGCTTCCAGCAACGTCATGTCTCACAGGTCGATAGTGCTTCTCTGAGTTTCACTGGTCTTCCGTAAAGGGTGAAGCGCCTGGGTTCCCGTGCTTCACTACTGTATGGCCTCAAGATGATGTTTGTAGGCACAGCGGCAAATCCATCGGTGGCAATTCTCTCATATTGTCATTGCGATGGGAAGATTCCTTATTGGCTAGGAAATGTTTTACCGTGGAAGACGGGTCACCACAGAGCTGTCTCTTTTGGGTTGAGACAAAGTTTGCTGAATTTACCTGCCAGCAGTTGCGTGTCCTCCCTTTCTTTTTTTTTTTTTGGTGGAGGTGCAGGGGAATGAATCTCCCTTTCTTTTAAGGTCGATGGAGGCGCACGAGTGTAAGGAGAACGATGAATAGTGGCCTTTCATAACCCAGGATCATCAGAAACCACAGAGTAAATTTTAGGAACGTAGACATAGGACAGCGGAGAAAACTTCACTCAGGGACTTCAGTGAACTCTCCTTACAATGCTGAGGCCTGACACGCCTAGTTCCTGGGGGCAACCCGGCTCCTGCCCTAGGTAGTTTTGTGGAGGGAGCCTCCCTCAGGTGGTGCCTTTTCTCTCCCAGCAATATTGCTCTGTGAAATTCTGCAACTGATAAAAACTATTTGCCATGGGTATTTCCTTTCACCTCATTGGCCTCCTCTTTGAAGTACAAATGCTTTTCTACACTGGTGCTGCCTCCCTGAGCTTTCCTTTGTCTTGGCTCAATGGATGCAGATTCCTGTGCTGAATACATGCTGGACTGGCACAGCTGGGTGCTTGTCAGTATACCTGGCACAGGCAGCAATTTCTTTTGTCAAGACCCACCTGGCTTGATCAAGGTTCCTTATTCTCCTGAAAAAGATTTTTATCCAAATTCTAGAGGAGCACCAGTGTGCCTATGGGAGCTAAACCAGGTCCTGCTGAACAGAGGCTCCGGAGTTTTCATTTTCTGACTAAAATTCAACAAGGAATTTCATGGATCTAAAGAAACCGTGAATTGTGGACCTACCAGATTCTAACATCTTCATTGTCTAATGGAAGCTTAAGTTTCCCAATCCTATCCGGCTGCAACTTCATTTCTAGCAATGGCCATTCAATTGTGGATGTTCAGCTTTCTTCGGTATTCTCTTAAACCTGCATGTTCCCGCGCCACGTTAAGACCACCCGGTGGAGGTTTATGTGACTCAGGACAACTCTTTATTTCAGGCGTCTAGAACAAAGGGAATTCACAGGGGTTGATGATCACTTATTAAACTCCCGTTTCTTTATAGTGCCAACTGTTGACACTTCCACATCTGAGGGCAAAGAGCTCGTGCAGCATTGTATTCTCAGTTCAGCCACGCCGCCTGCAGTTTCTTCCTTGCAGAAAAATCTTTCCCAGTGTACTTCTTTAAATGCTGCAAAATAGTGGGACAGAAGATTTCGGTATAGCCTTAACTTTAGATGGGCATAGGTACAAGCATGTGGCCATTTTTAGAGACATTGTTAGAGTTCAGGTTAGAGTTACTGCTGCGTGAGTATTCGGTTTATGGTAAGGTTATGGATCAAATGTAGGGTGAGTGTGAGGTTGAAGGTAAGAGTAGGGTTTAGTGCTTAAGGATGAATGAACCTATTGTCTCATTTAGGCTTATGGTGAACTTGACTCTTTAGGTATGGGTTGGGGTTAATATTTGTGTGAGGGTTAGAAAGTGTGTGAGGTTAAGAGTTGGGGTCAGGCTTGCGGCTTGTGTGTTACATCCGTTTTGGCTGTGGATAAGTTTAGCTCTCTGTCTAGTTTAAGGGATTGGATTACAATAAAGGTGATATGGAGGCTTGGATTGAAGGTGATGGATAGAGTTAAGTTAGGTTCAGGCGAAGGGTATCGGTTAGGAGTAAGGTTAGTTGTAGGGGGAGCTGCATGTTCACATCAGATTTGGGGTTAGGATTAGGCTTAGCCTTAGGGTAGACATATGGTTAGGGTTAGGGCTTGGTTTAGGCTGAGCCTTAGGTTAGGGTTCAGTTTAAGGTTAGGAGTCTACAGAATTACACCTAGGCTTAGGGTTACACCTCTTTTTAGGTTTAGACCTAGGGCTAGGTTTTGACCTAGGTTAGGGCTAGGATTAGGGTTGGTTTTAATATAGGATTTAGGTTTGAGGTTTCATTGAAGTGTAGGATTATTGGAAGTACATCTGCTCTCCCTGGTTTTCCTTCACGATCACAATGTTTCTGAGATTCATGGTTTAAGGAAAATCTTGCTCCTTGCCGGTTTCAAGGCAAAAAGGCGCCACCGGCAGTTTGTTTTTCCTTCAAACTTACCCTCGCTCTTTGAGAACCTTGGGTCTTTGGGAAAGCCGTGAGTCCAGCAAGATTTTTCAGTTCAAATGTGCCCTAAGCATTGGGTTCTACCTCTGAGCAATACAGCCCGTGGAATTCCTGAGAATCTGGAACCTGCCATGAAGTTCAGCCTGCGTTTTATTCACACGAAGAAGCTCCTTCGAGGTTCCCATGCCTCTGTACACTGATGCTTCCAGCAACGTCATGTCTCACAGGTCGATAGTGCTTCTCTGAGTTTCACTGGTCTTCCGTAAAGGGTGAAGCGCCTGGGTTCCCGTGCTTCACTACTGTATGGCCTCAAGATGATGTTTGTAGGCACAGCGGCAAATCCATCGGTGGCAATTCTCTCATATTGTCATTGCGATGGGAAGATTCCTTATTGGCTAGGAAATGTTTTACCGTGGAAGACGGGTCACCACAGAGCTGTCTCTTTTGGGTTGAGACAAAGTTTGCTGAATTTACATGCCAGCAGTTGCGTGTCCTCACTTTCTTTTTTTTTTTTTGGTGGAGGTGCAGGGGAATGAATCTCCCTTTCTTTTAAGGTCGATGGAGGCGCACGAGTGTAAGGAGAACGATGAATAGTGGCCTTTCATAACCCAGGATCATCAGAAACCACAGAGTAAATTTTAGGAACGTAGACATAGGACAGCGGAGAAAACTTCACTCAGGGACTTCAGTGAACTCTCCTTACAATGCTGAGGCCTGACACGCCTAGTTCCTGGGGGCAACCCGGCTCCTGCCCTAGGTAGTTTTGTGGAGGGAGCCTCCCTCAGGTGGTGCCTTTTCTCTCCCAGCAATATTGCTCTGTGAAATTCTGCAACTGATAAAAACTATTTGCCATGGGTATTTCCTTTCACCTCATTGGCCTCCTCTTTGAAGTACACATGCTTTTCTACACCGGTGCTGCCTCCCTGAGCTTTCCTTTGTCTTGGCTCAATGGATGCAGATTCCTGTGCTGAATACATTCTGGACTGGCACAGCTGGGTGCTTGTCAGTATACCTGGCACAGGCAGCAATTTCTTTTGTCAAGACCCACCTGGCTTGATCAAGGTTCCTTATTCTCCTGAAAAAGATTTTTATCCAAATTCTAGAGGAGCACCAGTGTGCCTATGGGAGCTAAACCTGGTCCTGCTGAACAGAGGCTCCGGAGTTTTCATTTTCTGACTAAAATTCAACAAGGAATTTCATGGATCTAAAGAAACTGTGAATTGTGGACCTACCAGATTCTAACATCTTCATTGTCTAATGGAAGCTTAAGTTTCCCAATCCGATCCGGCTGCAACTTCATTTCTAGCAATGGCCATTCAATTGTGGATGTTCAGCTTTCTTCGGTATTCTCTTAAACCTGCATGTTCCCGCGCCAAGTTAAGACCACCCGGTGGAGGTTTATGTGACTCAGGACAACTCTTTATTTCAGGCGTCTAGAACAAAGGGAATTCACAGGGGTTGATGATCACTTATTAAACTCCCGTTTCTTTATAGTGCCAACTGTTGACACTTCCACATCTGAGGGCAAAGAGCTCGTGCAGCATTGTATTCTCAGTTCAGCCACGCCGCCTGCAGTTTCTTCCTTGCAGAAAAATCTTTCCCAGTGTACTTCTTTAAATGCTGCAAAATAGTGGGACAGAAGATTTCGGTATAGCCTTAACTTTAGATGGGCATAGGTACAAGCATGTGGCCATTTTTAGAGACATTGTTAGAGTTCAGGTTAGAGTTACTGCTGCGTGAGTATTCGGTTTATGGTAAGGTTATGGATCAAATGTAGGGTGAGTGTGAGGTTGAAGGTAAGAGTAGGGTTTAGTGCTTAAGGATGAATGAACCTATTGTCTCATTTAGGCTTATGGTGAACTTGACTCTTTAGGTATGGGTTGGGGTTAATATTTATGTGAGGGTTAGAAAGTGTGTGAGGTTAAGAGTTGGGGTCAGGCTTGCGGCTTGTGTGTTACATCCGTTTTCGTTGTGGATAAGTTTAGCTCTCTGTCTAGTTTAAGGGATTGGATTACAATAAAGGTGATATGGAGGCTTGGATTGAAGGTGATGGATAGAGTTAAGTTAGGTTCAGGCGAAGGGTGACGGTTAGGAGTAAGGTTAGTTGTAGGGGGAGCTGCATGTTTACATCAGATTTGGGGTTAGGATTAGGCTTAGCCTTAGGGTAGACATATGGTTAGGGTTAGGGCTTGGTTTAGGCTGAGCCTTAGGTTAGGGTTCAGTTTAAGGTTAGGAGTCTACAGAATTACACCTAGGCTTAGGGTTACACCTCTTTTTAGGTTTAGACCTAGGGCTAGGTTTTGACCTAGGTTAGGGCTAGGATTAGGGTTGGTTTTAATATAGGATTTAGGTTTGAGGTTTCATTGAAGTGTAGGATTATTGGAAGTACATCTGCTCTCCCTGGTTTTCCTTCACGATCACAATGTTTCTGAGATTCATGGTTTAAGGAAAATCTTGCTCCTTGCCGGTTTCAAGGCAAAAAGGCGCCACCGGCAGTTTGTTTTTCCATCAAACTTACCCTCGCTCTTTGAGAACCTTGGGTCTTTGGGAAAGCCGTGAGTCCAGCAAGATTTTTCAGTTCAAATGTGCCCTAAGCATTGGGTTCTACCTCTGAGCAATACAGCCCGTGGAATTCCTGAGAATCTGGAACCTGCCATGAAGTTCAGCCTGCGTTTTATTCACACGAAGAAGCTCCTTCGAGGTTCCCATGCCTCTGTACACTGATGCTTCCAGCAACGTCATGTCTCACAGGTCAATAGTGGTTCTCTGAGTTTCACTGGTCTAGCGTAAAGGGTGAAGCACCTGGGTTCCCGTGCTTCACTACTGTATGGCCTCAAGATGATGTTTGTAGGCACAGCGGCAAATCCATCGGTGGCAATTCTCTCATATTGTCATTGCGATGGGAAGATTCCTTATTGGCTAGGAAATGTTTTACCGTGGAAGACGGGTCACCACAGAGCTGTCTCTTTTGGGTTGAGACAAAGTTTGCTGAATTTACCTGCCAGCAGTTGCGTGTCCTCACTTTCTTTTTTTTTTTTTTTTGGTGGAAGTGCAGGGGAATGAATCTCCCTTTCTTTTAAGGTCGATGGAGGCGCACGAGTGTAAGGAGAACGATGAATAGTGGCCTTTCATAACCCAGGATCATCAGAAACCACAGAGTAAATTTTAGGAACGTAGACATAGGACAGCGGAGAAAACTTCACTCAGGGACTTCAGTGAACTCTCCTTACAATGCTGAGGCCTGACACGCCTAGTTCCTGGGGGCAACCCGGCTCCTGCCCTAGGTAGTTTTGTGGAGCGTGCCTCCCTCAGGTGGTGCCTTTACTCTCCCAGCAATATTGCTCTGTGAAATTCTGCAACTGATAAAAACTATTTGCCATGGGTATTTCCTTTCACCTCATTGGCCTACTCTTTGAAGTACAAATGCTTTTCTACACCGGTGCTGCCTCCCTGAGCTTTCCTTTGTCTTGGCTCAATGGATGCAGATTCCTGTGCTGAATACATGCTGGACTGGCACAGCTGGGTGCTTGTCAGTATACCTGGCACAGGCAGCAATTTCTTTTGTCAAGACCCACCTGGCTTGATCAAGGTTCCTTATTCTCCTGAAAAAGATTTTTATCCAAATTCTAGAGGAGCACCAGTGTGCCTATGGGAGCTAAACCTGGTCCTGCTGAACAGAGGCTCCGGAGTTTTCATTTTCTGACTAAAATTCAACAAGGAATTTCATGGATCTAAAGAAACCGTGAATTGTGGACCTACCAGATTCTAACATCTTCATTGTCTAATGGAAGCTTAAGTTTCCCAATCCGATCCGGCTGCAACTTCATTTCTAGCAATGGCCATTCAATTGTGGATGTTCATCTTTCTTCGGTATTCTCTTAAACCTGCATGTTCCCGCGCCACGTTAAGACCACCCGGTGGAGGTTTATGTGACTCAGGACAACTCTATTTCAGGCGTCTAGAACAAAGGGAATTCACAGGGGTTGATGATCACTTATTAAACTCCCGTTTCTTTATAGTGCCAACTGTTGACACTTCCACATCTGAGGGCAAAGAGCTCGTGCAGCATTGTATTCTCAGTTCAGCCACGCCGCCTGCAGTTTCTTCCTTGCAGAAAAATCTTTCCCAGTGTACTTCTTTAAATGCTGCAAAATAGTGGGACAGAAGATTTCGGTATAGCCTTAACTTTAGATGGGCATAGGTAGAAGCATGTGGCCATTTTTAGAGACATTTTTAGAGTTCAGGTTAGAGTTACTGCTGCATGAGTATTCGGTTTATGGTAAGGTTATGGATCAAATGTAGGGTGAGTGTGAGGTTGAAGGTAAGAGTAGGGTTTAGTGCTTAAGGATGAATGAACCTATTGTCTCATTTAGGCTTATGGTGAACTTGACTCTTTAGGTATGGGTTGGGGTTAATATTTGTGTGAGGGTTAGAAAGTGTGTGAGGTTAAGAGTTGGGGTCAGGCTTGCGGCTTGTGTGTTACATCCGTTTTGGCTGTGGATAAGTTTAGCTCTCTGTCTAGTTTAAGGGATTGGATTACAATAAAGGTGATATGGAGGCTTGGATTGAAGGTGATGGATAGAGTTAAGTTAGGTTCAGGCGAAGGGTATCGGTTAGGAGTAAGGTTAGTTGTAGGGGGAGCTGCATGTTCACATCAGATTTGGGGTTAGGATTAGGCTTAGCCTTAGGGTAGACATATGGTTAGGGTTAGGGCTTGGTTTAGGCTGAGCCTTAGGTTAGGGTTCAGTTTAAGGTTAGGAGTCTACAGAATTACACCTAGGCTTAGGGTTACACCTCTTTTTAGGTTTAGACCTAGGGCTAGGTTTTGACCTAGGTTAGGGCTAGGATTAGGGTTGGTTTTAATATAGGATTTAGGTTTGAGGTTTCATTGAAGTGTAGGATTATTGGAAGTACATCCGCTCTCCCTGGTTTTCCTTCACGATCACAATGTTTCTGAGATTCATGGTTTAAGGAAAATCTTGCTCCTTGCCGGTTTCAAGGCAAAAAGGCGCCACCGGCAGTTTGTTTTTCCTTCAAACTTACCCTCGCTCTTTGAGAACCTTGGGTCTTTGGGAAAGCCGTGAGTCCAGCAAGATTTTTCAGTTCAAATGTGCCCTAAGCATTGGGTTCTACCTCTGAGGAATACAGCCCGTGGAACTCCTGAGAATCTGGAACCTGCCATGAAGTTCAGCCTGCGTTTTATTCACACGAAGAAGCTCCTTCGAGGTTCCCATGACTCTGTACACTGATGCTTCCAGCAACGTCATGTCTCACAGGTCAATAGTGCTTCTCTGAGTTTCACTGGTCTTCCGTAAAGGGTGAAGCGCCTGGGTTCCCGTGCTTCACTACTGTATGGCCTCAAGATGATGTTTGTAGGCACAGCGGCAAATCCATCGGTGGCAATTCTCTCATATTGTCATTGCGATGGGAAGATTCCTTATTGGCTAGGAAATGTTTTACCGTGGAAGACGGGTCACCACAGAGCTGTCTCTTTTGGGTTGAGACAAAGTTTGCTGAATTTACCTGCCAGCAGTTGCGTGTCCTCCCTTTCTTTTTTTTTTTTTTTTTGGTGGAGGTGCAGGGGAATGAATCTCCCTTTCTTTTAAGGTCGATGGAGGCGCACGAGTGTAAGGAGAACGATGAATAGTGGCCTTTCATAACCCAGGATCATCAGAAACCACAGAGTAAATTTTAGGAACGTAGACATAGGACAGCGGAGAAAACTTCACTCAGGGACTTCAGTGAACTCTCCTTACAATGCTGAGGCCTGACACGCCTAGTGCCTGGGGGCAACCCGGCTCCTGCCCTAGGTAGTTTTGTGGAGCGTGCCTCCCTCAGGTGGTGCGTTTACTCTCCCAGCAATATTGCTCTGTGAAATTCTGCAACTGATAAAAACTATTTGCCATGGGTATTTCCTTTCACCTCATTGGCCTCCTCTTTGAAGTACAAATGCTTTTCTACACGGGTGCTGCCTCCCTGAGCTTTCCTTTGTCTTGGCTCAATGGATGCAGATTCCTGTGCTGAATACATGCTGGACTGGCACAGCTGGGTGCTTGTCAGTATACCTGGCACAGGCAGCAATTTCTTTTGTCAAGACCCACATGGCTTGATCAAGGTTCCTTATTCTCCTGAAAAAGATTTTTATCCAAATTCTAGAGGAGCACCAGTGTGCCTATGGGAGCTAAACCTGGTCCTGCTGAACAGAGGCTCCGGAGTTTTCATTTTCTGACGAAAATTCAACAAGGAATTTCATGGATCTAAAGAAACCGTGAATTGTGGACCTACCAGATTCTAACATCTTCATTGTCTAATGGAAGCTTAAGTTTCCCAATCCGATCCGGCTGCAACTTCATTTCTAGCAATGGCCATTCAATTGTGGATGTTCAGCTTTCTTCGGTATTCTCTTAAACCTGCATGTTCCCGCGCCAAGTTAAGACCACCCGGTGGAGGTTTATGTGACTGAGGACAACTCTTTATTTCAGGCGTCTAGAACAAAGGGAATTCACAGGGGTTGATGATCACTTATTAAACTCCCGTTTCTTTATAGTGCCAACTGTTGACACTTCCACATCTGAGGGCAAAGAGCTCGTGCAGCATTGTATTCTCAGTTCAGCCACGCCGCCTGCAGTTTCTTCCTTGCAGAAAAATCTTTCCCAGTGTACTTCTTTAAATGCTGCAAAATAGTGGGACAGAAGATTTCGGTATAGCCTTAACTTTAGATGGGCATAGGTACAAGCATGTGGCCATTTTTAGAGACATTGTTAGAGTTCAGGTTAGAGTTACTGCTGCGTGAGTATTCGGTTTATGGTAAGGTTATGGATCAAATGTAGGGTGAGTGTGAGGTTGAAGGTAAGAGTAGGGTTTAGTGCTTAAGGATGAATGAACCTATTGTCTCATTTAGGCTTATGGTGAACTTGACTCTTTAGGTATGGGTTGGGGTTAATATTTGTGTGAGGGTTAGAAAGTGTGTGAGGTTAAGAGTTGGGGTCAGGCTTGCGGCTTGTGTGTTACATCCGTTTTGGTTGTGGATAAGTTTAGCTCTCTGTCTAGTTTAAGGGATTGGATTACAATAAAGGTGATATGGAGGCTTGGATTGAAGGTGATGGATAGAGTTAAGTTAGGTTCAGGCGAAGGGTGACGGTTAGGAGTAAGGTTAGTTGTAGGGGGAGCTGCATGTTCACATCAGATTTGGGGTTAGGATTAGGCTTAGCCTTAGGGTAGACATATGGTTAGGGTTAGGGCTTGGTTTAGGCTGAGCCTTAGGTTAGGGTTCAGTTTAAGGTTAGGAGTCTACAGAATTACACCTAGGCTTAGGGTTACACCTCTTTTTAGGTTTAGACCTAGGGCTAGGTTTTGACCTAGGTTAGGGCTAGGATTAGGGTTGGTTTTAATATAGGATTTAGGTTTGAGGTTTCATTGAAGTGTAGGATTATTGGAAGTACATCTGCTCTCCCTGGTTTTCCTTCACGATCACAATGTTTCTGAGATTCATGGTTTAAGGAAAATCTTGCTCCTTGCCGGTTTCAAGGCAAAAAGGCGCCACCGGCAGTTTGTTTTTCCTTCAAACTTACCCTCGCTCTTTGAGAACCTTGGGTCTTTGGGAAAGCCGTGAGTCCAGCAAGATTTTTCAGTTCAAATGTGCCCTAAGCATTGGGTTCTACCTCTGAGCAATACAGCACGTGGAATTCCTGAGAATCTGGAACCTGCCATGAAGTTCAGCCTGCGTTTTATTCACACGAAGAAGCTCCTTCGAGGTTCCCATGCCTCTGTACACTGATGCTTCCAGCAACGTCATGTCTCACAGGTCAATAGTGCTTCTCTGAGTTTCACTGGTCTAGCGTAAAGGGTGAAGCACCTGGGTTCCCGTGCTTCACTACTGTATGGCCTCAAGATGATGTTTGTAGGCACAGCGGCAAATCCATCGGTGGCAATTCTCTCATATTGTCATTGCGATGGGAAGATTCCTTATTGGCTAGGAAATGTTTTACCGTGGAAGACGGGTCACCACAGAGCTGTCTCTTTTGGGTTGAGAAAAAGTTTGCTGAATTTACCTGCCAGCAGTTGCGTGTCCTCACTTTCTTTTTTTTTTTTTTTTGGTGGAGGTGCAGGGGAATGAATCTCCCTTTCTTTTAAGGTCGATGGAGGCGCACGAGTGTAAGGAGAACGATGAATAGTGGCCTTTCATAACCCAGGATCATCAGAAACCACAGAGTAAATTTTAGGAACGTAGACATAGGACAGCGGAGAAAACTTCACTCAGGGACTTCAGTGAACTCTCCTTACAATGCTGAGGCCTGACACGCCTAGTGCCTGGGGGCAACCCGGCTCCTGCCCTAGGTAGTTTTGTGGAGGGAGCCTCCCTCAGGTGGTGCCTTTTCTCTCCCAGCAATATTGCTCTGTGAAATTCTGCAACTGATAAAAACTATTTGCCATGGGTATTTCCTTTCACCTCATTGGCCTCCTCTTTGAAGTACAAATGCTTTTCTACACCGGTGCTGCCTCCCTGAGCTTTCCTTTGTCTTGGCTCAATGGATGCAGATTCCTGTGCTGAATACATGCTGGACTGGCACACCTGGGTGCTTGTCAGTATACCTGGCACAGGCAGCAATTTCTTTTGTCAAGACCCACCTGGCTTGATCAAGGTTCCTTATTCTCCTGAAAAAGATTTTTATCCAAATTCTAGAGGAGCACCAGTGTGCCTATGGGAGCTAAACCTGGTCCTGCTGAACAGAGGCTCCGGAGTTTTCATTTTCTGACTAAAATTCAACAAGGAATTTCATGGATCTAAAGAAACCGTGAATTGTGGACCTACCAGATTCTAACATCTTCATTGTCTAATGGAAGCTTAAGTTTCCCAATCCGATCCGGCTGCAACTTCATTTCTAGCAATGGCCATTCAATTGTGGATGTTCAGCTTTCTTCGGAATTCTCTTATACCTGCATGTTCCCGCGCCACGTTAAGACCACCCGGTGGAGGTTTATGTGACTCAGGACAACTCTTTATTTCAGGCGTCTAGAACAAAGGGAATTCACAGGGGTTGATGATCACTTATTAAACTCCCGTTTCTTTATAGTGCCAACTGTTGACACTTCCACATCTGAGGGCAAAGAGCTCGTGCAGCATTGTATTCTCAGTTCAGCCACGCCGCCTGCAGTTTCTTCCTTGCAGAAAAATCTTTCCCAGTGTACTTCTTTAAATGCTGCAAAATAGTGGGACAGAAGATTTCGGTATAGCCTTAACTTTAGATGGGCATAGGTACAAGCATGTGGCCATTTTTAGAGACATTGTTAGAGTTCAGGTTAGAGTTACTGCTGCGTGAGTATTCGGTTTATGGTAAGGTTATGGATCAAATGTAGGGTGAGTGTGAGGTTGAAGGTAAGAGTAGGGTTTAGTGCTTAAGGATGAATGAACCTATTGTCTCATTTAGGCTTATGGTGAACTTGACTCTTTAGGTATGGGTTGGGGTTAATATTTGTGTGAGGGTTAGAAAGTGTGTGAGGTTAAGAGTTGGGGTCAGGCTTGCGGCTTGTGTGTTACATCCGTTTTGTCTGTGGATAAGTTTAGCTCTGTGTCTAGTTTAAGGGATTGGATTACAATAAAGGTGATATGGAGGCTTGGATTGAAGGTGATGGATAGAGTTAAGTTAGGTTCAGGCGAAGGGTATCGGTTAGGAGTAAGGTTAGTTGTAGGGGGAGCTGCATGTTCACATCAGATTTGGGGTTAGGATTAGGCTTAGCCTTAGGGTAGACATATGGTTAGGGTTAGGGCTTGGTTTAGGCTGATCCTTAGGTTAGGGTTCAGTTTAAGGTTAGGAGTCTACAGAATTACACCTAGGCTTAGGGTTACACCTCTTTTTAGGTTTAGACCTAGGGCTAGGTTTTGACCTAGGTTAGGGCTAGGATTAGGGTTGGTTTTAATATAGGATTTAGGTTTGAGGTTTCATTGAAGTGTAGGATTATTGGAAGTACATCTGCTCTCCCTGGTTTTCCTTCACGATCACAATGTTTCTGAGATTCATGGTTTAAGGAAAATCTTGCTCCTTGCCGGTTTCAAGGCAAAAAGGCGCCACCGGCAGTTTGTTTTTCCTTCAAACTTACCCTCGCTCTTTGAGAACCTTGGGTCTTTGGGAAAGCCGTGAGTCCAGCAAGATTTTTCAGTTCAAATGTGCCCTAAGCATTGGGTTCTACCTCTGAGCAATACAGCACGTGGAATTCCTGAGAATCTGGAACCTGCCATGAAGTTCAGCCTGCGTTTTATTCACACGAAGAAGCTCCTTCGAGGTTCCCATGCCTCTGTACACTGATGCTTCCAGCAACGTCATGTCTCACAGGTCAATAGTGCTTCTCTGAGTTTCACTGGTCTTCCGTAAAGGGTGAAGCGCCTGGGTTCCCGTGCTTCACTACTGTATGGCCTCAAGATGATGTTTGTAGGCACAGCGGCAAATCCATCGGTGGCAATTCTCTCATATTGTCATTGCGATGGGAAGATTCCTTATTGGCTAGGAAATGTTTTACCGTGGAAGACGGGTCACCACAGAGCTGTCTCTTTTGGGTTGAGACAAAGTTTGCTGAATTTACCTGCCAGCAGTTGCGTGTCCTCACTTTCTTTTTTTTTTTTTTTTTGGTGGAGGTGCAGGGGAATGAATCTCCCTTTCTTTTAAGGTCGATGGAGGCGCACGAGTGTAAGGAGAACGATCAATAGTGGCCTTTCATAACCCAGGATCATCAGAAACCACAGAGTAAATTTTAGGAACGTAGACATAGGACAGCGGAGAAAACTTCACTCAGGGACTTCAGTGAACTCTCCTTACAATGCTGAGGCCTGACACACCTAGTGCCTGGGGGCAACCCGGCTCCTGCCCTAGGTAGTTTTGTGGAGCGTGCCTCCCTCAGGTGGTGCCTTTACTCTCCCAGCAATATTGCTCTGTGAAATTCTGCAACTGATAAAAACTATTTGCCATGGGTATTTCCTTTCACCTCATTGGCCTCCTCTTTGAAGTACACATGCTTTTCTACAGGGGTGCTGCCTCCCTGAGCTTTCCTTTGTCTTGGCTCAATGGATGCAGATTCCTGTGCTGAATACATGCTGGACTGGCACAGCTGGGTGCTTGTCAGTATACCTGGCACAGGCAGCAATTTCTTTTGTCAAGACCCACCTGGCTTGATCAAGGTTCCTTATTCTCCTGAAAAAGATTTTTATCTAAATTCTAGAGGAGCACCAGTGTGCCTATGGGAGCTAAACCAGGTCCTGCTGAACAGAGGCTCTGGAGTTTTCATTTTCTGACTAAAATTCAACAAGGAATTTCATGGATCTAAAGAAACCGTGAATTGTGGACCTACCAGATTCTAACATCTTCATTGTCTAATGGAAGCTTAAGTTTCCCAGTCCGATCCGGCTGCAACTTCATTTCTAGCAATGGCCATTCAATTGTGGATGTTCAGCTTTCTTCGGAATTCTCTTATACCTGCATGTTCCCGCGCCACGTTAAGACCACCCGGTGGAGGTTTATGTGACTCAGGACAACTCTTTATTTCAGGCGTCTAGAACAAAGGGAATTCACAGGGGTTGATGATCACTTATTAAACTCCCGTTTCTTTATAGTGCCAACTGTTGACACTTCCACATCTGAGGGCAAAGAGCTCGTGCAGCATTGTATTCTCAGTTCAGCCACGCTGCCTGCAGTTTCTTCCTTGCAGAAAAATCTTTCCCAGTGTACTTCTTTAAATGCTGCAAAATAGTGGGACAGAAGATTTCGGTATAGCCTTAACTTTAGATGGGCATAGGTACAAGCATGTGGCCATTTTTAGAGACATTGTTAGAGTTCAGGTTAGAGTTACTGCTGTGTGAGTATTCGGTTTATGGTAAGGTTATGGATCAAATGTAGGGTGAGTGTGAGGTTGAAGGTAAGAGTAGGGTTTAGTGCTTAAGGATGAATGAACCTATTGTCTCATTTAGGCTTATGGTGAACTTGACTCTTTAGGTATGGGTTGGGGTTAATATTTGTGTGAGGGTTAGAAAGTGTGTGAGGTTAAGAGTTGGGGTCAGGCTTGCGGCTTTTTTGTTACCTCCGTTTTGGCTGTGGATAAGTTTAGCTCTCTGTCTAGTTTAAGGGATTGGATTACAATAAAGGTGATATGGAGGCTTGGATTGAAGGTGATGGATAGAGTTAAGTTAGGTTCAGGCGAAGGGTGACGGTTAGGAGTAAGGTTAGTTGTAGGGGGAGCTGCATGTTCACATCAGATTTGGGGTTAGGATTAGGCTTAGCCTTAGGGTAGACATATGGTTAGGGTTAGGGCTTGGTTTAGGCTGAGCCTTAGGTTGGGGTTCAGTTTAAGGTTAGGAGTCTACAGAATTACACCTAGGCTTAGGGTTACACCTCTTTTTAGGTTTAGACCTAGGGCTAGGTTTTGACCTAGGTTAGGGCTAGGATTAGGGTTGGTTTTAATATAGGATTTAGGTTTGAGGTTTCATTGAAGTGTAGGATTATTGGAAGTACATCTGCTCTCCCTGGTTTTCCTTCACGATCACAATGTTTCTGAGATTCATGGTTTAAGGAAAATCTTGCTCCTTGCCGGTTTCAAGGCAAAAAGGCGCCACCGGCAGTTTGTTTTTCCTTCAAACTTACCCTCGCTCTTTGAGAACCTTGGGTCTTTGGGAAAGCCGTGAGTCCAGCAAGATTTTTCAGTTCAAATGTGCCCTAAGCATTGGGTTCTACCTCTGAGCAATACAGCCCGTGGAATTCCTGAGAATCTGGAACCTGCCATGAAGTTCAGCCTGCGTTTTATTCACACGAAGAAGCTCCTTCGAGGTTCCCATGCCTCTGTACACTGATGCTTCCAGCAACGTCATGTCTCACAGGTCAATAGTGCTTCTCTGAGTTTCACTGGTCTTCCGTAAAGGGTGAAGCGCCTGGGTTCCCGTGCTTCACTACTGTATGGCCTCAAGATGATGTTTGTAGGCACAGCGGCAAATCCATCGGTGGCAATTCTCTCATATTGTCATTGCGATGGGAAGATTCCTTATTGGCTAGGAAATGTTTTACCGTGGAAGACGGGTCACCACAGAGCTGTCTCTTTTGGGTTGAGACAAAGTTTGCTGAATTTACCTGCCAGCAGTTGCGTGTCCTCACTTTCTTTTTTTTTTTTTTTGGTGGAGGTGCAGGGGAATGAATCTCCCTTTCTTTTAAGGTCGATGGAGGCGCACGAGTGTAAGGAGAACGATGAATAGTGGCCTTTCATAACCCAGGATCATCAGAAACCACAGAGTAAATTTTAGGAACATAGACATAGGACAGCGGAGAAAACTTCACTCAGGGACTTCAGTGAACTCTCCTTACAATGCTGAGGCCTGACACGCCTAGTGCCTGGGGGCAACCCGGCTCCTGCCCTAGGTAGTTTTGTGGAGCGTGCCTCCCTCAGGTGGTGCCTTTACTCTCCCAGCAATATTGCTCTGTGAAATTCTGCAACTGATAAAAACTATTTGCCATGGGTATTTCCTTTCACCTCATTGGCCTCCTCTTTGAAGTACAAATGCTTTTCTACAGGGGTGCTGCCTCCCTGAGCTTTCCTTTGTCTTGGCTCAATGGATGCAGATTCCTGTGCTGAATACATGCTGGACTGGCACAGCTGGGTGCTTGTCAGTATACCTGGCACAGGCAGCAATTTCTTTTGTCAAGACCCACCTGGCTTGATCAAGGTTCCTTATTCTCCTGAAAAAGATTTTTATCCAAATTCTAGAGGAGCACCAGTGTGCCTATGGGAGCTAAACCAGGTCCTGCTGAACAGAGGCTCCGGAGTTTTCATTTTCTGACTAAAATTCAACAAGGAATTTCATGGATCTAAAGAAACCGTGAATTGTGGACCTACCAGATTCTAACATCTTCATTGTCTAATGGAAGCTTAAGTTTCCCAGTCCGATCCGGCTGCAACTTCATTTCTAGCAATGGCCATTCAATTGTGGATGTTCAGCTTTCTTCGGAATTCTCTTATACCTGCATGTTCCCGCGCCACGTTAAGACCACCCGGTGGAGGTTTATGTGACTCAGGACAACTCTTTATTTCAGGCGTCTAGAACAAAGGGAATTCACAGGGGTTGATGATCACTTATTAAACTCCCGTTTCTTTATAGTGCCAACTGTTGACACTTCCACATCTGAGGGCAAAGAGCTCGTGCAGCATTGTATTCTCAGTTCAGCCACGCCGCCTGCAGTTTCTTCCTTGCAGAAAAATCTTTCCCAGTGTACTTCTTTAAATGCTGCAAAATAGTGGGACAGAAGATTTCGGTATAGCCTTAACTTTAGATGGGCATAGGTACAAGCATGTGGCCATTTTTAGAGACATTGTTAGAGTTCAGGTTAGAGTTACTGCTGCGTGAGTATTCGGTTTATGGTAAGGTTATGGATCAAATGTAGGGTGAGTGTGAGGTTGAAGGTAAGAGTAGGGTTTAGTGCTTAAGGATGAATGAACCTATTGTCTCATTTAGGCTTATGGTGAACTTGACTCTTTAGGTATGGGTTGGGGTTAATATTTGTGTGAGGGTTAGAAAGTGTGTGAGGTTAAGAGTTGGGGTCAGGCTTGCGGCTTGTGTGTTACCTCCGTTTTGGCTGTGCATAAGTTTAGCTCTCTGTCTAGTTTAAGGGATTGGATTACAATAAAGGTGATATGGAGGCTTGGATTGAAGGTGATGGATAGAGTTAAGTTAGGTTCAGGCGAAGGGTGACGGTTAGGAGTAAGGTTAGTTGTAGGGGGAGCTGCATGTTCACATCAGATTTGGGGTTAGGATTAGGCTTAGCCTTAGGGTAGACATATGGTTAGGGTTAGGGCTTGGTTTAGGCTGAGCCTTAGGTTAGGGTTCAGTTTAAGGTTAGGAGTCTACAGAATTACACCTAGGCTTAGGGTTACACCTCTTTTTAGGTTTAGACCTAGGGCTAGGTTTTGACCTAGGTTAGGGCTAGGATTAGGGTTGGTTTTAATATAGGATTTAGGTTTGAGGTTTCATTGAAGTGTAGGATTATTGGAAGTACATCTGCTCTCCCTGGTTTTCCTTCACGATCACAATGTTTCTGAGATTCATGGTTTAAGGAAAATCTTGCTCCTTGCCGGTTTCAAGGCAAAAAGGCGCCACCGGCAGTTTGTTTTTCCTTCAAACTTACCCTCGCTCTTTGAGAACCTTGGGTCTTTGGGAAAGCCGTGAGTCCAGCAAGATTTTTCAGTTCAAATGTGCCCTAAGCATTGGGTTCTACCTCTGAGCAATACAGCCCGTGGAATTCCTGAGAATCTGGAACCTGCCATGAAGTTCAGCCTGCGTTTTATTCACACGAAGAAGCTCCTTCGAGGTTCCCATGCCTCTGTACACTGATGCTTCCAGCAACGTCATGTCTCACAGGTCAATAGTGCTTCTCTGAGTTTCACTGGTCTTCCGTAAAGGGTGAAGCACCTGGGTTCCCGTGCTTCACTACTGTATGGCCTCAAGATGATGTTTGTAGGCACAGCGGCAAATCCATCGGTGGCAATTCTCTCATATTGTCATTGCGATGGGAAGATTCCTTATTGGCTAGGAAATGTTTTACCGTGGAAGACGGGTCACCACAGAGCTGTCTCTTTTGGGTTGAGACAAAGTTTGCTGAATTTACCTGCCAGCAGTTGCGTGTCCTCACTTTCTTTTTTTTTTTTTTGGTGGAGGTGCAGGGGAATGAATCTCCCTTTCTTTTAAGGTCGTTGGAGGCGCACGAGTGTAAGGAGAACGATGAATAGTGGCCTTTCATAACCCAGGATCATCAGAAACCACAGAGTAAATTTTAGGAACGTAGACATAGGACAGCGGAGAAAACTTCACTCAGGGACTTCAGTGAACTCTCCTTACAATGCTGAGGCCTGACACGCCTAGTGCCTGGGGGCAACCCGGCTCCTGCCCTAGGTAGTTTTGTGGAGCGTGCCTCCCTCAGGTGGTGCCTTTACTCTCCCAGCAATATTGCTCTGTGAAATTCTGCAACTGATAAAAACTATTTGCCATGGGTATTTCCTTTCACCTCATTGGCCTCCTCTTTGAAGTACAAATGCTTTTCTACAGGGGTGCTGCCTCCCTGAGCTTTCCTTTGTCTTGGCTCAATGGATGCAGATTCCTGTGCTGAATACATGCTGGACTGGCACAGCTGGGTGCTTGTCAGTATACCTGGCACAGGCAGCAATTTCTTTTGTCAAGACCCACCTGGCTTGATCAAGGTTCCTTATTCTCCTGAAAAAGATTTTTATCCAAATTATAGAGGAGCACCAGTGTGCCTATGGGAGCTAAACCAGGTCCTGCTGAACAGAGGCTCCGGAGTTTTCATTTTCTGACTAAAATTCAACAAGGAATTTCATGGATCTAAAGAAACCGTGAATTGTGGACCTACCAGATTCTAACATCTTCATTGTCTAATGGAAGCTTAAGTTTCCCAGTCCGATCCGGCTGCAACTTCATTTCTAGCAATGGCCATTCAATTGTGGATGTTCAGCTTTCTTCGGAATTCTCTTATACCTGCATGTTCCCGCGCCACGTTAAGACCACCCGGTGGAGGTTTATGTGACTCAGGACAACTCTTTATTTCAGGCGTCTAGAACAAAGGGAATTCACAGGGGTTGATGATCACTTATTAAACTCCCGTTTCTTTATAGTGCCAACTGTTGACACTTCCACATCTGAGGGCAAAGAGCTCGTGCAGCATTGTATTCTCAGTTCAGCCACGCCGCCTGCAGTTTCTTCCTTGCAGAAAAATCTTTCCCAGTGTACTTCTTTAAATGCTGCAAAATAGTGGGACAGAAGATTTCGGTATAGCCTTAACTTTAGATGGGCATAGGTACAAGCATGTGGCCATTTTTAGAGACATTGTTAGAGTTCAGGTTAGAGTTACTGCTGCGTGAGTATTCGGTTTATGGTAAGGTTATGGATCAAATGTAGGGTGAGTGTGAGGTTGAAGGTAAGAGTAGGGTTTAGTGCTTAAGGATGAATGAACCTATTGTCTCATTTAGGCTTATGGTGAACTTGACTCTTTAGGTATGGGTTGGGGTTAATATTTGTGTGAGGGTTAGAAAGTGTGTGAGGTTAAGAGTTGGGGTCAGGCTTGCGGCTTGTGTGTTACATCCGTTTTGGTTGTGGATAAGTTTAGCTCTCTGTCTAGTTTAAGGGATTGGATTACAATAAAGGTGATATGGAGGCTTGGATTGAAGGTGATGGATAGAGTTAAGTTAGGTTCAGGCGAAGGGTGACGGTTAGGAGTAAGGTTAGTTGTAGGGGGAGCTGCATGTTCACATCAGATTTGGGGTTAGGATTAGGCTTAGCCTTAGGGTAGACATATGGTTAGGGTTAGGGCTTGGTTTAGGCTGAGCCTTAGGTTAGGGTTCAGTTTAAGGTTAGGAGTCTACAGAATTACACCTAGGCTTAGGGTTACACCTCTTTTTAGGTTTAGACCTAGGGCTAGGTTTTGACCTAGGTTAGGGCTAGGATTAGGGTTGGTTTTAATATAGGATTTAGGTTTGAGGTTTCATTGAAGTGTAGGATTATTGGAAGTACATCTGCTCTCCCTGGTTTTCCTTCACGATCACAATGTTTCTGAGATTCATGGTTTAAGGAAAATCTTGCTCCTTGCCGGTTTCAAGGCAAAAAGGCGCCACCGGCAGTTTGTTTTTCCTTCAAACTTACCCTCGCTCTTTGAGAACCTTGGGTCTTTGGGAAAGCCGTGAGTCCAGCAAGATTTTTCAGTTCAAATGTGCCCTAAGCATTGGGTTCTACCTCTGAGCAATACAGCCCGTGGAATTCCTGAGAATCTGGAACCTGCCATGAAGTTCAGCCTGCGTTTTATTCACACGAAGAAGCTCCTTCGAGGTTCCCATGCCTCTGTACACTGATGCTTCCAGCAACGTCATGTCTCACAGGTCAATAGTGCTTCTCTGAGTTTCACTGGTCTAGCGTAAAGGGTGAAGCGCCTGGGTTCCCGTGCTTCACTACTGTATGGCCTCAAGATGATGTTTGTAGGCACAGCGGCAAATCCATCGGTGGCAATTCTCTCATATTGTCATTGCGATGGGAAGATTCCTTATTGGCTAGGAAATGTTTTACCGTGGAAGACGGGTCACCACAGAGCTGTCTCTTTTGGGTTGAGACAAAGTTTGCTGAATTTACCTGCCAGCAGTTGCGTGTCCTCACTTTCTTTTTTTTTTTTTTTTTGGTGGAGGTGCAGGGGAATGAATCTCCCTTTCTTTTAAGGTCGATGGAGGCGCACGAGTGTAAGGAGAACGATGAATAGTGGCCTTTCATAACCCAGGATCATCAGAAACCACAGAGTAAATTTTAGGAACGTAGACATAGGACAGCGGAGAAAACTTCACTCAGGGACTTCAGTGAACTCTCCTTACAATGCTGAGGCCTGACACGCCTAGTGCCTGGGGGCAACCTGGCTCCTGCCCTAGGTAGTTTTGTGGAGCGTGCCTCCCTCAGGTGGTGCCTTTACTCTCCCAGCAATATTGCTCTGTGAAATTCTGCAACTGATAAAAACTATTTGCCATGGGTATTTCCTTTCACCTCATTGGCCTCCTCTTTGAAGTACAAATGCTTTTCTACACGGGTGCTGCCTCCCTGAGCTTTCCTTTGTCTTGGCTCAATGGATGCAGATTCCTGTGCTGAATACATGCTGGACTGGCACAGCTGGGTGCTTGTCAGTATACCTGGCACAGGCAGCAATTTCTTTTGTCAAGACCCACCTGGCTTGATCAAGGTTCCTTATTCTCCTGAAAAAGATTTTTATCCAAATTCTAGAGGAGCACCAGTGTGCCTATGGGAGCTAAACCAGGTCCTGCTGAACAGAGGCTCCGGAGTTTTCATTTTCTGACTAAAATTCAACAAGGAATTTCATGGATCTAAAGAAACCGTGAATTGTGGACCTACCAGATTCTAACATCTTCATTGTCTAATGGAAGCTTAAGTTTCCCAGTCCGATCCGGCTGCAACTTCATTTCTAGCAATGGCCATTCAATTGTGGATGTTCAGCTTTCTTCGGAATTCTCTTATACCTGCATGTTCCCGCGCCACGTTAAGACCACCCGGTGGAGGTTTATGTGACTCAGGACAACTCTTTATTTCAGGCGTCTAGAACAAAGGGAATTCACAGGGGTTGATGATCACTTATTAAACTCCCGTTTCTTTATAGTGCCAACTGTTGACACTTCCACATCTGAGGGCAAAGAGCTCGTGCAGCATTGTATTCTCAGTTCAGCCACGCCGCCTGCAGTTTCTTCCTTGCAGAAAAATCTTTCCCAGTGTACTTCTTTAAATGCTGCAAAATAGTGGGACAGAAGATTTCGGTATAGCCTTAACTTTAGATGGGCATAGGTACAAGCATGTGGCCATTTTTAGAGACATTGTTAGAGTTCAGGTTAGAGTTACTGCTGCGTGAGTATTCGGTTTATGGTAAGGTTATGGATCAAATGTAGGGTGAGTGTGAGGTTGAAGGTAAGAGTAGGGTTTAGTGCTTAAGGATGAATGAACCTATTGTCTCATTTAGGCTTATGGTGAACTTGACTCTTTAGGTATGGGTTGGGGTTAATATTTGTGTGAGGGTTAGAAAGTGTGTGAGGTTAAGAGTTGGGGTCAGGCTTGCGGCTTGTGTGTTACATCCGTTTTGGTTGTGGATAAGTTTAGCTCTCTGTCTAGTTTAAGGGATTGGATTACAATAAAGGTGATATGGAGGCTTGGATTGAAGGTGATGGATAGAGTTAAGTTAGGTTCAGGCGAAGGGTGACGGTTAGGAGTAAGGTTAGTTGTAGGGGGAGCTGCATGTTCACATCAGATTTGGGGTTAGGATTAGGCTTAGCCTTAGGGTAGACATATGGTTAGGGTTAGGGCTTGGTTTAGGCTGAGCCTTAGGTTAGGGTTCAGTTTAAGGTTAGGAGTCTACAGAATTACACCTAGGCTTAGGGTTACACCTCTTTTTAGGTTTAGACCTAGGGCTAGGTTTTGACCTAGGTTAGGGCTAGGATTAGGGTTGGTTTTAATATAGGATTTAGGTTTGAGGTTTCATTGAAGTGTAGGATTATTGGAAGTACATCTGCTCTCCCTGGTTTTCCTTCACGATCACAATGTTTCTGAGATTCATGGTTTAAGGAAAATCTTGCTCCTTGCCGGTTTCAAGGCAAAAAGGCGCCACCGGCAGTTTGTTTTTCCTTCAAACTTACCCTCGCTCTTTGAGAACCTTGGGTCTTTGGGAAAGCCGTGAGTCCAGCAAGATTTTTCAGTTCAAATGTGCCCTAAGCATTGGGTTCTACCTCTGAGCAATACAGCCCGTGGAATTCCTGAGAATCTGGAACCTGCCATGAAGTTCAGCCTGCGTTTTATTCACACGAAGAAGCTCCTTCGATGTTCCCATGACTCTGTACACTGATGCTTCCAGCAACGTCATGTCTCACAGGTCAATAGTGCTTCTCTGAGTTTCACTGGTCTTCCGTAAAGGGTGAAGCGCCTGGGTTCCCGTGCTTCACTACTGTATGGCCTCAAGATGATGTTTGTAGGCACAGCGGCAAATCCATCGGTGGCAATTCTCTCATATTGTCATTGCGATGGGAAGATTCCTTATTGGCTAGGAAATGTTTTACCGTGGAAGACGGGTCACCACAGAGCTGTCTCTTTTGGGTTGAGAAAAAGTTTGCTGAATTTACCTGCCAGCAGTTGCGTGTCCTCACTTTCTTTTATTTTTTTTTTTTTGGTGGAGGTGCAGGGGAATGAATCTCCCTTTCTTTTAAGGTCGATGGAGGCGCACGAGTGTAAGGAGAACGATGAATAGTGGCCTTTCATAACCCAGGATCATCAGAAACCACAGAGTAAATTTTAGGAACGTAGACATAGGACAGCGGAGAAAACTTCACTCAGGGACTTCAGTGAACTCTCCTTACAATGCTGAGGCCTGACACGCCTAGTGCCTGGGGGCAACCCGGCTCCTGCCCTAGGTAGTTTTGTGGAGCGTGCCTCCCTCAGGTGGTGCGTTTACTCTCCCAGCAATATTGCTCTGTGAAATTCTGCAACTGATAAAAACTATTTGCCATGGGTATTTCCTTTCACCTCATTGGCCTCCTCTTTGAAGTACAAATGCTTTTCTACACGGGTGCTGCCTCCCTGAGCTTTCCTTTGTCTTGGCTCAATGGATGCAGATTCCTGTGCTGAATACATGCTGGACTGGCACAGCTGGGTGCTTGTCAGTATACCTGGCACAGGCAGCAATTTCTTTTGTCAAGACCCACCTGGCTTGATCAAGGTTCCTTATTCTCCTGAAAAAGATTTTTATCCAAATTCTAGAGGAGCACCAGTGTGCCTATGGGAGCTAAACCAGGTCCTGCTGAACAGAGGCTCCGGAGTTTTCATTTTCTGACTAAAATTCAACAAGGAATTTCATGGATCTAAAGAAACCGTGAATTGTGGACCTACCAGATTCTAACATCTTCATTGTCTAATGGAAGCTTAAGTTTCCCAGTCCGATCCGGCTGCAACTTCATTTCTAGCAATGGCCATTCAATTGTGGATGTTCAGCTTTCTTCGGAATTCTCTTATACCTGCATGTTCCCGCGCCACGTTAAGACCACCCGGTGGAGGTTTATGTGACTCAGGACAACTCTTTATTTCAGGCGTCTAGAACAAAGGGAATTCACAGGGGTTGATGATCACTTATTAAACTCCCGTTTCTTTATAGTGCCAACTGTTGACACTTCCACATCTGAGGGCAAAGAGCTCGTGCAGCATTGTATTCTCAGTTCAGCCACGCCGCCTGCAGTTTCTTCCTTGCAGAAAAATCTTTCCCAGTGTACTTCTTTAAATGCTGCAAAATAGTGGGACAGAAGATTTCGGTATAGCCTTAACTTTAGATGGGCATAGGTACAAGCATGCGGCCATTTTTAGAGACATTGTTAGAGTTCAGGTTAGAGTTACTGCTGTGTGAGTATTCGGTTTATGGTAAGGTTATGGATCAAATGTAGGGTGAGTGTGAGGTTGAAGGTAAGAGTAGGGTTTAGTGCTTAAGGATGAATGAACCTATTGTCTCATTTAGGCTTATGGTGAACTTGACTCTTTAGGTATGGGTTGGGGTTAATATTTGTGTGAGGGTTAGAAAGTGTGTGAGGTTAAGAGTTGGGGTCAGGCTTGCGGCTTTTGTGTTACCTCCGTTTTGGCTGTGCATAAGTTTAGCTCTCTGTCTAGTTTAAGGGATTGGATTACAATAAAGGTGATATGGAGGCTTGGATTGAAGGTGATGGATAGAGTTAAGTTAGGTTCAGGCGAAGGGTGATGGTTAGGAGTAAGGTTAGTTGTAGGGGGAGCTGCATGTTCACATCAGATTTGGGGTTAGGATTAGGCTTAGCCTTAGGGTAGACATATGGTTAGGGTTAGGGCTTGGTTTAGGCTGAGCCTTAGGTTAGGGTTCAGTTTAAGGTTAGGAGTCTACAGAATTACACCTAGGCTTAGGGTTACACCTCTTTTTAGGTTTAGACCTAGGGCTAGGTTTTGACCTAGGTTAGGGCTAGGATTAGGGTTGGTTTTAATATAGGATTTAGGTTTGAGGTTTCATTGAAGTGTAGGATTATTGGAAGTACATCTGCTCTCCCTGGTTTTCCTTCACGATCACAATGTTTCTGAGATTCATGGTTTAAGGAAAATCTTGCTCCTTGCCGGTTTCAAGGCAAAAAGGCGCCACCGGCAGTTTGTTTTTCCTTCAAACTTACCCTCGCTCTTTGAGAACCTTGGGTCTTTGGGAAAGCCGTGAGTCCAGCAAGATTTTTCAGTTCAAATGTGCCCTAAGCATTGGGTTCTACCTCTGAGCAATACAGCCCGTGGAATTCCTGAGAATCTGGAACCTGCCATGAAGTTCAGCCTGCGTTTTATTCACACGAAGAAGCTCCTTCGAGGTTCCCATGCCTCTGTACACTGATGCTTCCAGCAACGTCATGTCTCACAGGTCAATAGTGCTTCTCTGAGTTTCACTGGTCTTCCGTAAAGGGTGAAGCGCCTGGGTTCCCGTGCTTCACTACTGTATGGCCTCAAGATGATGTTTGTAGGCACAGCGGCAAATCCATCGGTGGCAATTCTCTCATATTGTCATTGCGATGGGAAGATTCCTTATTGGCTAGGAAATGTTTTACCGTGGAAGACGGGTCACCACAGAGCTGTCTCTTTTGGGTTGAGACAAAGTTTGCTGAATTTACCTGCCAGCAGTTGCGTGTCCTCCCTTTCTTTCTTTCTTTTTTTTTTTTTTTTTTTTGTGGAGGTGCAGGGGAATGAATCTCCCTTTCTTTTAAGGTCGATGGAGGCGCACGAGTGTAAGGAGAACGATGAATAGTGGCCTTTCATAACCCAGGATCATCAGAAACCACAGAGTAAATTTTAGGAACGTAGACATAGGACAGCGGAGAAAACTTCACTCAGGGACTTCAGTGAACTCTCCTTACAATGCTGAGGCCTGACACGCCTAGTGCCTGGGGGCAACCCGGCTCCTGCCCTAGGTAGTTTTGTGGAGCGTGCCTCCCTCAGGTGGTGCCTTTACTCTCCCAGCAATATTGCTCTGTGAAATTCTGCAACTGATAAAAACTATTTGCCATGGGTATTTCCTTTCACCTCATTGGCCTCCTCTTTGAAGTACAAATGCTTTTCTACACGGGTGCTGCCTCCCTGAGCTTTCCTTTGTCTTGGCTCAATGGATGCAGATTCCTGTGCTGAATACATGCTGGACTGGCACAGCTGGGTGCTTGTCAGTATACCTGGCACAGGCAGCAATTTCTTTTGTCAAGACCCACCTGGCTTGATCAAGGTTCCTTATTCTCCTGAAAAAGATTTTTATCCAAATTCTAGAGGAGCACCAGTGTGCCTATGGGAGCTAAACCAGGTCCTGCTGAACAGAGGCTCCGGAGTTTTCATTTTCTGACTAAAATTCAACAAGGAATTTCATGGATCTAAAGAAACCGTGAATTGTGGACCTACCAGATTCTAACATCTTCATTGTCTAATGGAAGCTTAAGTTTCCCAGTCCGATCCGGCTGCAACTTCATTTCTAGCAATGGCCATTCAATTGTGGATGTTCAGCTTTCTTCGGAATTCTCTTATACCTGCATGTTCCCGCGCCACGTTAAGACCACCCGGTGGAGGTTTATGTGACTCAGGACAACTCTTTATTTCAGGCGTCTAGAACAAAGGGAATTCACAGGGGTTGATGATCACTTATTAAACTCCCGTTTCTTTATAGTGCCAACTGTTGACACTTCCACATCTGAGGGCAAAGAGCTCGTGCAGCATTGTATTCTCAGTTCAGCCACGCCGCCTGCAGTTTCTTCCTTGCAGAAAAATCTTTCCCAGTGTACTTCTTTAAATGCTGCAAAATAGTGGGACAGAAGATTTCGGTATAGCCTTAACTTTAGATGGGCATAGGTACAAGCATGTGGCCATTTTTAGAGACATTGTTAGAGTTCAGGTTAGAGTTACTGCTGCGTGAGTATTCGGTTTATGGTAAGGTTATGGATCAAATGTAGGGTGAGTGTGAGGTTGAAGGTAAGAGTAGGGTTTAGTGCTTAAGGATGAATGAACCTATTGTCTCATTTAGGCTTATGGTGAACTTGACTCTTTAGGTATGGGTTGGGGTTAATATTTGTGTGAGGGTTAGAAAGTGTGTGAGGTTAAGAGTTGGGGTCAGGCTTGCGGCTTGTGTGTTACATCCGTTTTGGTTGTGGATAAGTTTAGCTCTCTGTCTAGTTTAAGGGATTGGATTACAATAAAGGTGATATGGAGGCTTGGATTGAAGGTGATGGATAGAGTTAAGTTAGGTTCAGGCGAAGGGTGACGGTTAGGAGTAAGGTTAGTTGTAGGGGGAGCTGCATGTTCACATCAGATTTGGGGTTAGGATTAGGCTTAGCCTTAGGGTAGACATATGGTTAGGGTTAGGGCTTGGTTTAGGCTGAGCCTTAGGTTAGGGTTCAGTTTAAGGTTAGGAGTCTACAGAATTACACCTAGGCTTAGGGTTACACCTCTTTTTAGGTTTAGACCTAGGGCTAGGTTTTGACCTAGGTTAGGGCTAGGATTAGGGTTGGTTTTAATATAGGATTTAGGTTTGAGGTTTCATTGAAGTGTAGGATTATTGGAAGTACATCTGCTCTCCCTGGTTTTCCTTCACGATCACAATGTTTCTGAGATTCATGGTTTAAGGAAAATCTTGCTCCTTGCCGGTTTCAAGGCAAAAAGGCGCCACCGGCAGTTTGTTTTTCCTTCAAACTTACCCTCGCTCTTTGAGAACCTTGGGTCTTTGGGAAAGCCGTGAGTCCAGCAAGATTTTTCAGTTCAAATGTGCCCTAAGCATTGGGTTCTACCTCTGAGCAATACAGCCCGTGGAATTCCTGAGAATCTGGAACCTGCCATGAAGTTCAGCCTGCGTTTTATTCACACGAAGAAGCTCCTTCGAGGTTCCCATGACTCTGTACACTGATGCTTCCAGCAACGTCATGTCTCACAGGTCAATAGTGCTTCTCTGAGTTTCACTGGTCTTCCGTAAAGGGTGAAGCGCCTGGGTTCCCGTGCTTCACTACTGTATGGCCTCAAGATGATGTTTGTAGGCACAGCGGCAAATCCATCGGTGGCAATTCTCTCATATTGTCATTGCGATGGGAAGATTCCTTATTGGCTAGGAAATGTTTTACCGTGGAAGACGGGTCACCACAGAGCTGTCTCTTTTGGGTTGAGAAAAAGTTTGCTGAATTTACCTGCCAGCAGTTGCGTGTCCTCACTTTCTTTTTTTTTTTTTTTTTTTGGTGGAGGTGCAGGGGAATGAATCTCCCTTTCTTTTAAGGTCGATGGAGGCGCACGAGTGTAAGGAGAACGATGAATAGTGGCCTTTCATAACCCAGGATCATCAGAAACCACAGAGTAAATTTTAGGAACGTAGACATAGGACAGCGGAGAAAACTTCACTCAGGGACTTCAGTGAACTCTCCTTACAATGCTGAGGCCTGACACGCCTAGTGCCTGGGGGCAACCCGGCTCCTGCCCTAGGTAGTTTTGTGGAGCGTGCCTCCCTCAGGTGGTGCCTTTACTCTCCCAGCAATATTGCTCTGTGAAATTCTGCAACTGATAAAAACTATTTGCCATGGGTATTTCCTTTCACCTCATTGGCCTCCTCTTTGAAGTACAAATGCTTTTCTACACGGGTGCTGCCTCCCTGAGCTTTCCTTTGTCTTGGCTCAATGGATGCAGATTCCTGTGCTGAATACATGCTGGACTGGCACAGCTGGGTGCTTGTCAGTATACCTGGCACAGGCAGCAATTTCTTTTGTCAAGACCCACCTGGCTTGATCAAGGTTCCTTATTCTCCTGAAAAAGATTTTTATCCAAATTCTAGAGGAGCACCAGTGTGCCTATGGGAGCTAAACCAGGTCCTGCTGAACAGAGGCTCCGGAGTTTTCATTTTCTGACTAAAATTCAACAAGGAATTTCATGGATCTAAAGAAACCGTGAATTGTGGACCTACCAGATTCTAACATCTTCATTGTCTAATGGAAGCTTAAGTTTCCCAGTCCGATCCGGCTGCAACTTCATTTCTAGCAATGGCCATTCAATTGTGGATGTTCAGCTTTCTTCGGAATTCTCTTATACCTGCATGTTCCCGCGCCACGTTAAGACCACCCGGTGGAGGTTTATGTGACTCAGGACAACTCTTTATTTCAGGCGTCTAGAACAAAGGGAATTCACAGGGGTTGATGATCACTTATTAAACTCCCGTTTCTTTATAGTGCCAACTGTTGACACTTCCACATCTGAGGGCAAAGAGCTCGTGCAGCATTGTATTCTCAGTTCAGCCACGCCGCCTGCAGTTTCTTCCTTGCAGAAAAATCTTTCCCAGTGTACTTCTTTAAATGCTGCAAAATAGTGGGACAGAAGATTTCGGTATAGCCTTAACTTTAGATGGGCATAGGTACAAGCATGCGGCCATTTTTAGAGACATTGTTAGAGTTCAGGTTAGAGTTACTGCTGTGTGAGTATTCGGTTTATGGTAAGGTTATGGATCAAATGTAGGGTGAGTGTGAGGTTGAAGGTAAGAGTAGGGTTTAGTGCTTAAGGATGAATGAACCTATTGTCTCATTTAGGCTTATGGTGAACTTGACTCTTTAGGTATGGGTTGGGGTTAATATTTGTGTGAGGGTTAGAAAGTGTGTGAGGTTAAGAGTTGGGGTCAGGCTTGCGGCTTTTGTGTTACCTCCGTTTTGGCTGTGCATAAGTTTAGCTCTCTGTCTAGTTTAAGGGATTGGATTACAATAAAGGTGATATGGAGGCTTGGATTGAAGGTGATGGATAGAGTTAAGTTAGGTTCAGGCGAAGGGTGACGGTTAGGAGTAAGGTTAGTTGTAGGGGGAGCTGCATGTTCACATCAGATTTGGGGTTAGGATTAGGCTTAGCCTTAGGGTAGACATATGGTTAGGGTTAGGGCTTGGTTTAGGCTGAGCCTTAGGTTAGGGTTCAGTTTAAGTTTAGGAGTCTACAGAATTACACCTAGGCTTAGGGTTACACCTCTTTTTAGGTTTAGACCTAGGGCTAGGTTTTGACCTAGGTTAGGGCTAGGATTAGGGTTGGTTTTAATATAGGATTTAGGTTTGAGGTTTCATTGAAGTGTAGGATTATTGGAAGTACATCTGCTCTCCCTGGTTTTCCTTCACGATCACAATGTTTCTGAGATTCATGGTTTAAGGAAAATCTTGCTCCTTGCCGGTTTCAAGGCAAAAAGGCGCCACCGGCAGTTTGTTTTTCCGTCAAACTTACCCTCGCTCTTTGAGAACCTTGGGTCTTTGGGAAAGCCGTGAGTCCAGCAAGATTTTTCAGTTCAAATGTGCCCTAAGCATTGGGTTCTACCTCTGAGCAATACAGCCCGTGGAATTCCTGAGAATCTGGAACCTGCCATGAAGTTCAGCCTGCGTTTTATTCACACGAAGAAGCTCCTTCGAGGTTCCCATGCCTCTGTACACTGATGCTTCCAGCAACGTCATGTCTCACAGGTCAATAGTGCTTCTCTGAGTTTCACTGGTCTTCCGTAAAGGGTGAAGCGCCTGGGTTCCCGTGCTTCACTACTGTATGGCCTCAAGATGATGTTTGTAGGCACAGCGGCAAATCCATCGGTGGCAATTCTCTCATATTGTCATTGCGATGGGAAGATTCCTTATTGGCTAGGAAATGTTTTACCGTGGAAGACGGGTCACCACAGAGCTGTCTCTTTTGGGTTGAGACAAAGTTTGCTGAATTTACCTGCCAGCAGTTGCGTGTCCTCCCTTTCTTTCTTTCTTTTTTTTTTTTTTTTTTTTGTGGAGGTGCAGGGGAATGAATCTCCCTTTCTTTTAAGGTCGATGGAGGCGCACGAGTGTAAGGAGAACGATGAATAGTGGCCTTTCATAACCCAGGATCATCAGAAACCACAGAGTAAATTTTAGGAACGTAGACATAGGACAGCGGAGAAAACTTCACTCAGGGACTTCAGTGAACTCTCCTTACAATGCTGAGGCCTGACACGCCTAGTGCCTGGGGGCAACCCGGCTCCTGCCCTAGGTAGTTTTGTGGAGCGTGCCTCCCTCAGGTGGTGCCTTTACTCTCCCAGCAATATTGCTCTGTGAAATTCTGCAACTGATAAAAACTATTTGCCATGGGTATTTCCTTTCACCTCATTGGCCTCCTCTTTGAAGTACAAATGCTTTTCTACACGGGTGCTGCCTCCCTGAGCTTTCCTTTGTCTTGGCTCAATGGATGCAGATTCCTGTGCTGAATACATGCTGGACTGGCACAGCTGGGTGCTTGTCAGTATACCTGGCACAGGCAGCAATTTCTTTTGTCAAGACCCACCTGGCTTGATCAAGGTTCCTTATTCTCCTGAAAAAGATTTTTATCCAAATTCTAGAGGAGCACCAGTGTGCCTATGGGAGCTAAACCAGGTCCTGCTGAACAGAGGCTCCGGAGTTTTCATTTTCTGACTAAAATTCAACAAGGAATTTCATGGATCTAAAGAAACCGTGAATTGTGGACCTACCAGATTCTAACATCTTCATTGTCTAATGGAAGCTTAAGTTTCCCAGTCCGATCCGGCTGCAACTTCATTTCTAGCAATGGCCATTCAATTGTGGATGTTCAGCTTTCTTCGGAATTCTCTTATACCTGCATGTTCCCGCGCCACGTTAAGACCACCCGGTGGAGGTTTATGTGACTCAGGACAACTCTTTATTTCAGGCGTCTAGAACAAAGGGAATTCACAGGGGTTGATGATCACTTATTAAACTCCCGTTTCTTTATAGTGCCAACTGTTGACACTTCCACATCTGAGGGCAAAGAGCTCGTGCAGCATTGTATTCTCAGTTCAGCCACGCCGCCTGCAGTTTCTTCCTTGCAGAAAAATCTTTCCCAGTGTACTTCTTTAAATGCTGCAAAATAGTGGGACAGAAGATTTCGGTATAGCCTTAACTTTAGATGGGCATAGGTACAAGCATGCGGCCATTTTTAGAGACATTGTTAGAGTTCAGGTTAGAGTTACTGCTGTGTGAGTATTCGGTTTATGGTAAGGTTATGGATCAAATGTAGGGTGAGTGTGAGGTTGAAGGTAAGAGTAGGGTTTAGTGCTTAAGGATGAATGAACCTATTGTCTCATTTAGGCTTATGGTGAACTTGACTCTTTAGGTATGGGTTGGGGTTAATATTTGTGTGAGGGTTAGAAAGTGTGTGAGGTTAAGAGTTGGGGTCAGGCTTGCGGCTTTTGTGTTACCTCCGTTTTGGCTGTGCATAAGTTTAGCTCTCTGTCTAGTTTAAGGGATTGGATTACAATAAAGGTGATATGGAGGCTTGGATTGAAGGTGATGGATAGAGTTAAGTTAGGTTCAGGCGAAGGGTGACGGTTAGGAGTAAGGTTAGTTGTAGGGGGAGCTGCATGTTCACATCAGATTTGGGGTTAGGATTAGGCTTAGCCTTAGGGTAGACATATGGTTAGGGTTAGGGCTTGGTTTAGGCTGAGCCTTAGGTTAGGGTTCAGTTTAAGGTTAGGAGTCTACAGAATTACACCTAGGCTTAGGGTTACACCTCTTTTTAGGTTTAGACCTAGGGCTAGGTTTTGACCTAGGTTAGGGCTAGGATTAGGGTTGGTTTTAATATAGGATTTAGGTTTGAGGTTTCATTGAAGTGTAGGATTATTGGAAGTACATCTGCTCTCCCTGGTTTTCCTTCACGATCACAATGTTTCTGAGATTCATGGTTTAAGGAAAATCTTGCTCCTTGCCGGTTTCAAGGCAAAAAGGCGCCACCGGCAGTTTGTTTTTCCTTCAAACTTACCCTCGCTCTTTGAGAACCTTGGGTCTTTGGGAAAGCCGTGAGTCCAGCAAGATTTTTCAGTTCAAATGTGCCCTAAGCATTGGGTTCTACCTCTGAGCAATACAGCCCGTGGAATTCCTGAGAATCTGGAACCTGCCATGAAGTTCAGCCTGCGTTTTATTCACACGAAGAAGCTCCTTCGAGGTTCCCATGCCTCTGTACACTGATGCTTCCAGCAACGTCATGTCTCACAGGTCAATAGTGCTTCTCTGAGTTTCACTGGTCTTCCGTAAAGGGTGAAGCGCCTGGGTTCCCGTGCTTCACTACTGTATGGCCTCAAGATGATGTTTGTAGGCACAGCGGCAAATCCATCGGTGGCAATTCTCTCATATTGTCATTGCGATGGGAAGATTCCTTATTGGCTAGGAAATGTTTTACCGTGGAAGACGGGTCACCACAGAGCTGTCTCTTTTGGGTTGAGACAAAGTTTGCTGAATTTACCTGCCAGCAGTTGCGTGTCCTCCCTTTCTTTCTTTCTTTTTTTTTTTTTTTTTTTGTGGAGGTGCAGGGGAATGAATCTCCCTTTCTTTTAAGGTCGATGGAGGCGCACGAGTGTAAGGAGAACGATGAATAGTGGCCTTTCATAACCCAGGATCATCAGAAACCACAGAGTAAATTTTAGGAACGTAGACATAGGACAGCGGAGAAAACTTCACTCAGGGACTTCAGTGAACTCTCCTTACAATGCTGAGGCCTGACACGCCTAGTGCCTGGGGGCAACCCGGCTCCTGCCCTAGGTAGTTTTGTGGAGCGTGCCTCCCTCAGGTGGTGCCTTTACTCTCCCAGCAATATTGCTCTGTGAAATTCTGCAACTGATAAAAACTATTTGCCATGGGTATTTCCTTTCACCTCATTGGCCTCCTCTTTGAAGTACAAATGCTTTTCTACACGGGTGCTGCCTCCCTGAGCTTTCCTTTGTCTTGGCTCAATGGATGCAGATTCCTGTGCTGAATACATGCTGGACTGGCACAGCTGGGTGCTTGTCAGTATACCTGGCACAGGCAGCAATTTCTTTTGTCAAGACCCACCTGGCTTGATCAAGGTTCCTTATTCTCCTGAAAAAGATTTTTATCCAAATTCTAGAGGAGCACCAGTGTGCCTATGGGAGCTAAACCAGGTCCTGCTGAACAGAGGCTCCGGAGTTTTCATTTTCTGACTAAAATTCAACAAGGAATTTCATGGATCTAAAGAAACCGTGAATTGTGGACCTACCAGATTCTAACATCTTCATTGTCTAATGGAAGCTTAAGTTTCCCAGTCCGATCCGGCTGCAACTTCATTTCTAGCAATGGCCATTCAATTGTGGATGTTCAGCTTTCTTCGGAATTCTCTTATACCTGCATGTTCCCGCGCCACGTTAAGACCACCCGGTGGAGGTTTATGTGACTCAGGACAACTCTTTATTTCAGGCGTCTAGAACAAAGGGAATTCACAGGGGTTGATGATCACTTATTAAACTCCCGTTTCTTTATAGTGCCAACTGTTGACACTTCCACATCTGAGGGCAAAGAGCTCGTGCAGCATTGTATTCTCAGTTCAGCCACGCCGCCTGCAGTTTCTTCCTTGCAGAAAAATCTTTCCCAGTGTACTTCTTTAAATGCTGCAAAATAGTGGGACAGAAGATTTCGGTATAGCCTTAACTTTAGATGGGCATAGGTACAAGCATGCGGCCATTTTTAGAGACATTGTTAGAGTTCAGGTTAGAGTTACTGCTGTGTGAGTATTCGGTTTATGGTAAGGTTATGGATCAAATGTAGGGTGAGTGTGAGGTTGAAGGTAAGAGTAGGGTTTAGTGCTTAAGGATGAATGAACCTATTGTCTCATTTAGGCTTATGGTGAACTTGACTCTTTAGGTATGGGTTGGGGTTAATATTTGTGTGAGGGTTAGAAAGTGTGTGAGGTTAAGAGTTGGGGTCAGGCTTGCGGCTTTTGTGTTACCTCCGTTTTGGCTGTGCATAAGTTTAGCTCTCTGTCTAGTTTAAGGGATTGGATTACAATAAAGGTGATATGGAGGCTTGGATTGAAGGTGATGGATAGAGTTAAGTTAGGTTCAGGCGAAGGGTGACGGTTAGGAGTAAGGTTAGTTGTAGGGGGAGCTGCATGTTCACATCAGATTTGGGGTTAGGATTAGGCTTAGCCTTAGGGTAGACATATGGTTAGGGTTAGGGCTTGGTTTAGGCTGAGCCTTAGGTTAGGGTTCAGTTTAAGGTTAGGAGTCTACAGAATTACACCTAGGCTTAGGGTTACACCTCTTTTTAGGTTTAGACCTAGGGCTAGGTTTTGACCTAGGTTAGGGCTAGGATTAGGGTTGGTTTTAATATAGGATTTAGGTTTGAGGTTTCATTGAAGTGTAGGATTATTGGAAGTACATCTGCTCTCCCTGGTTTTCCTTCATGATCACAATGTTTCTGAGATTCATGGTTTAAGGAAAATCTTGCTCCTTGCCGGTTTCAAGGCAAAAAGGCGCCACCGGCAGTTTGTTTTTCCTTCAAACTTACCCTCGCTCTTTGAGAACCTTGGGTCTTTGGGAAAGCCGTGAGTCCAGCAAGATTTTTCAGTTCAAATGTGCCCTAAGCATTGGGTTCTACCTCTGAGCAATACAGCCCGTGGAATTCCTGAGAATCTGGAACCTGCCATGAAGTTCAGCCTGCGTTTTATTCACACGAAGAAGCTCCTTCGAGGTTCCCATGCCTCTGTACACTGATGCTTCCAGCAACGTCATGTCTCACAGGTCAATAGTGCTTCTCTGAGTTTCACTGGTCTTCCGTAAAGGGTGAAGCGCCTGGGTTCCCGTGCTTCACTACTGTATGGCCTCAAGATGATGTTTGTAGGCACAGCGGCAAATCCATCGGTGGCAATTCTCTCATATTGTCATTGCGATGGGAAGATTCCTTATTGGCTAGGAAATGTTTTACCGTGGAAGACGGGTCACCACAGAGCTGTCTCTTTTGGGTTGAGACAAAGTTTGCTGAATTTACCTGCCAGCAGTTGCGTGTCCTCCCTTTCTTTCTTTCTTTTTTTTTTTTTTTTTTTTTGTGGAGGTGCAGGGGAATGAATCTCCCTTTCTTTTAAGGTCGATGGAGGCGCACGAGTGTAAGGAGAACGATGAATAGTGGCCTTTCATAACCCAGGATCATCAGAAACCACAGAGTAAATTTTAGGAACGTAGACATAGGACAGCGGAGAAAACTTCACTCAGGGACTTCAGTGAACTCTCCTTACAATGCTGAGGCCTGACACGCCTAGTGCCTGGGGGCAACCCGGCTCCTGCCCTAGGTAGTTTTGTGGAGCGTGCCTCCCTCAGGTGGTGCCTTTACTCTCCCAGCAATATTGCTCTGTGAAATTCTGCAACTGATAAAAACTATTTGCCATGGGTATTTCCTTTCACCTCATTGGCCTCCTCTTTGAAGTACAAATGCTTTTCTACACGGGTGCTGCCTCCCTGAGCTTTCCTTTGTCTTGGCTCAATGGATGCAGATTCCTGTGCTGAATACATGCTGGACTGGCACAGCTGGGTGCTTGTCAGTATACCTGGCACAGGCAGCAATTTCTTTTGTCAAGACCCACCTGGCTTGATCAAGGTTCCTTATTCTCCTGAAAAAGATTTTTATCCAAATTCTAGAGGAGCACCAGTGTGCCTATGGGAGCTAAACCTGGTCCTGCTGAACAGAGGCTCCGGAGTTTTCATTTTCTGACTAAAATTCAACAAGGAATTTCATGGATCTAAAGAAACCGTGAATTGTGGACCTACCAGATTCTAACATCTTCATTGTCTAATGGAAGCTTAAGTTTCCCAGTCCGATCCGGCTGCAACTTCATTTCTAGCAATGGCCATTCAATTGTGGATGTTCAGCTTTCTTCGGAATTCTCTTATACCTGCATGTTCCCGCGCCACGTTAAGACCACCCGGTGGAGGTTTATGTGACTCAGGACAACTCTTTATTTCAGGCGTCTAGAACAAAGGGAATTCACAGGGGTTGATGATCACTTATTAAACTCCCGTTTCTTTATAGTGCCAACTGTTGACACTTCCACATCTGAGGGCAAAGAGCTCGTGCAGCATTGTATTCTCAGTTCAGCCACGCCGCCTGCAGTTTCTTCCTTGCAGAAAAATCTTTCCCAGTGTACTTCTTTAAATGCTGCAAAATAGTGGGACAGAAGATTTCGGTATAGCCTTAACTTTAGATGGGCATAGGTACAAGCATGTGGCCATTTTTAGAGACATTGTTAGAGTTCAGGTTAGAGTTACTGCTGTGTGAGTATTCGGTTTATGGTAAGGTTATGGATCAAATGTAGGGTGAGTGTGAGGTTGAAGGTAAGAGTAGGGTTTAGTGCTTAAGGATGAATGAACCTATTGTCTCATTTAGGCTTATGGTGAACTTGACTCTTTAGGTATGGGTTGGGGTTAATATTTGTGTGAGGGTTAGAAAGTGTGTGAGGTTAAGAGTTGGGGTCAGGCTTGCGGCTTTTGTGTTACCTCCGTTTTGGCTGTGCATAAGTTTAGCTCTCTGTCTAGTTTAAGGGATTGGATTACAATAAAGGTGATATGGAGGCTTGGATTGAAGGTGATGGATAGAGTTAAGTTAGGTTCAGGCGAAGGGTGACGGTTAGGAGTAAGGTTAGTTGTAGGGGGAGCTGCATGTTCACATCAGATTTGGGGTTAGGATTAGGCTTAGCCTTAGGGTAGACATATGGTTAGGGTTAGGGCTTGGTTTAGGCTGAGCCTTAGGTTAGGGTTCAGTTTAAGGTTAGGAGTCTACAGAATTACACCTAGGCTTAGGGTTACACCTCTTTTTAGGTTTAGACCTAGGGCTAGGTTTTGACCTAGGTTAGGGCTAGGATTAGGGTTGGTTTTAATATAGGATTTAGGTTTGAGGTTTCATTGAAGTGTAGGATTATTGGAAGTACATCTGCTCTCCCTGGTTTTCCTTCACGATCACAATGTTTCTGAGAGTCATGGTTTAAGGAAAATCTTGCTCCTTGCCGGTTTCAAGGCAAAAAGGCGCCAACGGCAGTTTGTTTTTCCTTCAAACTTACCCTCGCTCTTTGAGAACCTTGGGTCTTTGGGAAAGCCGTGAGTCCAGCAAGATTTTTCAGTTCAAATGTGCCCTAAGCATTGGGTTCTACCTCTGAGCAATACAGCCCGTGGAATTCCTGAGAATCTGGAACCTGCCATGAAGTTCAGCCTGCGTTTTATTCACACGAAGAAGCTCCTTCGAGGTTCCCATGCCTCTGTACACTGATGCTTCCAGCAACGTCATGTCTCACAGGTCAATAGTGCTTCTCTGAGTTTCACTGGTCTTCCGTAAAGGGTGAAGCGCCTGGGTTCCCGTGCTTCACTACTGTATGGCCTCAAGATGATGTTTGTAGGCACAGCGGCAAATCCATCGGTGGCAATTCTCTCATATTGTCATTGCGATGGGAAGATTCCTTATTGGCTAGGAAATGTTTTACCGTGGAAGACGGGTCACCACAGAGCTGTCTCTTTTGGGTTGAGACAAAGTTTGCTGAATTTACCTGCCAGCAGTTGCGTGTCCTCACTTTCTTTCTTTCTTTTTTTTTTTTTTTTTTTTGTGGAGGTGCAGGGGAATGAATCTCCCTTTCTTTTAAGGTCGATGGAGGCGCACGAGTGTAAGGAGAACGATGAATAGTGGCCTTTCATAACCCAGGATCATCAGAAACCACAGAGTAAATTTTAGGAACGTAGACATAGGACAGCGGAGAAAACTTCACTCAGGGACTTCAGTGAACTCTCCTTACAATGCTGAGGCCTGACACGCCTAGTGCCTGGGGGCAACCCGGCTCCTGCCCTAGGTAGTTTTGTGGAGCGTGCCTCCCTCAGGTGGTGCCTTTACTCTCCCAGCAATATTGCTCTGTGAAATTCTGCAACTGATAAAAACTATTTGCCATGGGTATTTCCTTTCACCTCATTGGCCTCCTCTTTGAAGTACAAATGCTTTTCTACACGGGTGCTGCCTCCCTGAGCTTTCCTTTGTCTTGGCTCAATGGATGCAGATTCCTGTGCTGAATACATGCTGGACTGGCACAGCTGGGTGCTTGTTAGTATACCTGGCACAGGCAGCAATTTCTTTTGTCAAGACCCACCTGGCTTGATCAAGGTTCCTTATTCTCCTGAAAAAGATTTTTATCCAAATTCTAGAGGAGCACCAGTGTGCCTATGGGAGCTAAACCAGGTCCTGCTGAACAGAGGCTCCGGAGTTTTCATTTTCTGACTAAAATTCAACAAGGAATTTCATGGATCTAAAGAAACCGTGAATTGTGGACCTACCAGATTCTAACATCTTCATTGTCTAATGGAAGCTTAAGTTTCCCAGTCCGATCCGGCTGCAACTTCATTTCTAGCAATGGCCATTCAATTGTGGATGTTCAGCTTTCTTCGGAATTCTCTTATACCTGCATGTTCCCGCGCCACGTTAAGACCACCCGGTGGAGGTTTATGTGACTCAGGACAACTCTTTATTTCAGGCGTCTAGAACAAAGGGAATTCACAGGGGTTGATGATCACTTATTAAACTCCCGTTTCTTTATAGTGCCAACTGTTGACACTTCCACATCTGAGGGCAAAGAGCTCGTGCAGCATTGTATTCTCAGTTCAGCCACGCCGCCTGCAGTTTCTTCCTTGCAGAAAAATCTTTCCCAGTGTACTTCTTTAAATGCTGCAAAATAGTGGGACAGAAGATTTCGGTATAGCCTTAACTTTAGATGGGCATAGGTACAAGCATGTGGCCATTTTTAGAGACATTGTTAGAGTTCAGGTTAGAGTTACTGCTGTGTGAGTATTCGGTTTATGGTAAGGTTATGGATCAAATGTAGGGTGAGTGTGAGGTTGAAGGTAAGAGTAGGGTTTAGTGCTTAAGGATGAATGAACCTATTGTCTCATTTAGGCTTATGGTGAACTTGACTCTTTAGGTATGGGTTGGGGTTAATATTTGTGTGAGGGTTAGAAAGTGTGTGAGGTTAAGAGTTGGGGTCAGGCTTGCGGCTTTTGTGTTACCTCCGTTTTGGCTGTGCATAAGTTTAGCTCTCTGTCTAGTTTAAGGGATTGGATTACAATAAAGGTGATATGGAGGCTTGGATTGAAGGTGATGGATAGAGTTAAGTTAGGTTCAGGCGAAGGGTGACGGTTAGGAGTAAGGTTAGTTGTAGGGGGAGCTGCATGTTCACATCAGATTTGGGGTTAGGATTAGGCTTAGCCTTAGGGTAGACATATGGTTAGGGTTAGGGCTTGGTTTAGGCTGAGCCTTAGGTTAGGGTTCAGTTTAAGGTTAGGAGTCTACAGAATTACACCTAGGCTTAGGGTTACACCTCTTTTTAGGTTTAGACCTAGGGCTAGGTTTTGACCTAGGTTAGGGCTAGGATTAGGGTTGGTTTTAATATAGGATTTAGGTTTGAGGTTTCATTGAAGTGTAGGATTATTGGAAGTACATCTGCTCTCCCTGGTTTTCCTTCACGATCACAATGTTTCTGAGATTCATGGTTTAAGGAAAATCTTGCTCCTTGCCGGTTTCAAGGCAAAAAGGCGCCACCGGCAGTTTGTTTTTCCTTCAAACTTACCCTCGCTCTTTGAGAACCTTGGGTCTTTGGGAAAGCCGTGAGTCCAGCAAGATTTTTCAGTTCAAATGTGCCCTAAGCATTGGGTTCTACCTCTGAGCAATACAGCCCGTGGAATTCCTGAGAATCTGGAACCTGCCATGAAGTTCAGCCTGCGTTTTATTCACACGAAGAAGCTCCTTCGAGGTTCCCATGACTCTGTACACTGATGCTTCCAGCAACGTCATGTCTCACAGGTCAATAGTGCTTCTCTGAGTTTCACTGGTCTTCCGTAAAGGGTGAAGCGCCTGGGTTCCCGTGCTTCACTACTGTATGGCCTCAAGATGATGTTTGTAGGCACAGCGGCAAATCCATCGGTGGCAATTCTCTCATATTGTCATTGCGATGGGAAGATTCCTTATTGGCTAGGAAATGTTTTACCGTGGAAGACGGGTCACCACAGAGCTGTCTCTTTTGGGTTGAGAAAAAGTTTGCTGAATTTACCTGCCAGCAGTTGCGTGTCCTCACTTTCTTTTTTTTTTTTTTTTTGGTGGAGGTGCAGGGGAATGAATCTCCCTTTCTTTTAAGGTCGATGGAGGCGCACGAGTGTAAGGAGAACGATGAATAGTGGCCTTTCATAACCCAGGATCATCAGAAACCACAGAGTAAATTTTAGGAACGTAGACATAGGACAGCGGAGAAAACTTCACTCAGGGACTTCAGTGAACTCTCCTTACAATGCTGAGGCCTGACACGCCTAGTGCCTGGGGGCAACCCGGCTCCTGCCCTAGGTAGTTTTGTGGAGCGTGCCTCCCTCAGGTGGTGCCTTTACTCTCCCAGCAATATTGCTCTGTGAAATTCTGCAACTGATAAAAACTATTTGCCATGGGTATTTCCTTTCACCTCATTGGCCTCCTCTTTGAAGTACAAATGCTTTTCTACACGGGTGCTGCCTCCCTGAGCTTTCCTTTGTCTTGGCTCAATGGATGCAGATTCCTGTGCTGAATACATGCTGGACTGGCACAGCTGGGTGCTTGTCAGTATACCTGGCACAGGCAGCAATTTCTTTTGTCAAGACCCACCTGGCTTGATCAAGGTTCCTTATTCTCCTGAAAAAGATTTTTATCCAAATTCTAGAGGAGCACCAGTGTGCCTATGGGAGCTAAACCAGGTCCTGCTGAACAGAGGCTCCGGAGTTTTCATTTTCTGACTAAAATTCAACAAGGAATTTCATGGATCTAAAGAAACCGTGAATTGTGGACCTACCAGATTCTAACATCTTCATTGTCTAATGGAAGCTTAAGTTTCCCAGTCCGATCCGGCTGCAACTTCATTTCTAGCAATGGCCATTCAATTGTGGATGTTCAGCTTTCTTCGGAATTCTCTTATACCTGCATGTTCCCGCGCCACGTTAAGACCACCCGGTGGAGGTTTATGTGACTCAGGACAACTCTTTATTTCAGGCGTCTAGAACAAAGGGAATTCACAGGGGTTGATGATCACTTATTAAACTCCCGTTTCTTTATAGTGCCAACTGTTGACACTTCCACATCTGAGGGCAAAGAGCTCGTGCAGCATTGTATTCTCAGTTCAGCCACGCCGCCTGCAGTTTCTTCCTTGCAGAAAAATCTTTCCCAGTGTACTTCTTTAAATGCTGCAAAATAGTGGGACAGAAGATTTCGGTATAGCCTTAACTTTAGATGGGCATAGGTACAAGCATGTGGCCATTTTTAGAGACATTGTTAGAGTTCAGGTTAGAGTTACTGCTGTGTGAGTATTCGGTTTATGGTAAGGTTATGGATCAAATGTAGGGTGAGTGTGAGGTTGAAGGTAAGAGTAGGGTTTAGTGCTTAAGGATGAATGAACCTATTGTCTCATTTAGGCTTATGGTGAACTTGACTCTTTAGGTATGGGTTGGGGTTAATATTTGTGTGAGGGTTAGAAAGTGTGTGAGGTTAAGAGTTGGGGTCAGGCTTGCGGCTTTTGTGTTACCTCCGTTTTGGCTGTGCATAAGTTTAGCTCTCTGTCTAGTTTAAGGGATTGGATTACAATAAAGGTGATATGGAGGCTTGGATTGAAGGTGATGGATAGAGTTAAGTTAGGTTCAGGCGAAGGGTGACGGTTAGGAGTAAGGTTAGTTGTAGGGGGAGCTGCATGTTCACATCAGATTTGGGGTTAGGATTAGGCTTAGCCTTAGGGTAGACATATGGTTAGGGTTAGGGCTTGGTTTAGGCTGAGCCTTAGGTTAGGGTTCAGTTTAAGGTTAGGAGTCTACAGAATTACACCTAGGCTTAGGGTTACACCTCTTTTTAGGTTTAGACCTAGAGCTAGGTTTTGACCTAGGTTAGGGCTAGGATTAGGGTTGGTTTTAATATAGGATTTAGGTTTGAGGTTTCATTGAAGTGTAGGATTATTGGAAGTACATCTGCTCTCCCTGGTTTTCCTTCACGATCACAATGTTTCTGAGATTCATGGTTTAAGGAAAATCTTGCTCCTTGCCGGTTTCAAGGCAAAAAGGCGCCACCGGCAGTTTGTTTTTCCTTCAAACTTACCCTCGCTCTTTGAGAACCTTGGGTCTTTGGGAAAGCCGTGAGTCCAGCAAGATTTTTCAGTTCAAATGTGCCCTAAGCATTGGGTTCTACCTCTGAGCAATACAGCCCGTGGAACTCCTGAGAATCTGGAACCTGCCATGAAGTTCAGCCTGCGTTTTATTCACACGAAGAAGCTCCTTCGAGGTTCCCATGACTCTGTACACTGATGCTTCCAGCAACGTCATGTCTCACAGGTCAATAGTGCTTCTCTGAGTTTCACTGGTCTTCCGTAAAGGGTGAAGCGCCTGGGTTCCCGTGCTTCACTACTGTATGGCCTCAAGATGATGTTTGTAGGCACAGCGGCAAATCCATCGGTGGCAATTCTCTCATATTGTCATTGCGATGGGAAGATTCCTTATTGGCTAGGAAATGTTTTACCGTGGAAGACGGGTCACCACAGAGCTGTCTCTTTTGGGTTGAGAAAAAGTTTGCTGAATTTACCTGCCAGCAGTTGCGTGTCCTCACTTTCTTTTTTTTTTTTTTTTGGTGGAGGTGCAGGGGAATGAATCTCCCTTTCTTTTAAGGTCGATGGAGGCACACGAGTGTAAGGAGAACGATGAATAGTGGCCTTTCATAACCCAGGATCATCAGAAACCACAGAGTAAATTTTAGGAACGTAGACATAGGACAGCGGAGAAAACTTCACTCAGGGACTTCAGTGAACTCTCCTTACAATGCTGAGGCCTGACACGCCTAGTGCCTGGGGGCAACCCGGCTCCTGCCCTAGGTAGTTTTGTGGAGCGTGCCTCCCTCAGGTGGTGCCTTTACTCTCCCAGCAATATTGCTCTGTGAAATTCTGCAACTGATAAAAACTATTTGCCATGGGTATTTCCTTTCACCTCATTGGCCTCCTCTTTGAAGTACAAATGCTTTTCTACACGGGTGCTGCCTCCCTGAGCTTTCCTTTGTCTTGGCTCAATGGATGCAGATTCCTGTGCTGAATACATGCTGGACTGGCACAGCTGGGTGCTTGTCAGTATACCTGGCACAGGCAGCAATTTCTTTTGTCAAGACCCACCTGGCTTGATCAAGGTTCCTTATTCTCCTGAAAAAGATTTTTATCCAAATTCTAGAGGAGCACCAGTGTGCCTATGGGAGCTAAACCAGGTCCTGCTGAACAGAGGCTCCGGAGTTTTCATTTTCTGACTAAAATTCAACAAGGAATTTCATGGATCTAAAGAAACCGTGAATTGTGGACCTACCAGATTCTAACATCTTCATTGTCTAATGGAAGCTTAAGTTTCCCAGTCCGATCCGGCTGCAACTTCATTTCTAGCAATGGCCATTCAATTGTGGATGTTCAGTTTTCTTCGGAATTCTCTTATACCTGCATGTTCCCGCGCCACGTTAAGACCACCCGGTGGAGGTTTATGTGACTCAGGACAACTCTTTATTTCAGGCGTCTAGAACAAAGGGAATTCACAGGGGTTGATGATCACTTATTAAACTCCCGTTTCTTTATAGTGCCAACTGTTGACACTTCCACATCTGAGGGCAAAGAGCTCGTGCAGCATTGTATTCTCAGTTCAGCCACGCCGCCTGCAGTTTCTTCCTTGCAGAAAAATCTTTCCCAGTGTACTTCTTTAAATGCTGCAAAATAGTGGGACAGAAGATTTCGGTATAGCCTTAACTTTAGATGGGCATAGGTACAAGCATGTGGCCATTTTTAGAGACATTGTTAGAGTTCAGGTTAGAGTTACTGCTGTGTGAGTATTCGGTTTATGGTAAGGTTATGGATCAAATGTAGGGTGAGTGTGAGGTTGAAGGTAAGAGTAGGGTTTAGTGCTTAAGGATGAATGAACCTATTGTCTCATTTAGGCTTATGGTGAACTTGACTCTTTAGGTATGGGTTGGGGTTAATATTTGTGTGAGGGTTAGAAAGTGTGTGAGGTTAAGAGTTGGGGTCAGGCTTGCGGCTTTTGTGTTACCTCCGTTTTGGCTGTGCATAAGTTTAGCTCTCTGTCTAGTTTAAGGGATTGGATTACAATAAAGGTGATATGGAGGCTTGGATTGAAGGTGATGGATAGAGTTAAGTTAGGTTCAGGCGAAGGGTGACGGTTAGGAGTAAGGTTAGTTGTAGGGGGAGCTGCATGTTCACATCAGATTTGGGGTTAGGATTAGGCTTAGCCTTAGGGTAGACATATGGTTAGGGTTAGGGCTTGGTTTAGGCTGAGCCTTAGGTTAGGGTTCAGTTTAAGGTTAGGAGTCTACAGAATTACACCTAGGCTTAGGGTTACACCTCTTTTTAGGTTTAGACCTAGGGCTAGGTTTTGACCTAGGTTAGGGCTAGGATTAGGGTTGGTTTTAATATAGGATTTAGGTTTGAGGTTTCATTGAAGTGTAGGATTATTGGAAGTACATCTGCTCTCCCTGGTTTTCCTTCACGATCACAATGTTTCTGAGATTCATGGTTTAAGGAAAATCTTGCTCCTTGCCGGTTTCAAGGCAAAAAGGCGCCACCGGCAGTTTGTTTTTCCTTCAAACTTACCCTCGCTCTTTGAGAACCTTGGGTCTTTGGGAAAGCCGTGAGTCCAGCAAGATTTTTCAGTTCAAATGTGCCCTAAGCATTGGGTTCTACCTCTGAGCAATACAGCCCGTGGAATTCCTGAGAATCTGGAACCTGCCATGAAGTTCAGCCTGCGTTTTATTCACACGAAGAAGCTCCTTCGAGGTTCCCATGACTCTGTACACTGATGCTTCCAGCAACGTCATGTCTCACAGGTCAATAGTGCTTCTCTGAGTTTCACTGGTCTTCCGTAAAGGGTGAAGCGCCTGGGTTCCCGTGCTTCACTACTGTATGGCCTCAAGATGATGTTTGTAGGCACAGCGGCAAATCCATCGGTGGCAATTCTCTCATATTGTCATTGCGATGGGAAGATTCCTTATTGGCTAGGAAATGTTTTACCGTGGAAGACGGGTCACCACAGAGCTGTCTCTTTTGGGTTGAGAAAAAGTTTGCTGAATTTACCTGCCAGCAGTTGCGTGTCCTCACTTTCTTTTTTTTTTTTTTTTTGGTGGAGGTGCAGGGGAATGAATCTCCCTTTCTTTTAAGGTCGATGGAGGCGCACGAGTGTAAGGAGAACGATGAATAGTGGCCTTTCATAACCCAGGATCATCAGAAACCACAGAGTAAATTTTAGGAACGTAGACATAGGACAGCGGAGAAAACTTCACTCAGGGACTTCAGTGAACTCTCCTTACAATGCTGAGGCCTGACACGCCTAGTGCCTGGGGGCAACCCGGCTCCTGCCCTAGGTAGTTTTGTGGAGCGTGCCTCCCTCAGGTGGTGCCTTTACTCTCCCAGCAATATTGCTCTGTGAAATTCTGCAACTGATAAAAACTATTTGCCATGGGTATTTCCTTTCACCTCACTGGCCTCCTCTTTGAAGTACAAATGCTTTTCTACACGGGTGCTGCCTCCCTGAGCTTTCCTTTGTCTTGGCTCAATGGATGCAGATTCCTGTGCTGAATACATGCTGGACTGGCACAGCTGGGTGCTTGTCAGTATACCTGGCACAGGCAGCAATTTCTTTTGTCAAGACCCACCTGGCTTGATCAAGGTTCCTTATTCTCCTGAAAAAGATTTTTATCCAAATTCTAGAGGAGCACCAGTGTGCCTATGGGAGCTAAACCAGGTCCTGCTGAACAGAGGCTCCGGAGTTTTCATTTTCTGACTAAAATTCAACAAGGAATTTCATGGATCTAAAGAAACCGTGAATTGTGGACCTACCAGATTCTAACATCTTCATTGTCTAATGGAAGCTTAAGTTTCCCAGTCCGATCCGGCTGCAACTTCATTTCTAGCAATGGCCATTCAATTGTGGATGTTCAGCTTTCTTCGGAATTCTCTTATACCTGCATGTTCCCGCGCCACGTTAAGACCACCCGGTGGAGGTTTATGTGACTCAGGACAACTCTTTATTTCAGGCGTCTAGAACAAAGGGAATTCACAGGGGTTGATGATCACTTATTAAACTCCCGTTTCTTTATAGTGCCAACTGTTGACACTTCCACATCTGAGGGCAAAGAGCTCGTGCAGCATTGTATTCTCAGTTCAGCCACGCCGCCTGCAGTTTCTTCCTTGCAGAAAAATCTTTCCCAGTGTACTTCTTTAAATGCTGCAAAATAGTGGGACAGAAGATTTCGGTATAGCCTTAACTTTAGATGGGCATAGGTACAAGCATGTGGCCATTTTTAGAGACATTGTTAGAGTTCAGGTTAGAGTTACTGCTGCGTGAGTATTCGGTTTATGGTAAGGTTATGGATCAAATGTAGGGTGAGTGTGAGGTTGAAGGTAAGAGTAGGGTTTAGTGCTTAAGGATGAATGAACCTATTGTCTCATTTAGGCTTATGGTGAACTTGACTCTTTAGGTATGGGTTGGGGTTAATATTTGTGTGAGGGTTAGAAAGTGTGTGAGGTTAAGAGTTGGGGTCAGGCTTGCGGCTTGTGTGTTACATCCGTTTTGGCTGTGGATAAGTTTAGCTCTCTGTCTAGTTTAAGGGATTGGATTACAATAAAGGTGATATGGAGGCTTGGATTGAAGGTGATGGATAGAGTTAAGTTAGGTTCAGGCGAAGGGTGACGGTTAGGAGTAAGGTTAGTTGTAGGGGGAGCTGCATGTTCACATCAGATTTGGGGTTAGGATTAGGCTTAGCCTTAGGGTAGACATATGGTTAGGGTTAGGGCTTGGTTTAGGCTGAGCCTTAGGTTAGGGTTCAGTTTAAGGTTAGGAGTCTACAGAATTACACCTAGGCTTAGGGTTACACCTCTTTTTAGGTTTAGACCTAGGGCTGGGTTTTGACCTAGGTTAGGGCTAGGATTAGGGTTGGTTTTAATATAGGATTTAGGTTTGAGGTTTCATTGAAGTGTAGGATTATTGGAAGTACATCTGCTCTCCCTGGTTTTCCTTCACGATCACAATGTTTCTGAGATTCATGGTTTAAGGAAAATCTTGCTCCTTGCCGGTTTCAAGGCAAAAAGGCGCCACCGGCAGTTTGTTTTTCCTTCAAACTTACCCTCGCTCTTTGAGAACCTTGGGTCTTTGGGAAAGCCGTGAGTCCAGCAAGATTTTTCAGTTCAAATGTGCCCTAAGCATTGGGTTCTACCTCTGAGCAATACAGCCCGTGGAATTCCTGAGAATCTGGAACCTGCCATGAAGTTCAGCCTGCGTTTTATTCACACGAAGAAGCTCCTTCGAGGTTCCCATGACTCTGTACACTGATGCTTCCAGCAACGTCATGTCTCACAGGTCAATAGTGCTTCTCTGAGTTTCACTGGTCTTCCGTAAAGGGTGAAGCGCCTGGGTTCCCGTGCTTCACTACTGTATGGCCTCAAGATGATGTTTGTAGGCACAGCGGCAAATCCATCGGTGGCAATTCTCTCATATTGTCATTGCGATGGGAAGATTCCTTATTGGCTAGGAAATGTTTTACCGTGGAAGACGGGTCACCACAGAGCTGTCTCATTTGTGTTGAGAAAAAGTTTGCTGAATTTACCTGCCAGCAGTTGCGTGTCCTCACTTTCTTTTTTTTTTTTTTTTGGTGGAGGTGCAGGGGAATGAATCTCCCCTTCTTTTAAGGTCGATGGAGGCGCACGAGTGTAAGGAGAACGATGAATAGTGGCCTTTCATAACCCAGGATCATCAGAAACCACAGAGTAAATTTTAGGAACGTAGACATAGGACAGCGGAGAAAACTTCACTCAGGGACTTCAGTGAACTCTCCTTACAATGCTGAGGCCTGACACGCCTAGTGCCTGGGGGCAACCCGGCTCCTGCCCTAGGTAGTTTTGTGGAGCGTGCCTCCCTCAGGTGGTGCCTTTACTCTCCCAGCAATATTGCTCTGTGAAATTCTGCAACTGATAAAAACTATTTGCCATGGGTATTTCCTTTCACCTCACTGGCCTCCTCTTTGAAGTACAAATGCTTTTCTACACGGGTGCTGCCTCCCTGAGCTTTCCTTTGTCTTGGCTCAATGGATGCAGATTCCTGTGCTGAATACATGCTGGACTGGCACAGCTGGGTGCTTGTCAGTATACCTGGCACAGGCAGCAATTTCTTTTGTCAAGACCCACCTGGCTTGATCAAGGTTCCTTATTCTCCTGAAAAAGATTTTTATCCAAATTCTAGAGGAGCACCAGTGTGCCTATGGGAGCTAAACCTGGTCCTGCTGAACAGAGGCTCCGGAGTTTTCATTTTCTGACTAAAATTCAACAAGGAATTTCATGGATCTAAAGAAACCGTGAATTGTGGACCTACCAGATTCTAACATCTTCATTGTCTAATGGAAGCTTAAGTTTCCCAGTCCGATCGGGCTGCAACTTCATTTCTAGCAATGGCCATTCAATTGTGGATGTTCAGCTTTCTTCGGAATTCTCTTATACCTGCATGTTCCCGCGCCACGTTAAGACCACCCGGTGGAGGTTTATGTGACTCAGGACAACTCTTTATTTCAGGCGTCTAGAACAAAGGGAATTCACAGGGGTTGATGATCACTTATTAAACTCCCGTTTCTTTATAGTGCCAACTGTTGACACTTCCACATCTGAGGGCAAAGAGCTCGTGCAGCATTGTATTCTCAGTTCAGCCACGCCGCCTGCAGTTTCTTCCTTGCAGAAAAATCTTTCCCAGTGTACTTCTTTAAATGCTGCAAAATAGTGGGACAGAAGATTTCGGTATAGCCTTAACTTTAGATGGGCATAGGTACAAGCATGTGGCCATTTTTAGAGACATTGTTAGAGTTCAGGTTAGAGTTACTGCTGCGTGAGTATTCGGTTTATGGTAAGGTTATGGATCAAATGTAGGGTGAGTGTGAGGTTGAAGGTAAGAGTAGGATTTAGTGCTTAAGGATGAATGAACCTATTGTCTCATTTAGGCTTATGGTGAACTTGACTCTTTAGGTATGGGTTGGGGTTAATATTTGTGTGAGGGTTAGAAAGTGTGTGAGGTTAAGAGTTGGGGTCAGGCTTGCGGCTTGTGTGTTACATCCGTTTTGGTTGTGGATAAGTTTAGCTCTCTGTCTAGTTTAAGGGATTGGATTACAATAAAGGTGATATGGAGGCTTGGATTGAAGGTGATGGATAGAGTTAAGTTAGGTTCAGGCGAAGGGTGACGGTTAGGAGTAAGGTTAGTTGTAGGGGGAGCTGCATGTTCACATCAGATTTGGGGTTAGGATTAGGCTTAGCCTTAGGGTAGACATATGGTTAGGGTTAGGGCTTGGTTTAGGCTGAGCCTTAGGTTAGGGTTCAGTTTAAGGTTAGGAGTCTACAGAATTACACCTAGGCTTAGGGTTACACCTCTTTTTAGGTTTAGACCTAGGGCTAGGTTTTGACCTAGGTTAGGGCTAGGATTAGGGTTGGTTTTAATATAGGATTTAGGTTTGAGGTTTCATTGAAGTGTAGGATTATTGGAAGTACATCTGCTCTCCCTGGTTTTCCTTCACGATCACAATGTTTCTGAGATTCATGGTTTAAGGAAAATCTTGCTCCTTGCCGGTTTCAAGGCAAAAAGGCGCCACCGGCAGTTTGTTTTTCCTTCAAACTTACCCTCGCTCTTTGAGAACCTTGGGTCTTTGGGAAAGCCGTGAGTCCAGCAAGATTTTTCAGTTCAAATGTGCCCTAAGCATTGGGTTCTACCTCTGAGCAATACAGCCCGTGGAATTCCTGAGAATCTGGAACCTGCCATGAAGTTCAGCCTGCGTTTTATTCACACGAAGAAGCTCCTTCGAGGTTCCCATGACTCTGTACACTGATGCTTCCAGCAACGTCATGTCTCACAGGTCAATAGTGCTTCTCTGAGTTTCACTGGTCTTCCGTAAAGGGTGAAGCGCCTGGGTTCCCGTGCTTCACTACTGTATGGCCTCAAGATGATGTTTGTAGGCACAGCGGCAAATCCATCGGTGGCAATTCTCTCATATTGTCATTGCGATGGGAAGATTCCTTATTGGCTAGGAAATGTTTTACCGTGGAAGACGGGTCACCACAGAGCTGTCTCTTTTGGGTTGAGAAAAAGTTTGCTGAATTTACCTGCCAGCAGTTGCGTGTCCTCACTTTCTTTTTTTTTTTTTTTTTGGTGGAGGTGCAGGGGAATGAATCTCCCTTTCTTTTAAGGTCGATGGAGGCGCACGAGTGTAAGGAGAACGATGAATAGTGGCCTTTCATAACCCAGGATCATCAGAAACCACAGAGTAAATTTTAGGAACGTAGACATAGGACAGCGGAGAAAACTTCACTCAGGGACTTCAGTGAACTCTCCTTACAATGCTGAGGCCTGACACGCCTAGTGCCTGGGGGCAACCCGGCTCCTGCCCTAGGTAGTTTTGTGGAGCGTGCCTCCCTCAGGTGGTGCCTTTACTCTCCCAGCAATATTGCTCTGTGAAATTCTGCAACTGATAAAAACTATTTGCCATGGGTATTTCCTTTCACCTCATTGGCCTCCTCTTTGAATTACAAATGCTTTTCTACACGGGTGCTGCCTCCCTGAGCTTTCCTTTGTCTTGGCTCAATGGATGCAGATTCCTGTGCTGAATACATGCTGGACTGGCACAGCTGGGTGCTTGTCAGTATACCTGGCACAGGCAGCAATTTCTTTTGTCAAGACCCACCTGGCTTGATCAAGGTTCCTTATTCTCCTGAAAAAGATTTTTATCCAAATTCTAGAGGAGCACCAGTGTGCCTATGGGAGCTAAACCAGGTCCTGCTGAACAGAGGCTCCGGAGTTTTCATTTTCTGACTAAAATTCAACAAGGAATTTCATGGATCTAAAGAAACCGTGAATTGTGGACCTACCAGATTCTAACATCTTCATTGTCTAATGGAAGCTTAAGTTTCCCAGTCCGATCCGGCTGCAACTTCATTTCTAGCAATGGCCATTCAATTGTGGATGTTCAGCTTTCTTCGGAATTCTCTTATACCTGCATGTTCCCGCGCCACGTTAAGACCACCCGGTGGAGGTTTATGTGACTCAGGACAACTCTTTATTTCAGGCGTCTAGAACAAAGGGAATTCACAGGGGTTGATGATCACTTATTAAACTCCCGTTTCTTTATAGTGCCAACTGTTGACACTTCCACATCTGAGGGCAAAGAGCTCGTGCAGCATTGTATTCTCAGTTCAGCCACGCCGCCGGCAGTTTCTTCCTTGCAGAAAAATCTTTCCCAGTGTACTTCTTTAAATGCTGCAAAATAGTGGGACAGAAGATTTCGGTATAGCCTTAACTTTAGATGGGCATAGGTACAAGCATGTGGCCATTTTTAGAGACATTGTTAGAGTTCAGGTTAGAGTTACTGCTGCGTGAGTATTCGGTTTATGGTAAGGTTATGGATCAAATGTAGGGTGAGTGTGAGGTTGAAGGTAAGAGTAGGGTTTAGTGCTTAAGGATGAATGAACCTATTGTCTCATTTAGGCTTATGGTGAACTTGACTCTTTAGGTATGGGTTGGGGTTAATATTTGTGTGAGGGTTAGAAAGTGTGTGAGGTTAAGAGTTGGGGTCAGGCTTGCGGCTTGTGTGTTACATCCGTTTTGGTTGTGGATAAGTTTAGCTCTCTGTCTAGTTTAAGGGATTGGATTACAATAAAGGTGATATGGAGGCTTGGATTGAAGGTGATGGATAGAGTTAAGTTAGGTTCAGGCGAAGGGTGACGGTTAGGAGTAAGGTTAGTTGTAGGGGGAGCTGCATGTTCACATCAGATTTGGGGTTAGGATTAGGCTTAGCCTTAGGGTAGACATATGGTTAGGGTTAGGGCTTGGTTTAGGCTGAGCCTTAGGTTAGGGTTCAGTTTAAGGTTAGGAGTCTACAGAATTACACCTAGGCTTAGGGTTACACCTCTTTTTAGGTTTAGACCTAGGGCTAGGTTTTGACCTAGGTTAGGGCTAGGATTAGGGTTGGTTTTAATATAGGATTTAGGTTTGAGGTTTCATTGAAGTGTAGGATTATTGGAAGTACATCTGCTCTCCCTGGTTTTCCTTCACGATCACAATGTTTCTGAGATTCATGGTTTAAGGAAAATCTTGCTCCTTGCCGGTTTCAAGGCAAAAAGGCGCCACCGGCAGTTTGTTTTTCCTTCAAACTTACCCTCGCTCTTTGAGAACCTTGGGTCTTTGGGAAAGCCGTGAGTCCAGCAAGATTTTTCAGTTCAAATGTGCCCTAAGCATTGGGTTCTACCTCTGAGCAATACAGCCCGTGGAATTCCTGAGAATCTGGAACCTGCCATGAAGTTCAGCCTGCGTTTTATTCACACGAAGAAGCTCCTTCGAGGTTCCCATGCCTCTGTACACTGATGCTTCCAGCAACGTCATGTCTCACAGGTCAATAGTGCTTCTCTGAGTTTCACTGGTCTAGCGTAAAGGGTGAAGCGCCTGGGTTCCCGTGCTTCACTACTGTATGGCCTCAAGATGATGTTTGTAGGCACAGCGGCAAATCCATCGGTGGCAATTCTCTCATATTGTCATTGCGATGGGAAGATTCCTTATTGGCTAGGAAATGTTTTACCGTGGAAGACGGGTCACCACAGAGCTGTCTCATTTGTGTTGAGAAAAAGTTTGCTGAATTTACCTGCCAGCAGTTGCGTGTCCTCACTTTCTTTTTTTTTTTTTTTTTTTGGTGTAGGTGCAGGGGAATGAATCTCCCTTTCTTTTAAGGTCGATGGAGGCGCATGAGTGTAAGGAGAACGATGAATAGTGGCCTTTCATAACCCAGGATCATCAGAAACCACAGAGTAAATTTTAGGAACGTAGACATAGGACAGCAGAGAAAACTTCACTCAGGGACTTCAGTGAACTCTCCTTACAATGCTGAGGCCTGACACGCCTAGTGCCTGGGGGCAACCCGGCTCCTGCCCTAGGTAGTTTTGTGGAGCGTGCCTCCCTCAGGTGGTGCCTTTACTCTCCCAGCAATATTGCTCTGTGAAATTCTGCAACTGATAAAAACTATTTGCCATGGGTATTTCCTTTCACCTCATTGGCCTCCTCTTTGAAGTACAAATGCTTTTCTACATGGGTGCTGCCTCCCTGAGCTTTCCTTTGTCTTGGCTCAATGGATGCAGATTCCTGTGCTGAATACATGCTGGACTGGCACAGCTGGGTGCTTGTCAGTATACCTGGCACAGGCAGCAATTTCTTTTGTCAAGACCCACCTGGCTTGATCAAGGTTCCTTATTCTCCTGAAAAAGATTTTTATCCAAATTCTAGAGGAGCACCAGTGTGCCTATGGGAGCTAAACCAGGTCCTGCTGAACAGAGGCTCCGGAGTTTTCATTTTCTGACTAAAATTCAACAAGGAATTTCATGGATCTAAAGAAACCGTGAATTGTGGACCTACCAGATTCTAACATCTTCATTGTCTAATGGAAGCTTAAGTTTCCCAGTCCGATCCGGCTGCAACTTCATTTCTAGCAATGGCCATTCAATTGTGGATGTTCAGCTTTCTTCGGAATTCTCTTATACCTGCATGTTCCCGCGCCACGTTAAGACCACCCGGTGGAGGTTTATGTGACTCAGGACAACTCTTTATTTCAGGCGTCTAGAACAAAGGGAATTCACAGGGGTTGATGATCACTTATTAAACTCCCGTTTCTTTATAGTGCCAACTGTTGACACTTCCACATCTGAGGGCAAAGAGCTCCTGCAGCATTGTATTCTCAGTTCAGCCACGCCGCCGGCAGTTTCTTCCTTGCAGAAAAATCTTTCCCAGTGTACTTCTTTAAATGCTGCAAAATAGTGGGACAGAAGATTTCGGTATAGCCTTAACTTTAGATGGGCATAGGTACAAGCATGTGGCCATTTTTAGAGACATTGTTAGAGTTCAGGTTAGAGTTACTGCTGCGTGAGTATTCGGTTTATGGTAAGGTTATGGATCAAATGTAGGGTGAGTGTGAGGTTGAAGGTAAGAGTAGGGTTTAGTGCTTAAGGATGAATGAACCTATTGTCTCATTTAGGCTTATGGTGAACTTGACTCTTTAGGTGTGGGTTGGGGTTAATATTTGTGTGAGGGTTAGAAAGTGTGTGAGGTTAAGAGTTGGGGTCAGGCTTGCGGCTTGTGTGTTACATCCGTTTTGGTTGTGGATAAGTTTAGCTCTCTGTCTAGTTTAAGGGATTGGATTACAATAAAGGTGATATGGAGGCTTGGATTGAAGGTGATGGATAGAGTTAAGTTAGGTTCAGGCGAAGGGTGACGGTTAGGAGTAAGGTTAGTTGTAGGGGGAGCTGCATGTTCACATCAGATTTGGGGTTAGGATTAGGCTTAGCCTTAGGGTAGACATATGGTTAGGGTTAGGGCTTGGTTTAGGCTGAGCCTTAGGTTAGGGTTCAGTTTAAGGTTAGGAGTCTACAGAATTACACCTAGGCTTAGGGTTACACCTCTTTTTAGGTTTAGACCTAGGGCTAGGTTTTGACCTAGGTTAGGGCTAGGATTAGGGTTGGTTTTAATATAGGATTTAGGTTTGAGGTTTCATTGAAGTGTAGGATTATTGGAAGTACATCTGCTCTCCCTGGTTTTCCTTCACGATCACAATGTTTCTGAGATTCATGGTTTAAGGAAAATCTTGCTCCTTGCCGGTTTCAAGGCAAAAAGGCGCCACCGGCAGTTTGTTTTTCCTTCAAACTTACCCTCGCTCTTTGAGAACCTTGGGTCTTTGGGAAAGCCGTGAGTCCAGCAAGATTTTTCAGTTCAAATGTGCCCTAAGCATTGGGTTCTACCTCTGAGCAATACAGCCCGTGGAATTCCTGAGAATCTGGAACCTGCCATGAAGTTCAGCCTGCGTTTTATTCACACGAAGAAGCTCCTTCGAGGTTCCCATGCCTCTGTACACTGATGCTTCCAGCAACGTCATGTCTCACAGGTCAATAGTGCTTCTCTGAGTTTCACTGGTCTAGCGTAAAGGGTGAAGCGCCTGGGTTCCCGTGCTTCACTACTGTATGGCCTCAAGATGATGTTTGTAGGCACAGCGGCAAATCCATCGGTGGCAATTCTCTCATATTGTCATTGCGATGGGAAGATTCCTTATTGGCTAGGAAATGTTTTACCGTGGAAGACGGGTCACCACAGAGCTGTCTCTTTTGGGTTGAGACAAAGTTTGCTGAATTTACCTGCCAGCAGTTGCGTGTCCTCCCTTTCTTTTTTTTTTTTTTTTTTTTTGGTGTAGGTGCAGGGGAATGAATCTCCCTTTCTTTTAAGGTCGATGGAGGCGCATGAGTGTAAGGAGAACGATGAATAGTGGCCTTTCATAACCCAGGATCATCAGAAACCACAGAGTAAATTTTAGGAACGTAGACATAGGACAGCGGAGAAAACTTCACTCAGGGACTTCAGTGAACTCTCCTTACAATGCTGAGGCCTGACACGCCTAGTGCCTGGGGGCAACCCGGCTCCTGCCCTAGGTAGTTTTGTGGAGCGTGCCTCCCTCAGGTGGTGCCTTTACTCTCCCAGCAATATTGCTCTGTGAAATTCTGCAACTGATAAAAACTATTTGCCATGGGTATTTCCTTTCACCTCATTGGCCTCCTCTTTGAAGTACAAATGCTTTTCTACACGGGTGCTGCCTCCCTGAGCTTTCCTTTGTCTTGGCTCAATGGATGCAGATTCCTGTGCTGAATACATGCTGGACTGGCACAGCTGGGTGCTTGTCAGTATACCTGGCACAGGCAGCAATTTCTTTTGTCAAGACCCACCTGGCTTGATCAAGGTTCCTTATTCTCCTGAAAAAGATTTTTATCCAAATTCTAGAGGAGCACCAGTGTGCCTATGGGAGCTAAACCTGGTCCTGCTGAACAGAGGCTCCGGAGTTTTCATTTTCTGACTAAAATTCAACAAGGAATTTCATGGATCTAAAGAAACCGTGAATTGTGGACCTACCAGATTCTAACATCTTCATTGTCTAATGGAAGCTTAAGTTTCCCAGTCCGATCCGGCTGCAACTTCATTTCTAGCAATGGCCATTCAATTGTGGATGTTCAGCTTTCTTCGGAATTCTCTTATACCTGCATGTTCCCGCGCCAAGTTAAGACCACCCGGTGGAGGTTTATGTGACTCAGGACAACTCTTTATTTCAGGCGTCTAGAACAAAGGGAATTCACAGGGGTTGATGATCACTTATTAAACTCCCGTTTCTTTATAGTGCCAACTGTTGACACTTCCACATCTGAGGGCAAAGAGCTCGTGCAGCATTGTATTCTCAGTTCAGCCACGCCGCCTGCAGTTTCTTCCTTGCAGAAAAATCTTTCCCAGTGTACTTCTTTAAATGCTGCAAAATAGTGGGACAGAAGATTTCGGTATAGCCTTAACTTTAGATGGGCATAGGTACAAGCATGTGGCCATTTTTAGAGACATTGTTAGAGTTCAGGTTAGAGTTACTGCTGCGTGAGTATTCGGTTTATGGTAAGGTTATGGATCAAATGTAGGGTGAGTGTGAGGTTGAAGGTAAGAGTAGGGTTTAGTGCTTAAGGATGAATGAACCTATTGTCTCATTTAGGCTTATGGTGAACTTGACTCTTTAGGTATGGGTTGGGGTTAATATTTGTGTGAGGGTTAGAAAGTGTGTGAGGTTAAGAGTTGGGGTCAGGCTTGCGGCTTGTGTGTTACATCCGTTTTGGCTGTGGATAAGTTTAGCTCTCTGTCTAGTTTAAGGGATTGGATTACAATAAAGGTGATATGGAGGCTTGGATTGAAGGTGATGGATAGAGTTAAGTTAGGTTCAGGCGAAGGGTGACGGTTAGGAGTAAGGTTAGTTGTAGGGGGAGCTGCATGTTCACATCAGATTTGGGGTTAGGATTAGGCTTAGCCTTAGGGTAGACATATGGTTAGGGTTAGGGCTTGGTTTAGGCTGAGCCTTAGGTTAGGGTTCAGTTTAAGGTTAGGAGTCTACAGAATTACACCTAGGCTTAGGGTTACACCTCTTTTTAGGTTTAGACCTAGGGCTAGGTTTTGACCTAGGTTAGGGCTAGGATTAGGGTTGGTTTTAATATAGGATTTAGGTTTGAGGTTTCATTGAAGTGTAGGATTATTGGAAGTACATCTGCTCTCCCTGGTTTTCCTTCACGATCACAATGTTTCTGAGATTCATGGTTTAAGGAAAATCTTGCTCCTTGCCGGTTTCAAGGCAAAAAGGCGCCACCGGCAGTTTGTTTTTCCTTCAAACTTACCTTCGCTCTTTGAGAACCTTGGGTCTTTGGGAAAGCCGTGAGTCCAGCAAGATTTTTCAGTTCAAATGTGCCCTAAGCATTGGGTTCTACCTCTGAGCAATACAGCCCGTGGAATTCCTGAGAATCTGGAACCTGCCATGAAGTTCAGCCTGCGTTTTATTCACACGAAGAAGCTCCTTCGAGGTTCCCATGCCTCTGTACACTGATGCTTCCAGCAACGTCATGTCTCACAGGTCAATAGTGCTTCTCTGAGTTTCACTGGTCTAGCGTAAAGGGTGAAGCGCCTGGGTTCCCGTGCTCACTACTGTATGGCCTCAAGATGATGTTTGTAGGCACAGCGGCAAATCCATCGGTGGCAATTCTCTCATATTGTCATTGCGATGGGAAGATTCCTTATTGGCTAGGAAATGTTTTACCGTGGAAGACGGGTCACCACAGAGCTGTCTCTTTTGGGTTGAGACAAAGTTTGCTGAATTTACCTGCCAGCAGTTGCGTGTCCTCCCTTTCTTTTTTTTTTTGGTGGAGGTGCAGGGGAATGAATCTCCCTTTCTTTTAAGGTCGATGGAGGCGCACGAGTGTAAGGAGAACGATGAATAGTGGCCTTTCATAACCCAGGATCATCAGAAACAACAGAGTAAATTTTAGGAACTTAGACGTAGGACAGGGGAGAAAACTTCACTCAGGGACTTCAGTGAACTCTCCTTACAATGCTGAGGCCTGACACGCCTAGTGCCTGGGGGCAACCCGGCTCCTGCCCTAGGTAGTTTTGTGGAGGGAGCCTCCCTCAGGTGGTGCCTTTTCTCTCCCAGCAATATTGCTCTGTGAAATTCTGCAACTGATAAAAACTATTTGCCATGGGTATTTCCTTTCACCTCATTGGCCTCCTCTTTGAAGTACAAATGCTTTTCTACACGGGTGCTGCCTCCCTGAGCTTTCCTTTGTCTTGGCTCAATGGATGCAGATTCCTGTGCTGAATACATGCTGGACTGGCACAGCTGGGTGCTTGTCAGTATACCTGGCACAGGCAGCAATTCTTTTGTCAAAACCCACCTGGCTTGATTAAGGTTCCTTATTCTCCTGAAAAAGATTTTTATCCAAATTCTAGAGGAGCACCAGCGTGCCTATGGGAGCTACACCCGGGCTTGCTGAACAGAGGCTCCGGAGTTTTCATTTTCTGACTAAAATTCAACAAGGAATTTCATAGATCTAAAGAAACCGTGAATTGTGGACCTACCAGATTCTAACATCTTCATTGTCTAATGGAAGCTTAAGTTTCCCAGTCCGATCCGGCTGCAACTTCATTTCTAGCAATGGCCATTCAATTGTGGATGTTCAGCTTTCTTCGGAATTCTCTTATACCTGCATGTTCCCGCGCCACGTTAAGACCACCCGGTGGAGGTTTATGTGACTCAGGACAACTCTTTATTTCAGGCGTCTAGAACAAAGGGAATTCACAGGGGTTGATGATCACTTATTAAACTCCCGTTTCTTTATAGTGCCAACTGTTGACACTTCCACATCTGAGGGCAAAGAGCTCGTGCAGCATTGTATTCTCAGTTCAGCCACGCCGCCTGCAGTTTCTTCCTTGCAGAAAAATCTTTCCCAGTGTACTTCTTTAAATGCTGCAAAATAGTGGGACAGAAGATTTCGGTATAGCCTTAACTTTAGATGGGCATAGGTACAAGCATGTGGCCATTTTTAGAGACATTGTTAGAGTTCAGGTTAGAGTTACTGCTGCGTGAGTATTCGGTTTATGGTAAGGTTATGGATCAAATGTAGGGTGAGTGTGAGGTTGAAGGTAAGAGTAGGGTTTAGTGCTTAAGGATGAATGAACCTATTGTCTCATTTAGGCTTATGGTGAACTTGACTCTTTAGGTATGGGTTGGGGTTAATATTTGTGTGAGGGTTAGAAAGTGTGTGAGGTTAAGAGTTGGGGTCAGGCTTGCGGCTTGTGTGTTACATCCGTTTTGGTTGTGGATAAGTTTAGCTCTCTGTCTAGTTTAAGGGATTGGATTACAATAAAGGTGATATGGAGGCTTGGATTGAAGGTGATGGATAGAGTTAAGTTAGGTTCAGGCGAAGGGTGACGGTTAGGAGTAAGGTTAGTTGTAGGGGGAGCTGCATGTTCACATCAGATTTGGGGTTAGGATTAGGCTTAGCCTTAGGGTAGACATATGGTTAGGGTTAGGGCTTGGTTTAGGCTGAGCCTTAGGTTAGGGTTCAGTTTAAGGTTAGGAGTCTACAGAATTACACCTAGGCTTAGGGTTACACCTCTTTTTAGGTTTAGACCTAGGGCTAGGTTTTGACCTAGGTTAGGGCTAGGATTAGGGTTGGTTTTAATATAGGATTTAGGTTTGAGGTTTCATTGAAGTGTAGGATTATTGGAAGTACATCTGCTCTCCCTGGTTTTCCTTCACGATCACAATGTTTCTGAGATTCATGGTTTAAGGAAAATCTTGCTCCTTGCCGGTTTCAAGGCAAAAAGGCGCCACCGGCAGTTTGTTTTTCCTTCAAACTTACCCTCGCTCTTTGAGAACCTTGGGTCTTTGGGAAAGCCGTGAGTCCAGCAAGATTTTTCAGTTCAAATGTGCCCTAAGCATTGGGTTCTACCTCTGAGCAATACAGCCCGTGGAATTCCTGAGAATCTGGAACCTGCCATGAAGTTCAGCCTGCGTTTTATTCACACGAAGAAGCTCCTTCGAGGTTCCCATGCCTCTGTACACTGATGCTTCCAGCAACGTCATGTCTCACAGGTCAATAGTGCTTCTCTGAGTTTCACTGGTCTAGCGTAAAGGGTGAAGCGCCTGGGTTCCCGTGCTTCACTACTGTATGGCCTCAAGATGATGTTTGTAGGCACAGCGGCAAATCCATCGGTGGCAATTCTCTCATATTGTCATTGCGATGGGAAGATTCCTTATTGGCTAGGAAATGTTTTACCGTGGAAGACGGGTCACCACAGAGCTGTCTCTTTTGGGTTGAGACAAAGTTTGCTGAATTTACCTGCCAGCAGTTGCGTGTCCTCCCTTTCTTTTTTTTTTTTTTTTTTTGGTGTAGGTGCAGGGGAATGAATCTCCCTTTCTTTTAAGGTCGATGGAGGCGCATGAGTGTAAGGAGAACGATGAATAGTGGCCTTTCATAACCCAGGATCATCAGAAACCACAGAGTAAATTTTAGGAACGTAGACATAGGACAGCGGAGAAAACTTCACTCAGGGACTTCAGTGAACTCTCCTTACAATGCTGAGGCCTGACACGCCTAGTGCCTGGGGGCAACCCGGCTCCTGCCCTAGGTAGTTTTGTGGAGCGTGCCTCCCTCAGGTGGTGCCTTTACTCTCCCAGCAATATTGCTCTGTGAAATTCTGCAACTGATAAAAACTATTTGCCATGGGTATTTCCTTTCACCTCATTGGCCTCCTCTTTGAAGTACAAATGCTTTTCTACACGGGTGCTGCCTCCCTGAGCTTTCCTTTGTCTTGGCTCAATGGATGCAGATTCCTGTGCTGAATACATGCTGGACTGGCACAGCTGGGTGCTTGTCAGTATACCTGGCACAGGCAGCAATTTCTTTTGTCAAGACCCACCTGGCTTGATCAAGGTTCCTTATTCTCCTGAAAAAGATTTTTATCCAAATTCTAGAGAAGCACCAGTGTGCCTATGGGAGCTAAACCTGGTCCTGCTGAACAGAGGCTCCGGAGTTTTCATTTTCTGACTAAAATTCAACAAGGAATTTCATGGATCTAAAGAAACCGTGAATTGTGGACCTACCAGATTCTAACATCTTCATTGTCTAATGGAAGCTTAAGTTTCCCAGTCCGATCCGGCTGCAACTTCATTTCTAGCAATGGCCATTCAATTGTGGATGTTCAGCTTTCTTCGGAATTCTCTTATACCTGCATGTTCCCGCGCCACGTTAAGACCACCCGGTGGAGGTTTATGTGACTCAGGACAACTCTTTATTTCAGGCGTCTAGAACAAAGGGAATTCACAGGGGTTGATGATCACTTATTAAACTCCCGTTTCTTTATAGTGCCAACTGTTGACACTTCCACATCTGAGGGCAAAGAGCTCGTGCAGCATTGTATTCTCAGTTCAGCCACGCCGCCTGCAGTTTCTTCCTTGCAGAAAAATCTTTCCCAGTGTACTTCTTTAAATGCTGCAAAATAGTGGGACAGAAGATTTCGGTATAGCCTTAACTTTAGATGGGCATAGGTACAAGCATGTGGCCATTTTTAGAGACATTGTTAGAGTTCAGGTTAGAGTTACTGCTGCGTGAGTATTCGGTTTATGGTAAGGTTATGGATCAAATGTAGGGTGAGTGTGAGGTTGAAGGTAAGAGTAGGGTTTAGTGCTTAAGGATGAATGAACCTATTGTCTCATTTAGGCTTATGGTGAACTTGACTCTTTAGGTATGGGTTGGGGTTAATATTTGTGTGAGGGTTAGAAAGTGTGTGAGGTTAAGAGTTGGGGTCAGGCTTGCGGCTTGTGTGTTACATCCGTTTTGGCTGTGGATAAGTTTAGCTCTCTGTCTAGTTTAAGGGATTGGATTACAATAAAGGTGATATGGAGGCTTGGATTGAAGGTGATGGATAGAGTTAAGTTAGGTTCAGGCGAAGGGTGACGGTTAGGAGTAAGGTTAGTTGTAGGGGGAGCTGCATGTTCACATCAGATTTGGGGTTAGGATTAGGCTTAGCCTTAGGGTAGACATATGGTTAGGGTTAGGGCTTGGTTTAGGCTGAGCCTTAGGTTAGGGTTCAGTTTAAGGTTAGGAGTCTACAGAATTACACCTAGGCTTAGGGTTACACCTCTTTTTAGGTTTAGACCTAGGGCTAGGTTTTGACCTAGGTTAGGGCTAGGATTAGGGTTGGTTTTAATATAGGATTTAGGTTTGAGGTTTCATTGAAGTGTAGGATTATTGGAAGTACATCTGCTCTCCCTGGTTTTCCTTCACGATCACAATGTTTCTGAGATTCATGGTTTAAGGAAAATCTTGCTCCTTGCCGGTTTCAAGGCAAAAAGGCGCCACCGGCAGTTTGTTTTTCCTTCAAACTTACCTTCGCTCTTTGAGAACCTTGGGTCTTTGGGAAAGCCGTGAGTCCAGCAAGATTTTTCAGTTCAAATGTGCCCTAAGCATTGGGTTCTACCTCTGAGCAATACAGCCCGTGGAATTCCTGAGAATCTGGAACCTGCCATGAAGTTCAGCCTGCGTTTTATTCACACGAAGAAGCTCCTTCGAGGTTCCCATGCCTCTGTACACTGATGCTTCCAGCAACGTCATGTCTCACAGGTCAATAGTGCTTCTCTGAGTTTCACTGGTCTAGCGTAAAGGGTGAAGCGCCTGGGTTCCCGTGCTCACTACTGTATGGCCTCAAGATGATGTTTGTAGGCACAGCGGCAAATCCATCGGTGGCAATTCTCTCATATTGTCATTGCGATGGGAAGATTCCTTATTGGCTAGGAAATGTTTTACCGTGGAAGACGGGTCACCACAGAGCTGTCTCTTTTGGGTTGAGACAAAGTTTGCTGAATTTACCTGCCAGCAGTTGCGTGTCCTCCCTTTCTTTTTTTTTTTGGTGGAGGTGCAGGGGAATGAATCTCCCTTTCTTTTAAGGTCGATGGAGGCGCACGAGTGTAAGGAGAACGATGAATAGTGGCCTTTCATAACCCAGGATCATCAGAAACAACAGAGTAAATTTTAGGAACTTAGACGTAGGACAGGGGAGAAAACTTCACTCAGGGACTTCAGTGAACTCTCCTTACAATGCTGAGGCCTGACACGCCTAGTGCCTGGGGGCAACCCGGCTCCTGCCCTAGGTAGTTTTGTGGAGGGAGCCTCCCTCAGGTGGTGCCTTTTCTCTCCCAGCAATATTGCTCTGTGAAATTCTGCAACTGATAAAAACTATTTGCCATGGGTATTTCCTTTCACCTCATTGGCCTCCTCTTTGAAGTACAAATGCTTTTCTACAGGGGTGCTGCCTCCCTGAGCTTTCCTTTGTCTTGGCTCAATGGATGCAGATTCCTGTGCTGAATACATGCTGGACTGGCACAGCTGGGTGCTTGTCAGTATACCTGGCACAGGCAGCAATTCTTTTGTCAAAACCCACCTGGCTTGATTAAGGTTCCTTATTCTCCTGAAAAAGATTTTTATCCAAATTCTAGAGGAGCACCAGTGTGCCTATGGGAGCTACAACCGGGCTTGCTGAACAGAGGCTCCGGAGTTTTCATTTTCTGACTAAAATTCAACAAGGAATTTCATAGATCTAAAGAAACCGTGAATTGTGGACCTACCAGATTCTAACATCTTCATTGTCTAATGGAAGCTTAAGTTTCCCAGTCCGATCCGGCTGCAACTTCATTTCTAGCAATGGCCATTCAATTGTGGATGTTCAGCTTTCTTCGGAATCCTCTTATACCTGCATGTTCCCGCGCCAAGTTAAGACCACCTGGTGGAGGTTTATGTGACTCAGGACAACTCTTTATTTCAGGCGTCTAGAACAAAGGGAATTCACAGGGGTTGATGATCACTTATTAAACTCCCGTTTCTTTATAGTGCCAACTGTTGACACTTCCACATCTGAGGGCAAAGAGCTCGTGCAGCATTGTATTCTCAGTTCAGCCACGCCGCCTGCAGTTTCTTCCTTGCAGAAAAATCTTTCCCAGTGTACTTCTTTAAATGCTGCAAAATAGTGGGACAGAAGATTTCGGTATAGCCTTAACTTTAGATGGGCATAGGTACAAGCATGTGGCCATTTTTAGAGACATTGTTAGAGTTCAGGTTAGAGTTACTGCTGCGTGAGTATTCGGTTTATGGTAAGGTTATGGATCAAATGTAGGGTGAGTGTGAGGTTGAAGGTAAGAGTAGGGTTTAGTGCTTAAGGATGAATGAACCTATTGTCTCATTTAGGCTTATGGTGAACTTGACTCTTTAGGTATGGGTTGGGGTTAATATTTGTGTGAGGGTTAGAAAGTGTGTGAGGTTAAGAGTTGGGGTCAGGCTTGCGGCTTGTGTGTTACATCCGTTTTGGTTGTGGATAAGTTTAGCTCTCTGTCTAGTTTAAGGGATTGGATTACAATAAAGGTGATATGGAGGCTTGGATTGAAGGTGATGGATAGAGTTAAGTTAGGTTCAGGCGAAGGGTGACGGTTAGGAGTAAGGTTAGTTGTAGGGGGAGCTGCATGTTCACATCAGATTTGGGGTTAGGATTAGGCTTAGCCTTAGGGTAGACATATGGTTAGGGTTAGGGCTTGGTTTAGGCTGAGCCTTAGGTTAGGGTTCAGTTTAAGGTTAGGAGTCTACAGAATTACACCTAGGCTTAGGGTTACACCTCTTTTTAGGTTTAGACCTAGGGCTAGGTTTTGACCTAGGTTAGGGCTAGGATTAGGGTTGGTTTTAATATAGGATTTAGGTTTGAGGTTTCATTGAAGTGTAGGATTATTGGAAGTACATCTGCTCTCCCTGGTTTTCCTTCACGATCACAATGTTTCTGAGATTCATGGTTTAAGGAAAATCTTGCTCCTTGCCGGTTTCAAGGCAAAAAGGCGCCACCGGCAGTTTGTTTTTCCTTCAAACTTACCCTCGCTCTTTGAGAACCTTGGGTCTTTGGGAAAGCCGTGAGTCCAGCAAGATTTTTCAGTTCAAATGTGCCCTAAGCATTGGGTTCTACCTCTGAGCAATACAGCCCGTGGAATTCCTGAGAATCTGGAACCTGCCATGAAGTTCAGCCTGCGTTTTATTCACACGAAGAAGCTCCTTCGAGGTTCCCATGCCTCTGTACACTGATGCTTCCAGCAACGTCATGTCTCACAGGTCAATAGTGCTTCTCTGAGTTTCACTGGTCTAGCGTAAAGGGTGAAGCGCCTGGGTTCCCGTGCTTCACTACTGTATGGCCTCAAGATGATGTTTGTAGGCACAGCGGCAAATCCATCGGTGGCAATTCTCTCATATTGTCATTGCGATGGGAAGATTCCTTATTGGCTAGGAAATGTTTTACCGTGGAAGACGGGTCACCACAGAGCTGTCTCTTTTGGGTTGAGACAAAGTTTGCTGAATTTACCTGCCAGCAGTTGCGTGTCCTCCCTTTCTTTTTTTTTTTTTTTTTGGTGTAGGTGCAGGGGAATGAATCTCCCTTTCTTTTAAGGTCGATGGAGGCGCATGAGTGTAAGGAGAACGATGAATAGTGGCCTTTCATAACCCAGGATCATCAGAAACCACAGAGTAAATTTTAGGAACGTAGACATAGGACAGCGGAGAAAACTTCACTCAGGGACTTCAGTGAACTCTCCTTACAATGCTGAGGCCTGACACGCCTAGTGCCTGGGGGCAACCCGGCTCCTGCCCTAGGTAGTTTTGTGGAGCATGCCTCCCTCAGGTGGTGCCTTTACTCTCCCAGCAATATTGCTCTGTGAAATTCTGCAACTGATAAAAACTATTTGCCATGGGTATTTCCTTTCACCTCATTGTCCTCCTCTTTGAAGTACAAATGCTTTTCTACACGGGTGCTGCCTCCCTGAGCTTTCCTTTGTCTTGGCTCAATGGATGCAGATTCCTGTGCTGAATACATGCTGGACTGGCACAGCTGGGTGCTTGTCAGTATACCTGGCACAGGCAGCAATTTCTTTTGTCAAGACCCACCTGGCTTGATCAAGGTTCCTTATTCTCCTGAAAAAGATTTTTATCCAAATTCTAGAGGAGCACCAGTGTGCCTATGGGAGCTAAACCTGGTCCTGCTGAACAGAGGCTCCGGAGTTTTCATTTTCTGACTAAAATTCAACAAGGAATTTCATGGATCTAAAGAAACCGTGAATTGTGGACCTACCAGATTCTAACATCTTCATTGTCTAATGGAAGCTTAAGTTTCCCAGTCCGATCCGGCTGCAACTTCATTTCTAGCAATGGCCATTCAATTGTGGATGTTCAGCTTTCTTCGGAATTCTCTTATACCTGCATGTTCCCGCGCCACGTTAAGACCACCCGGTGGAGGTTTATGTGACTCAGGACAACTCTTTATTTCAGGCGTCTAGAACAAAGGGAATTCACAGGGGTTGATGATCACTTATTAAACTCCCGTTTCTTTATAGTGCCAACTGTTGACACTTCCACATCTGAGGGCAAAGAGCTCGTGCAGCATTGTATTCTCAGTTCAGCCACGCCGCCTGCAGTTTCTTCCTTGCAGAAAAATCTTTCCCAGTGTACTTCTTTAAATGCTGCAAAATAGTGGGACAGAAGATTTCGGTATAGCCTTAACTTTAGATGGGCATAGGTACAAGCATGTGGCCATTTTTAGAGACATTGTTAGAGTTCAGGTTAGAGTTACTGCTGCGTGAGTATTCGGTTTATGGTAAGGTTATGGATCAAATGTAGGGTGAGTGTGAGGTTGAAGGTAAGAGTAGGGTTTAGTGCTTAAGGATGAATGAACCTATTGTCTCATTTAGGCTTATGGTGAACTTGACTCTTTAGGTATGGGTTGGGGTTAATATTTGTGTGAGGGTTAGAAAGTGTGTGAGGTTAAGAGTTGGGGTCAGGCTTGCGGCTTGTGTGTTACATCCGTTTTGGCTGTGGATAAGTTTAGCTCTCTGTCTAGTTTAAGGGATTGGATTACAATAAAGGTGATATGGAGGCTTGGATTGAAGGTGATGGATAGAGTTAAGTTAGGTTCAGGCGAAGGGTGACGGTTAGGAGTAAGGTTAGTTGTAGGGGGAGCTGCATGTTCACATCAGATTTGGGGTTAGGATTAGGCTTAGCCTTAGGGTAGACATATGGTTAGGGTTAGGGCTTGGTTTAGGCTGAGCCTTAGGTTAGGGTTCAGTTTAAGGTTAGGAGTCTACAGAATTACACCTAGGCTTAGGGTTACACCTCTTTTTAGGTTTAGACCTAGGGCTAGGTTTTGACCTAGGTTAGGGCTAGGATTAGGGTTGGTTTTAATATAGGATTTAGGTTTGAGGTTTCATTGAAGTGTAGGATTATTGGAAGTACATCTGCTCTCCCTGGTTTTCCTTCACGATCACAATGTTTCTGAGATTCATGGTTTAAGGAAAATCTTGCTCCTTGCCGGTTTCAAGGCAAAAAGGCGCCACCGGCAGTTTGTTTTTCCTTCAAACTTACCTTCGCTCTTTGAGAACCTTGGGTCTTTGGGAAAGCCGTGAGTCCAGCAAGATTTTTCAGTTCAAATGTGCCCTAAGCATTGGGTTCTACCTCTGAGCAATACAGCCCGTGGAATTCCTGAGAATCTGGAACCTGCCATGAAGTTCAGCCTGCGTTTTATTCACACGAAGAAGCTCCTTCGAGGTTCCCATGCCTCTGTACACTGATGCTTCCAGCAACGTCATGTCTCACAGGTCAATAGTGCTTCTCTGAGTTTCACTGGTCTAGCGTAAAGGGTGAAGCGCCTGGGTTCCCGTGCTCACTACTGTATGGCCTCAAGATGATGTTTGTAGGCACAGCGGCAAATCCATCGGTGGCAATTCTCTCATATTGTCATTGCGATGGGAAGATTCCTTATTGGCTAGGAAATGTTTTACCGTGGAAGACGGGTCACCACAGAGCTGTCTCTTTTGGGTTGAGACAAAGTTTGCTGAATTTACCTGCCAGCAGTTGCGTGTCCTCCCTTTCTTTTTTTTTTTTGGTGGAGGTGCAGGGGAATGAATCTCCCTTTCTTTTAAGGTCGATGGAGGCGCACGAGTGTAAGGAGAACGATGAATAGTGGCCTTTCATAACCCAGGATCATCAGAAACCACAGAGTAAATTTTAGGAACTTAGACTTAGGACAGGGGAGAAAACTTCACTCAGGGACTTCAGTGAACTCTCCTTACAATGCTGAGGCCTGACACGCCTAGTGCCTGGGGGCAACCCGGCTCCTGCCCTAGGTAGTTTTGTGGAGCTTGCCTCCCTCAGGTGGTGCCTTTTCTCTCCCAGCAATATTGCTCTGTGAAATTCTGCAACTGATAAAAACTATTTGCCATGGGTATTTCCTTTCACCTCATTGGCCTCCTCTTTGAAGTACAAATGCTTTTCTACACGGGTGCTGCCTCCCTGAGCTTTCCTTTGTCTTGGCTCAATGGATGCAGATTCCTGTGCTGAATACATGCTGGACTGGCACAGCTGGGTGCTTGTCAGTATACCTGGCACAGGCAGCAATTTCTTTTGTCAAGACCCACCTGGCTTGATCAAGGTTCCTTATTCTCCTGAAAAAGATTTTTATCCAAATTCTAGAGGAGCACCAGTGTGCCTATGGGAGCTAAACCTGGTCCTGCTGAACAGAGGCTCCGGAGTTTTCATTTTCTGACTAAAATTCAACAAGGAATTTCATGGATCTAAAGAAACCGTGAATTGTGGACCTACCAGATTCTAACATCTTCATTGTCTAATGGAAGCTTAAGTTTCCCAGTCCGATCCGGCTGCAACTTCATTTCTAGCAATGGCCATTCAATTGTGGATGTTCAGCTTTCTTCGGAATTCTCTTATACCTGCATGTTCCCGCGCCACGTTAAGACCACCCGGTGGAGGTTTATGTGACTCAGGACAACTCTTTATTTCAGGCGTCTAGAACAAAGGGAATTCACAGGGGTTGATGATCACTTATTAAACTCCCGTTTCTTTATAGTGCCAACTGTTGACACTTCCACATCTGAGGGCAAAGAGCTCGTGCAGCATTGTATTCTCAGTTCAGCCACGCCGCCTGCAGTTTCTTCCTTGCAGAAAAATCTTTCCCAGTGTACTTCTTTAAATGCTGCAAAATAGTGGGACAGAAGATTTCGGTATAGCCTTAACTTTAGATGGGCATAGGTACAAGCATGTGGCCATTTTTAGAGACATTGTTAGAGTTCAGGTTAGAGTTACTGCTGCGTGAGTATTCGGTTTATGGTAAGGTTATGGATCAAATGTAGGGTGAGTGTGAGGTTGAAGGTAAGAGTAGGGTTTAGTGCTTAAGGATGAATGAACCTATTGTCTCATTTAGGCTTATGGTGAACTTGACTCTTTAGGTATGGGTTGGGGTTAATATTTGTGTGAGGGTTAGAAAGTGTGTGAGGTTAAGAGTTGGGGTCAGGCTTGCGGCTTGTGTGTTACATCCGTTTTGGCTGTGGATAAGTTTAGCTCTCTGTCTAGTTTAAGGGATTGGATTACAATAAAGGTGATATGGAGGCTTGGATTGAAGGTGATGGATAGAGTTAAGTTAGGTTCAGGCGAAGGGTGACGGTTAGGAGTAAGGTTAGTTGTAGGGGGAGCTGCATGTTCACATCAGATTTGGGGTTAGGATTAGGCTTAGACTTAGGGTAGACATATGGTTAGGGTTAGGGCTTGGTTTAGGCTGAGCCTTAGGTTAGGGTTCAGTTTAAGGTTAGGAGTCTACAGAATTACACCTAGGCTTAGGGTTACACCTCTTTTTAGGTTTAGACCTAGGGCTAGGTTTTGACCTAGGTTAGGGCTAGGATTAGGGTTGGTTTTAATATAGGATTTAGGTTTGAGGTTTCATTGAAGTGTAGGATTATTGGAAGTACATCTGCTCTCCCTGGTTTTCCTTCACGATCACAATGTTTCTGAGATTCATGGTTTAAGGAAAATCTTGCTCCTTGCCGGTTTCAAGGCAAAAAGGCGCCACCGGCAGTTTGTTTTTCCTTCAAACTTACCCTCGCTCTTTGAGAACCTTGGGTCTTTGGGAAAGCCGTGAGTCCAGCAAGATTTTTCAGTTCAAATGTGCCCTAAGCATTGGGTTCTACCTCTGAGCAATACAGCCCGTGGAATTCCTGAGAATCTGGAACCTGCCATGAAGTTCAGCCTGCGTTTTATTCACACGAAGAAGCTCCTTCGAGGTTCCCATGACTCTGTACACTGATGCTTCCAGCAACGTCATGTCTCACAGGTCAATAGTGGTTCTCTGAGTTTCACTGGTCTAGCGTAAAGGGTGAAGCGCCTGGGTTCCCGTGCTTCACTACTGTATGGCCTCAAGATGATGTTTGTAGGCACAGCGGCAAATCCATCGGTGGCAATTCTCTCATATTGTCATTGCGATGGGAAGATTCCTTATTGGCTAGGAAATGTTTTACCGTGGAAGACGGGTCACCACAGAGCTGTCTCTTTTGGGTTGAGACAAAGTTTGCTGAATTTACCTGCCAGCAGTTGCGTGTCCTCACTTTCTTTTTTTTTTTTTTTTGGTGGAGGTGCAGGGGAATGAATCTCCCTTTCTTTTAAGGTCGATGGAGGCACACGAGTGTAAGGAGAACGATGAATAGTGGCCTTTCATAACCCAGGATCATCAGAAACCACAGAGTAAATTTTAGGAACGTACACATAGGACAGCGGAGAAAACTTCACTCAGGGACTTCAGTGAACTCTCCTTACAATGCTGAGGCCTGACACGCCTAGTGCCTGGGGGCAACCCGGCTCCTGCCCTAGGTAGTTTTGTGGAGCGTGCCTCCCTCAGGTGGTGCCTTTACTCTCCCAGCAATATTGCTCTGTGAAATTCTGCAACTGATAAAAACTATTTGCCATGGGTATTTCCTTTCACCTCATTGGCCTCCTCTTTGAAGTACAAATGCTTTTCTACAAGGGTGCTGCCTCCCTGAGCTTTCCTTTGTCTTGGCTCAATGGATGCAGATTCCTGTGCTGAATACATGCTGGACTGGCACAGCTGGGTGCTTGTCAGTATACCTGGCACAGGCAGCAATTTCTTTTGTCAAGACCCACCTGGCTTGATCAAGGTTCCTTATTCTCCTGAAAAAGATTTTTATCCAAATTCTAGAGGAGCACCAGTGTGCCTATGGGAGCTAAACCAGGTCCTGCTGAACAGAGGCTCCGGAGTTTTCATTTTCTGACTAAAATTCAACAAGGAATTTCATGGATCTAAAGAAACCGTGAATTGTGGACCTACCAGATTCTAACATCTTCATTGTCTAATGGAAGCTTAAGTTTCCCAGTCCGATCCGGCTGCAACTTCATTTCTAGCAATGGCCATTCAATTGTGGATGTTCAGCTTTCTTCGGAATTCTCTTATACCTGCATGTTCCCGCGCCACGTTAAGACCACCCGGTGGAGGTTTATGTGACTCAGGACAACTCTTTATTTCAGGCGTCTAGAACAAAGGGAATTCACAGGGGTTGATGATCACTTATTAAACTCCCGTTTCTTTATAGTGCCAACTGTTGACACTTCCACATCTGAGGGCAAAGAGCTCGTGCAGCATTGTATTCTCAGTTCAGCCACGCCGCCTGCAGTTTCTTCCTTGCAGAAAAATCTTTCCCAGTGTACTTCTTTAAATGCTGCAAAATAGTGGGACAGAAGATTTCGGTATAGCCTTAACTTTAGATGGGCATAGGTACAAGCATGTGGCCATTTTTAGAGACATTGTTAGAGTTCAGGTTAGAGTTACTGCTGCGTGAGTATTCGGTTTATGGTAAGGTTATGGATCAAATGTAGGGTGAGTGTGAGGTTGAAGGTAAGAGTAGGGTTTAGTGCTTAAGGATGAATGAACCTATTGTCTCATTTAGGCTTATGGTGAACTTGACTCTTTAGGTATGGGTTGGGGTTAATATTTGTGTGAGGGTTAGAAAGTGTGTGAGGTTAAGAGTTGGGGTCAGGCTTGCGGCTTGTGTGTTACATCCGTTTTGGCTGTGGATAAGTTTAGCTCTCTGTCTAGTTTAAGGGATTGGATTACAATAAAGGTGATATGGAGGCTTGGATTGAAGGTGATGGATAGAGTTAAGTTAGGTTCAGGCGAAGGGTGACGGTTAGGAGTAAGGTTAGTTGTAGGGGGAGCTGCATGTTCACATCAGATTTGGGGTTAGGATTAGGCTTAGACTTAGGGTAGACATATGGTTAGGGTTAGGGCTTGGTTTAGGCTGAGCCTTAGGTTAGGGTTCAGTTTAAGGTTAGGAGTCTACAGAATTACACCTAGGCTTAGGGTTACACCTCTTTTTAGGTTTAGACCTAGGGCTAGGTTTTGACCTAGGTTAGGGCTAGGATTAGGGTTGGTTTTAATATAGGATTTAGGTTTGAGGTTTCATTGAAGTGTAGGATTATTGGAAGTACATCTGCTCTCCCTGGTTTTCCTTCACGATCACAATGTTTCTGAGATTCATGGTTTAAGGAAAATCTTGCTCCTTGCCGGTTTCAAGGCAAAAAGGCGCCACCGGCAGTTTGTTTTTCCTTCAAACTTACCCTCGCTCTTTGAGAACCTTGGGTCTTTGGGAAAGCCGTGAGTCCAGCAAGATTTTTCAGTTCAAATGTGCCCTAAGCATTGGGTTCTACCTCTGAGCAATACAGCCCGTGGAATTCCTGAGAATCTGGAACCTGCCATGAAGTTCAGCCTGCGTTTTATTCACACGAAGAAGCTCCTTCGAGGTTCCCATGACTCTGTACACTGATGCTTCCAGCAACGTCATGTCTCACAGGTCAATAGTGGTTCTCTGAGTTTCACTGGTCTAGCGTAAAGGGTGAAGCGCCTGGGTTCCCGTGCTTCACTACTGTATGGCCTCAAGATGATGTTTGTAGGCACAGCGGCAAATCCATCGGTGGCAATTCTCTCATATTGTCATTGCGATGGGAAGATTCCTTATTGGCTAGGAAATGTTTTACCGTGGAAGACGGGTCACCACAGAGCTGTCTCTTTTGGGTTGAGACAAAGTTTGCTGAATTTACCTGCCAGCAGTTGCGTGTCCTCACTTTCTTTTTTTTTTTTTTTTGGTGGAGGTGCAGGGGAATGAATCTCCCTTTCTTTTAAGGTCGATGGAGGCACACGAGTGTAAGGAGAACGATGAATAGTGGCCTTTCATAACCCAGGATCATCAGAAACCACAGAGTAAATTTTAGGAACGTACACATAGGACAGCGGAGAAAACTTCACTCAGGGACTTCAGTGAACTCTCCTTACAATGCTGAGGCCTGACACGCCTAGTGCCTGGGGGCAACCCGGCTCCTGCCCTAGGTAGTTTTGTGGAGCGTGCCTCCCTCAGGTGGTGCCTTTACTCTCCCAGCAATATTGCTCTGTGAAATTCTGCAACTGATAAAAACTATTTGCCATGGGTATTTCCTTTCACCTCATTGGCCTCCTCTTTGAAGTACAAATGCTTTTCTACAAGGGTGCTGCCTCCCTGAGCTTTCCTTTGTCTTGGCTCAATGGATGCAGATTCCTGTGCTGAATACATGCTGGACTGGCACAGCTGGGTGCTTGTCAGTATACCTGGCACAGGCAGCAATTTCTTTTGTCAAGACCCACCTGGCTTGATCAAGGTTCCTTATTCTCCTGAAAAAGATTTTTATCCAAATTCTAGAGGAGCACCAGTGTGCCTATGGGAGCTAAACCAGGTCCTGCTGAACAGAGGCTCCGGAGTTTTCATTTTCTGACTAAAATTCAACAAGGAATTTCATGGATCTAAAGAAACCGTGAATTGTGGACCTACCAGATTCTAACATCTTCATTGTCTAATGGAAGCTTAAGTTTCCCAGTCCGATCCGGCTGCAACTTCATTTCTAGCAATGGCCATTCAATTGTGGATGTTCAGCTTTCTTCGGAATTCTCTTATACCTGCATGTTCCCGCGCCACGTTAAGACCACCCGGTGGAGGTTTATGTGACTCAGGACAACTCTTTATTTCAGGCGTCTAGAACAAAGGGAATTCACAGGGGTTGATGATCACTTATTAAACTCCCGTTTCTTTATAGTGCCAACTGTTGACACTTCCACATCTGAGGGCAAAGAGCTCGTGCAGCATTGTATTCTCAGTTCAGCCACGCCGCCTGCAGTTTCTTCCTTGCAGAAAAATCTTTCCCAGTGTACTTCTTTAAATGCTGCAAAATAGTGGGACAGAAGATTTCGGTATAGCCTTAACTTTAGATGGGCATAGGTACAAGCATGTGGCCATTTTTAGAGACATTGTTAGAGTTCAGGTTAGAGTTACTGCTGCGTGAGTATTCGGTTTATGGTAAGGTTATGGATCAAATGTAGGGTGAGTGTGAGGTTGAAGGTAAGAGTAGGGTTTAGTGCTTAAGGATGAATGAACCTATTGTCTCATTTAGGCTTATGGTGAACTTGACTCTTTAGGTATGGGTTGGGGTTAATATTTGTGTGAGGGTTAGAAAGTGTGTGAGGTTAAGAGTTGGGGTCAGGCTTGCGGCTTGTGTGTTACATCCGTTTTGGCTGTGGATAAGTTTAGCTCTCTGTCTAGTTTAAGGGATTGGATTACAATAAAGGTGATATGGAGGCTTGGATTGAAGGTGATGGATAGAGTTAAGTTAGGTTCAGGCGAAGGGTGACGGTTAGGAGTAAGGTTAGTTGTAGGGGGAGCTGCATGTTCACATCAGATTTGGGGTTAGGATTAGGCTTAGCCTTAGGGTAGACATATGGTTAGGGTTAGGGCTTGGTTTAGGCTGAGCCTTAGGTTAGGGTTCAGTTTAAGGTTAGGAGTCTACAGAATTACACCTAGGCTTAGGGTTACACCTCTTTTTAGGTTTAGACCTAGGGCTAGGTTTTGACCTAGGTTAGGGCTAGGATTAGGGTTGGTTTTAATATAGGATTTAGGTTTGAGGTTTCATTGAAGTGTAGGATTATTGGAAGTACATCTGCTCTCCCTGGTTTTCCTTCACGATCACAATGTTTCTGAGATTCATGGTTTAAGGAAAATCTTGCTCCTTGCCGGTTTCAAGGCAAAAAGGCGCCACCGGCAGTTTGTTTTTACTTCAAACTTACCCTCGCTCTTTGAGAACCTTGGGTCTTTGGGAAAGCCGTGAGTCCAGCAAGATTTTTCAGTTCAAATGTGCCCTAAGCATTGGGTTCTACCTCTGAGCAATACAGCCCGTGGAATTCCTGAGAATCTGGAACCTGCCATGAAGTTCAGCCTGCGTTTTATTCACACGAAGAAGCTCCTTCGAGGTTCCCATGCCTCTGTACACTGATGCTTCCAGCAACGTCATGTCTCACAGGTCAATAGTGCTTCTCTGAGTTTCACTGGTCTAGCGTAAAGGGTGAAGCGCCTGGGTTCCCGTGCTTCACTACTGTATGGCCTCAAGATGATGTTTGTAGGCACAGCGGCAAATCCATCGGTGGCAATTCTCTCATATTGTCATTGCGATGGGAAGATTCCTTATTGGCTAGGAAATGTTTTACCGTGGAAGACGGGTCACCACAGAGCTGTCTCTTTTGGGTTGAGACAAAGTTTGCTGAATTTACCTGCCAGCAGTTGCGTGTCCTCCCTTTCTTTTTTTTTTTTTTTTTTGGTGTAGGTGCAGGGGAATGAATCTCCCTTTCTTTTAAGGTCGATGGAGGCGCATGAGTGTAAGGAGAACGATGAATAGTGGCCTTTCATAACCCAGGATCATCAGAAACCACAGAGTAAATTTTAGGAACGTAGACATAGGACAGCGGAGAAAACTTCACTCAGGGACTTCAGTGAACTCTCCTTACAATGCTGAGGCCTGACACGCCTAGTGCCTGGGGGCAACCCGGCTCCTGCCCTAGGTAGTTTTGTGGAGCGTGCCTCCCTCAGGTGGTGCCTTTACTCTCCCAGCAATATTGCTCTGTGAAATTCTGCAACTGATAAAAACTATTTGCCATGGGTATTTCCTTTCACCTCATTGGCCTCCTCTTTGAAGTACAAATGCTTTTCTACACGGGTGCTGCCTCCCTGAGCTTTCCTTTGTCATGGCTCAATGGATGCAGATTCCTGTGCTGAATACATGCTGGACTGGCACAGCTGGGTGCTTGTCAGTATACCTGGCACAGGCAGCAATTTCTTTTGTCAAGACCCACCTGGCTTGATCAAGGTTCCTTATTCTCCTGAAAAAGATTTTTATCCAAATTCTAGAGGAGTACCAGTGTGCCTATGGGAGCTAAACCTGGTCCTGCTGAACAGAGGCTCCGGAGTTTTCATTTTCTGACTAAAATTCAACAAGGAATTTCATGGCTCTAAAGAAACCTTGAATTGTGGACCTACCAGATTCTAACATCTTCATTGTCTAATGGAAGCTTAAGTTTCCCAGTCCGATCCTGCTGCAACTTCATTTCTAGCAATGGCCATTCAATTGTGGATGTTCAGCTTTCTTCGGAATTCTCTTATACCTGCATGTTCCCGCGCCACGTTAAGACCACCCGGTGGAGGTTTATGTGACTCAGGACAACTCTTTATTTCAGGCGTCTAGAACAAAGGGAATTCACAGGGGTTGATGATCACTTATTAAACTCCCGTTTCTTTATAGTGCCAACTGTTGACACTTCCACATCTGAGGGCAAAGAGCTCGTGCAGCATTGTATTCTCAGTTCAGCCACGCCGCCTGCAGTTTCTTCCTTGCAGAAAAATCTTTCCCAGTGTACTTCTTTAAATGCTGCAAAATAGTGGGACAGAAGATTTCGGTATAGCCTTAACTTTAGATGGGCATAGGTACAAGCATGTGGCCATTTTTAGAGACATTGTTAGAGTTCAGGTTAGAGTTACTGCTGCGTGAGTATTCGGTTTATGGTAAGGTTATGGATCAAATGTAGGGTGAGTGTGAGGTTGAAGGTAAGAGTAGGGTTTAGTGCTTAAGGATGAATGAACCTATTGTCTCATTTAGGCTTATGGTGAACTTGACTCTTTAGGTATGGGTTGGGGTTAATATTTGTGTGAGGGTTAGAAAGTGTGTGAGGTTAAGAGTTGGGGTCAGGCTTGCGGCTTGTGTGTTACATCCGTTTTGGCTGTGGATAAGTTTAGCTCTCTGTCTAGTTTAAGGGATTGGATTACAATAAAGGTGATATGGAGGCTTGGATTGAAGGTGATGGATAGAGTTAAGTTAGGTTCAGGCGAAGGGTGACGGTTAGGAGTAAGGTTAGTTGTAGGGGGAGCTGCATGTTCACATCAGATTTGGGGTTAGGATTAGGCTTAGACTTAGGGTAGACATATGGTTAGGGTTAGGGCTTGGTTTAGGCTGAGCCTTAGGTTAGGCTTCAGTTTAAGTTTAGGAGTCTACAGAATTACACCTAGGCTTAGGGTTACACCTCTTTTTAAGTTTAGACCTAGGGCTAGGTTTTGACCTAGGTTAGGGCTAGGATTAGGGTTGGTTTTAATATAGGATTTAGGTTTGAGGTTTCATTGAAGTGTAGGATTATTGGAAGTACATCTGCTCTCCCTGGTTTTCCTTCACGATCACAATGTTTCTGAGATTCATGGTTTAAGGAAAATCTTGCTCCTTGCCGGTTTCAAGGCAAAAAGGCGCCACCGGCAGTTTGTTTTTCCTTCAAACTTACCTTCGCTCTTTGAGAACCTTGGGTCTTTGGGAAAGCCGTGAGTCCAGCAAGATTTTTCAGTTCAAATGTGCCCTAAGCATTGGGTTCTACCTCTGAGCAATACAGCCCGTGGAATTCCTGAGAATCTGGAACCTGCCATGAAGTTCAGCCTGAGTTTTATTCACACGAAGAAGCTCCTTCGAGGTTCCCATGCCTCTGTACACTGATGCTTCCAGCAACGTCATGTCTCACAGGTCAATAGTGCTTCTCTGAGTTTCACTGGTCTAGCGTAAAGGGTGAAGCGCCTGGGTTCCCGTGCTTCACTACTGTATGGCCTCAAGATGATGTTTGTAGGCACAGCGGCAAATCCATCGGTGGCAATTCTCTCATATTGTCATTGCGATGGGAAGATTCCTTATTGGCTAGGAAATGTTTTACCGTGGAAGACGGGTCACCACAGAGCTGTCTCTTTTGGGTTGAGACAAAGTTTGCTGAATTTACCTGCCAGCAGTTGCGTGTCCTCCCTTTCTTTTTTTTTTTGGTGGAGGTGCAGGGGAATGAATCTCCCTTTCTTTTAAGGTCGATGGAGGCGCACGAGTGTAAGGAGAACGATGAATAGTGGCCTTTCATAACCCAGGATCATCAGAAACAACAGAGTAAATTTTAGGAACGTAGACATAGGACAGCGGAGAAAACTTCACTCAGGGACTTCAGTGAACTCTCCTTACAATGCTGAGGCCTGACACGCCTAGTGCCTGGGGGCAACCCGGCTCCTGCCCTAGGTAGTTTTGTGGAGGGAGCCTCCCTCAGGTGGTGCCTTTTCTCTCCCAGCAATATTGCTCTGTGAAATTCTGCAACTGATAAAAACTATTTGCCATGGGTATTTCCTTTCACCTCATTGGCCTCCTCTTTGAAGTACAAATGCTTTTCTACACGGGTGCTGCCTCCCTGAGCTTTCCTTTGTCTTGGCTCAATGGATGCAGATTCCTGTGCTGAATACATGCTGGACTGGCACAGCTGGGTGCTTGTCAGTATACCTGGCACAGGCAGCAATTCTTTTGTCAAAACCCACCTGGCTTGATTAAGGTTCCTTATTCTCCTGAAAAAGATTTTTATCCAAATTCTAGAGGAGCACCAGTGTGCCTATGGGAGCTACACCCGGGCTTGCTGAACAGAGGCTCCGGAGTTTTCATTTTCTGACTAAAATTCAACAAGGAATTTCATAGATCTAAAGAAACCGTGAATTGTGGACCTACCAGATTCTAACATCTTCATTGTCTAATGGAAGCTTAAGTTTCCCAGTCCGATCCGGCTGCAACTTCATTTCTAGCAATGGCCATTCAATTGTGGATGTTCAGCTTTCTTCGGAATTCTCTTATACATGCATGTTCCCGCGCCACGTTAAGACCACCCGGTGGAGGTTTATGTGACTCAGGACAACTCTTTATTTCAGGCGTCTAGAACAAAGGGAATTCACAGGGGTTGATGATCACTTATTAAACTCCCGTTTCTTTATAGTGCCAACTGTTGACACTTCCACATCTGAGGGCAAAGAGCTCGTGCAGCATTGTATTCTCAGTTCAGCCACGCCGCCTGCAGTTTCTTCCTTGCAGAAAAATCTTTCCCAGTGTACTTCTTTAAATGCTGCAAAATAGTGGGACAGAAGATTTCGGTATAGCCTTAACTTTAGATGGGCATAGGTACAAGCATGTGGCCATTTTTAGAGACATTGTTAGAGTTCAGGTTAGAGTTACTGCTGCGTGAGTATTCGGTTTATGGTATGGTTATGGATCAAATGTAGGGTGAGTGTGAGGTTGAAGGTAAGAGTAGGGTTTAGTGCTTAAGGATGAATGAACCTATTGTCTCATTTAGGCTTATGGTGAACTTGACTCTTTAGGTATGGGTTGGGGTTAATATTTGTGTGAGGGTTAGAAAGTGTGTGAGGTTAAGAGTTGGGGTCAGGCTTGCGGCTTGTGTGTTACATCCGTTTTGGTTGTGGATAAGTTTAGCTCTCTGTCTAGTTTAAGGGATTGGATTACAATAAAGGTGATATGGAGGCTTGGATTGAAGGTGATGGATAGAGTTAAGTTAGGTTCAGGCGAAGGGTGACAGTTAGGAGTAAGGTTAGTTGTAGGGGGAGCTGCATGTTCACATCAGATTTGGGGTTAGGATTAGGCTTAGCCTTAGGGTAGACATATGGTTAGGGTTAGGGCTTGGTTTAGGCTGAGCCTTAGGTTAGGGTTCAGTTTAAGGTTAGGAGTCTACAGAATTACACCTAGGCTTAGGGTTACACCTCTTTTTAGGTTTAGACCTAGGGCTAGGTTTTGACCTAGGTTAGGGCTAGGATTAGGGTTGGTTTTAATATAGGATTTAGGTTTGAGGTTTCATTGAAGTGTAGGATTATTGGAAGTACATCTGCTCTCCCTGGTTTTCCTTCACGATCACAATGTTTCTGAGATTCATGGTTTAAGGAAAATCTTGCTCCTTGCCGGTTTCAAGGCAAAAAGGCGCCACCGGCAGTTTGTTTTTCCTTCAAACTTACCCTCGCTCTTTGAGAACCTTGGGTCTTTGGGAAAGCCGTGAGTCCAGCAAGATTTTTCAGTTCAAATGTGCCCTAAGCATTGGGTTCTACCTCTGAGCAATACAGCCCGTGGAATTCCTGAGAATCTGGAACCTGCCATGAAGTTCAGCCTGAGTTTTATTCACATGAAGAAGCTCCTTCGAGGTTCCCATGCCTCTGTACACTGATGCTTCCAGCAACGTCATGTCTCACAGGTCAATAGTGGTTCTCTGAGTTTCACTGGTCTAGCGTAAAGGGTGAAGCGCCTGGGTTCCCGTGCTTCACTACTGTATGGCCTCAAGATGATGTTTGTAGGCACAGCGGCAAATCCATCGGTGGCAATTCTCTCATATTGTCATTGCGATGGGAAGATTCCTTATTGGCTAGGAAATGTTTTACCGTGGAAGACGGGTCACCACAGAGCTGTCTCTTTTGGGTTGAGACAAAGTTTGCTGAATTTACCTGCCAGCAGTTGCGTGTCCTCACTTTCTTTTTTTTTTTTTGGTGGAGGTGCAGGGGAATGAATCTCCCTTTCTTTTAAGGTCGATGGAGGCGCACGAGTGTAAGGAGAACGATGAATAGTGGCCTTTCATAACCCAGGATCATCAGAAACAACAGAGTAAATTTTAGGAACGTAGACATAGGACAGCGGAGAAAACTTCACTCAGGGATTTCAGTGAACTCTCCTTACAATGCTGAGGCCTGACACGCCTAGTGCCTGGGGGCAACCCGGCTCCTGCCCTAGGTAGTTTTGTGGAGCATGCCTCCCTCAGGTGGTGCCTTTACTCTCCCAGCAATATTGCTCTGTGAAATTCTGCAACTGATAAAAACTATTTGCCATGGGTATTTCCTTTCACCTCATTGGCCTCCTCTTTGAAGTACAAATGCTTTTCTACATGGGTGCTGCCTCCCTGAGCTTTCCTTTGTCTTGGCTCAATGGATGCAGATTCCTGTGCTGAATACATGCTGGACTGGCACAGCTGGGTGCTTGTCAGTATACCTGGCACAGGCAGCAATTTCTTTTGTCAAGACCCACCTGGCTTGATCAAGGTTCCTTATTCTCCTGAAAAAGATTTTTATCCAAATTCTAGAGGAGCACCAGTGTGCCTATGGGAGCTAAACCAGGTCCTGCTGAACAGAGGCTCCGGAGTTTTCATTTTCTGACTAAAATTCAACAAGGAATTTCATGGATCTAAAGAAACCGTGAATTGTGGACCTACCAGATTCTAACATCTTCATTGTCTAATGGAAGCTTAAGTTTCCCAGTCCGATCCGGCTGCAACTTCATTTCTAGCAATGGCCATTCAATTGTGGATGTTCAGCTTTCTTCGGAATTCTCTTATACCTGCATGTTCCCGCGCCACGTTAAGACCACCCGGTGGAGGTTTATGTGACTCAGGACAACTCTTTATTTCAGGCGTCTAGAACAAAGGGAATTCACAGGGGTTGATGATCACTTATTAAACTCCCGTTTCTTTATAGTGCCAACTGTTGACACTTCCACATCTGAGGGCAAAGAGCTCGTGCAGCATTGTATTCTCAGTTCAGCCACGCCGCCTGCAGTTTCTTCCTTGCAGAAAAATCTTTCCCAGTGTACTTCTTTAAATGCTGCAAAATAGTGGGACAGAAGATTTCGGTATAGCCTTAACTTTAGATGGGCATAGGTACAAGCATGTGGCCATTTTTAGAGACATTGTTAGAGTTCAGGTTAGAGTTACTGCTGCGTGAGTATTCGGTTTATGGTAAGGTTATGGATCAAATGTAGGGTGAGTGTGAGGTTGAAGGTAAGAGTAGGGTTTAGTGCTTAAGGATGAATGAACCTATTGTCTCATTTAGGCTTATGGTGAACTTGACTCTTTAGGTATGGTTTGGGGTTAATATTTGTGTGAGGGTTAGAAAGTGTGTGAGGTTAAGAGTTGGGGTCAGGCTTGCGGCTTGTGTGTTACATCCGTTTTGGTTGTGGATAAGTTTAGCTCTCTGTCTAGTTTAAGGGATTGGATTACAATAAAGGTGATATGGAGGCTTGGATTGAAGGTGATGGATAGAGTTAAGTTAGGTTCAGGCGAAGGGTGACGGTTAGGAGTAAGGTTAGTTGTAGGGGGAGCTGCATGTTCACATCAGATTTGGGGTTAGGATTAGGCTTAGCCTTAGGGTAGACATATGGTTAGGGTTAGGGCTTGGTTTAGGCTGAGCCTTAGGTTAGGGTTCAGTTTAAGGTTAGGAGTCTACAGAATTACACCTAGGCTTAGGGTTACACCTCTTTTTAGGTTTAGACCTAGGGCTAGGTTTTGACCTAGGTTAGGGCTAGGATTAGGGTTGGTTTTAATATAGGATTTAGGTTTGAGGTTTCATTTAAGTGTAGGATTATTGGAAGTACATCTGCTCTCCCTGGTTTTCCTTCACGATCACAATGTTTCTGAGATTCATGGTTTAAGGAAAATCTTGCTCCTTGCCGGTTTCAAGGCAAAAAGGCGCCACCGGCAGTTTGTTTTTCCTTCAAACTTACCCTCGCTCTTTGAGAACCTTGGGTCTTTGGGAAAGCCGTGAGTCCAGCAAGATTTTTCAGTTCAAATGTGCCCTAAGCATTGGGTTCTACCTCTGAGCAATACAGCCCGTGGAATTCCTGAGAATCTGGAACCTGCCATGAAGTTCAGCCTGAGTTTTATTCACATGAAGAAGCTCCTTCGAGGTTCCCATGCCTCTGTACACTGATGCTTCCAGCAACGTCATGTCTCACAGGACAATAGTGCTTCTCTGAGTTTCACTGGTCTAGCGTAAAGGGTGAAGCGCCTGGGTTCCCGTGCTTCACTACTGTATGGCCTCAAGATGATGTTTGTAGGCACAGCGGCAAATCCATCGGTGGCAATTCTCTCATATTGTCATTGCGATGGGAAGATTCCTTATTGGCTAGGAAATGTTTTACCGTGGAAGACGGGTCACCACAGAGCTGTCTCTTTTGGGTTGAGACAAAGTTTGCTGAATTTACCTGCCAGCAGTTGCGTGTCCTCACTTTCTTTTTTTTTTTTTGGTGGAGGTGCAGGGGAATGAATCTCCCTTTCTTTTAAGGTCGATGGAGGCGCACGAGTGTAAGGAGAACGATGAATAGTGGCCTTTCATAACCCAGGATCATCAGAAACAACAGAGTAAATTTTAGGAACGTAGACATAGGACAGCGGAGAAAACTTCACTCAGGGATTTCAGTGAACTCTCCTTACAATGCTGAGGCCTGACACGCCTAGTGCCTGGGGGCAACCCGGCTCCTGCCCTAGGTAGTTTTGTGGAGCATGCCTCCCTCAGGTGGTGCCTTTACTCTCCCAGCAATATTGCTCTGTGAAATTCTGCAACTGATAAAAACTATTTGCCATGGGTATTTCCTTTCACCTCATTGGCTTCCTCTTTGAAGTACAAATGCTTTTCTACATGGGTGCTGCCTCCCTGAGCTTTCCTTTGTCTTGGCTCAATGGATGCAGATTCCTGTGCTGAATACATGCTGGACTGGCACAGCTGGGTGCTTGTCAGTATACCTGGCACAGGCAGCAATTTCTTTTGTCAAGACCCACCTGGCTTGATCAAGGTTCCTTATTCTCCTGAAAAAGATTTTTATCCAAATTCTAGAGGAGCACCAGTGTGCCTATGGGAGCTAAACCACGTCCTGCTGAACAGAGGCTCCGGAGTTTTCATTTTCTGACTAAAATTCAACAAGGAATTTCATGGATCTAAAGAAACCGTGAATTGTGGACCTACCAGATTCTAACATCTTCATTGTCTAATGGAAGCTTAAGTTTCCCAGTCCGATCCGGCTGCAACTTCATTTCTAGCAATGGCCATTCAATTGTGGATGTTCAGCTTTCTTCGGAATTCTCTTATACCTGCATGTTCCCGCGCCACGTTAAGACCACCCGGTGGAGGTTTATGTGACTCAGGACAACTCTTTATTTCAGGCGTCTAGAACAAAGGGAATTCACAGGGGTTGATGATCACTTATTAAACTCCCGTTTCTTTATAGTGCCAACTGTTGACACTTCCACATCTGAGGGCAAAGAGCTCGTGCAGCATTGTATTCTCAGTTCAGCCACGCCGCCTGCAGTTTCTTCCTTGCAGAAAAATCTTTCCCAGTGTACTTCTTTAAATGCTGCAAAATAGTGGGACAGAAGATTTCGGTATAGCCTTAACTTTAGATGGGCATAGGTACAAGCATGTTGCCATTTTTAGAGACATTGTTAGAGTTCAGGTTAGAGTTACTGCTGTGTGAGTATTCGGTTTATGGTAAGGTTATGGATCAAATGTAGGGTGAGTGTGAGGTTGAAGGTAAGAGTAGGGTTTAGTGCTTAAGGATGAATGAACCTATTGTCTCATTTAGGCTTATGGTGAACTTGACTCTTTAGGTATGGGTTGGGGTTAATATTTGTGTGAGGGTTAGAAAGTGTGTGAGGTTAAGAGTTGGGGTCAGGCTTGCGGCTTGTGTGTTACATCCGTTTTGGTTGTGGATAAGTTTAGCTCTCTGTCTAGTTTAAGGGATTGGATTACAATAAAGGTGATATGGAGGCTTGGATTGAAGGTGATGGATAGAGTTAAGTTAGGTTCAGGCGAAGGGTGACGGTTAGGAGTAAGGTTAGTTGTAGGGGGAGCTGCATGTTCACATCAGATTTGGGGTTAGGATTAGGCTTAGCCTTAGGGTAGACATATGGTTAGGGTTAGGGCTTGGTTTAGGCTGAGCCTTAGGTTAGGGTTCAGTTTAAGGTTAGGAGTCTACAGAATTACACCTAGGCTTAGGGTTACACCTCTTTTTAGGTTTAGACCTAGGGCTAGGTTTTGACCTAGGTTAGGGCTAGGATTAGGGTTGGTTTTAATATAGGATTTAGGTTTGAGGTTTCATTGAAGTGTAGGATTATTGGAAGTACATCTGCTCTCCCTGGTTTTCCTTCACGATCACAATGTTTCTGAGATTCATGGTTTAAGGAAAATCTTGCTCCTTGCCGGTTTCAAGGCAAAAAGGCGCCACCGGCAGTTTGTTTTTCCTTCAAACTTACCCTCGCTCTTTGAGAACCTTGGGTCTTTGGAAAGCCGTGAGTCCAGCAAGATTTTTCAGTTCAAATGTGCCCTAAGCATTGGGTTCTACCTCTGAGCAATACAGCCCGTGGAATTCCTGAGAATCTGGAACCTGCCATGAAGTTCAGCCTGAGTTTTATTCACATGAAGAAGCTCCTTCGAGGTTCCCATGCCTCTGTACACTGATGCTTCCAGCAACGTCATGTCTCACAGGTCAATAGTGGTTCTCTGAGTTTCACTGGTCTAGCGTAAAGGGTGAAGCGCCTGGGTTCCCGTGCTTCACTACTGTATGGCCTCAAGATGATGTTTGTAGGCACAGCGGCAAATCCATCGGTGGCAATTCTCTCATATTGTCATTGCGATGGGAAGATTCCTTATTGGCTAGGAAATGTTTTACCGTGGAAGACGGGTCACCACAGAGCTGTCTCTTTTGGGTTGAGACAAAGTTTGCTGAATTTACCTGCCAGCAGTTGCGTGTCCTCCCTTTCTTTTTTTTTTTGGTGGAGGTGCAGGGGAATGAATCTCCCTTTCTTTTAAGGTCGATGGAGGCGCACGAGTGTAAGGAGAACGATGAATAGTGGCCTTTCATAACCCAGGATCATCAGAAACAACCGAGTAAATTTTAGGAACTTAGACATAGGACAGCGGAGAAAACTTCACTCAGGGACTTCAGTGAACTCTCCTTACAATGCTGAGGCCTGACACGCCTAGTGCCTGGGGGCAACCTGGCTCCTGCCCTAGGTAGTTTTGTGGAGGGAGCCTCCCTCAGGTGGTGCCTTTTCTCTCCCAGCAATATTGCTCTGTGAAATTCTGCAACTGATAAAAACTATTTGCCATGGGTATTTCCTTTCACCTCATTGGCCTCCTCTTTGAAGTACAAATGCTTTTCTACACGGGTGCTGCCTCCCTGAGCTTTCCTTTGTCTTGGCTCAATGGATGCAGATTCCTGTGCTGAATACATGCTGGACTGGCACAGCTGGGTGCTTGTCAGTGTACCTGGCACAGGCAGCAATTCTTTTGTCAAAACCCACCTGGCTTGATTAAGGTTCCTTATTCTCCTGAAAAAGATTTTTATCCAAATTCTAGAGGAGCACCAGTGTGCCTATGGGAGCTACACCCGGGCTTGCTGAACAGAGGCTCCGGAGTTTTCATTTTCTGACTAAAATTCAACAAGGAATTTCATAGATCTTAAGAAACCGTGAATTGTGGACCTACCAGATTCTAACATCTTCATTGTCTAATGGAAGCTTAAGTTTCCCAGTCCGATCCGGCTGCAACTTCATTTCTAGCAATGGCCATTCAATTGTAGATGTTCAGCTTTCTTCGGAATTCTCTTATACCTGCATGTTCCCGCGCCAAGTTAAGACCACCCGGTGGAGGTTTATGTGACTCAGGACAACTCTTTATTTCAGGCGTCTAGAACAAAGGGAATTCACAGGGGTTGATGATCACTTATTAAACTCCCATTTCTTTATAGTGCCAACTGTTGACACTTCCACATCTGAGGGCAAAGAGCTCGTGCAGCATTGTATTCTCAGTTCAGCCACGCCTCCTGCAGTTTCTTCCTTGCAGAAAAATCTTTCCCAGTGTACTTCTTTAAATGCTGCAAAATAATGGGACAGAAGATTTCGGTATAGCCTTAACTTTAGATGGGCATAGGTACAAGCATGTGGCCATTTTTAGAGACATTGTTAGAGTTCAGGTTAGAGTTACTGCTGCGTGAGTATTCGGTTTATGGTAAGGTTATGGATCAAATGTAGGGTGAGTGTGAGGTTGAAGGTAAGAGTAGGGTTTAGTGCTTAAGGATGAATGAACCTATTGTCTCATTTAGGCTTATGGTGAACTTGACTCTTTAGGTATGGGTTGGGGTTAATATTTGTGTGAGGGTTAGAAAGTGTGTGAGGTTAAGAGTTGGGGTCAGGCTTGCGGCTTGTGTGTTACATCCGTTTTGGTTGTGGATAAGTTTAGCTCTCTGTCTAGTTTAAGGGATTGGATTACAATAAAGGTGATATGGAGGCTTGGATTGAAGGTGATGGATAGAGTTAAGTTAGGTTCAGGCGAAGGGTGACGGTTAGGAGTAAGGTTAGTTGTAGGGGGAGCTGCATGTTCACATCAGATTTGGGGTTAGGATTAGGCTTAGCCTTAGGGTAGACATATGGTTAGGGTTAGGGCTTGGTTTAGGCTGAGCCTTAGGTTAGGGTTCAGTTTAAGGTTAGGAGTCTACAGAATTACACCTAGGCTTAGGGTTACACCTCTTTTTAGGTTTAGACCTAGGGCTAGGTTTTGACCTAGGTTAGGGCTAGGATTAGGGTTGGTTTTAATATAGGATTTAGGTTTGAGGTTTCATTGAAGTGTAGGATTATTGGAAGTACATCTGCTCTCCCTGGTTTTCCTTCACGATCACAATGTTTCTGAGAGTCATGGTTTAAGGAAAATCTTGCTCCTTGCCGGTTTCAAGGCAAAAAGGCGCCACCGGCAGTTTGTTTTTCCTTCAAACTTACCCTCGCTCTTTGAGAACCTTGGGTCTTTGGGAAAGCCGTGAGTCCAGCAAGATTTTTCAGTTCAAATGTGCCCTAAGCATTGGGTTCTACCTCTGAGCAATACAGCCCGTGGAATTCCTGAGAATCTGGAACCTGCCATGAAGTTCAGCCTGAGTTTTATTCACATGAAGAAGCTCCTTCGAGGTTCCCATGCCTCTGTACACTGATGCTTCCAGCAACGTCATGTCTCACAGGTCAATAGTGGTTCTCTGAGTTTCACTGGTCTAGCGTAAAGGGTGAAGCGCCTGGGTTCCCGTGCTTCACTACTGTATGGCCTCAAGATGATGTTTGTAGGCACAGCGGCAAATCCATCGGTGGCAATTCTCTCATATTGTCATTGCGATGGGAAGATTCCTTATTGGCTAGGAAATGTTTTACCGTGGAAGACGGGTCACCACAGAGCTGTCTCTTTTGGGTTGAGACAAAGTTTGCTGAATTTACCTGCCAGCAGTTGCGTGTCCTCCCTTTCTTTTTTTTTTTTTTTTTTGGTGGAGGTGCAGGGGAATGAATCTCCCTTTTTTTTAAGGTCGATGGAGGCGCACGAGTGTAAGGAGAACGATGAATAGTGGCCTTTCATAACCCAGGATCATCAGAAACAACAGAGTAAATTTTAGGAACGTAGACATAGGACAGCGGAGAAAACTTCACTCAGGGACTTCAGTGAACTCTCCTTACAATGCTGAGGCCTGACACGCCTAGTGCCTGGGGGCAACCCGGCTCCTGCCCTAGGTAGTTTTGTGGAGCGTGCCTCCCTCAGGTGGTGCGTTTACTCTCCCAGCAATATTGCTCTGTGAAATTCTGCAACTGATAAAAACTATTTGCCATGGGTATTTCCTTTCACCTCATTGGCCTCCTCTTTGAAGTACAAATGCTTTTCTACACGGGTGCTGCCTCCCTGAGCTTTCCTTTGTCTTGGCTCAATGGATGCAGATTCCTGTGCTGAATACATGCTGGACTGGCACAGCTGGGTGCTTGTCAGTATACCTGGCACAGGCAGCAATTTCTTTTGTCAAGACCCACCTGGCTTGATCAAGGTTCCTTATTCTCCTGAAAAAGATTTTTATCCAAATTCTAGAGGAGCACCAGTGTGCCTATGGGAGCTAAACCAGGTCCTGCTGAACAGAGGCTCCGGAGTTTTCATTTTCTGACTAAAATTCAACAAGGAATTTCATGGATCTAAAGAAACCGTGAATTGTGGACCTACCAGATTCTAACATCTTCATTGTCTAATGGAAGCTTAAGTTTCCCAGTCCGATCCGGCTGCAACTTCATTTCTAGCAATGGCCATTCAATTGTGGATGTTCAGCTTTCTTCGGAATTCTCTTATACCTGCATGTTCCCGCGCCATGTTAAGACCACCCGGTGGAGGTTTATGTGACTCAGGACAACTCTTTATTTCAGGCGTCTAGAACAAAGGGAATTCACAGGGGTTGATGATCACTTATTAAACTCCCGTTTCTTTATAGTGCCAACTGTTGACACTTCCACATCTGAGGGCAAAGAGCTCGTGCAGCATTGTATTCTCAGTTCAGCCACGCCGCCTGCAGTTTCTTCCTTGCAGAAAAATCTTTCCCAGTGTACTTCTTTAAATGCTGCAAAATAGTGGGACAGAAGATTTCGGTATAGCCTTAACTTTAGATGGGCATAGGTACAAGCATGTGGCCATTTTTAGAGACATTGTTAGAGTTCAGTTTAGAGTTACTGCTGTGTGAGTATTCGGTTTATGGTAAGGTTATGGATCAAATGTAGGGTGAGTGTGAGGTTGAAGGTAAGAGTAGGGTTTAGTGCTTAAGGATGAATGAACCTATTGTCTCATTTAGGCTTATGGTGAACTTGACTCTTTAGGTATGGGTTGGGGTTAATATTTGTGTGAGGGTTAGAAAGTGTGTGAGGTTAAGAGTTGGGGTCAGGCTTGCGGCTTGTGTGTTACATCCGTTTTGGTTGTGGATAAGTTTAGCTCTCTGTCTAGTTTAAGGGATTGGATTACAATAACGGTGATATGGAGGCTTGGATTGAAGGTGATGGATAGAGTTAAGTTAGGTTCAGGCGAAGGGTGACGGTTAGGAGTAAGGTTAGTTGTAGGGGGAGCTGCATGTTCACATCAGATTTGGGGTTAGGATTAGGCTTAGCCTTAGGGTAGACATATGGTTAGGGTTAGGGCTTGGTTTAGGCTGAGCCTTAGGTTAGGGTTCAGTTTAAGGTTAGGAGTCTACAGAATTACACCTAGGCTTAGGGTTACACCTCTTTTTAGGTTTAGACCTAGGGCTAGGTTTTGACCTAGGTTAGGGCTAGGATTAGGGTTGGTTTTAATATAGGATTTAGGTTTGAGGTTTCATTGAAGTGTAGGATTATTGGAAGTACATCTGCTCTCCCTGGTTTTCCTTCACGATCACAATGTTTCTGAGATTCATGGTTTAAGGAAAATCTTGCTCCTTGCCGGTTTCAAGGCAAAAAGGCGCCACCGGCAGTTTGTTTTTCCTTCAAACTTACCCTCGCTCTTTGAGAACCTTGGTTCTTTGGGAAAGCCGTGAGTCCAGCAAGATTTTTCAGTTCAAATGTGCCCTAAGCATTGGGTTCTGCCTCTGAGCAATACAGCCCGTGGAATTCCTGAGAATCTGGAACCTGCCATGAAGTTCAGCCTGCGTTTTATTCACACGAAGAAGCTCCTTCGAGGTTCCCATGCCTCTGTACACTGATGCTTCCAGCAACGTCATGTCTCACAGGTCAATAGTGCTTCTCTGAGTTTCACTGGTCTAGCGTAAAGGGTGAAGCGCCTGGGTTCCCGTGCTTCACTACTGTATGGCCTCAAGATGATGTTTGTAGGCACAGCGGCAAATCCATCGGTGGCAATTCTCTCATATTGTCATTGCGATGGGAAGATTCCTTATTGGCTAGGAAATGTTTTACCGTGGAAGACGGGTCACCACAGAGCTGTCTCTTTTGGGTTGAGACAAAGTTTGCTGAATTTACCTGCCAGCAGTTGCGTGTCCTCCCTTTCTTTTTTTTTTTTTTTTTTTGGTGGAGGTGCAGGGGAATGAATCTCCCTTTCTTTTAAGGTCGATGGAGGCGCACGAGTGTAAGGAGAACGATGAATAGTGGCCTTTCATAACCCAGGATCATCAGAAACAACAGAGTAAATTTTAGGAACGTAGACATAGGACAGCGGAGAAAACTTCACTCAGGGACTTCAGTGAACTCTCCTTACAATGCTGAGGCCTGACACGCCTAGTGCCTGGGGGCAACCCGGCTCCTGCCCTAGGTAGTTTTGTGGAGCGTGCCTCCCTCAGGTGGTGCCTTTTCTCTCCCAGCAATATTGCTCTGTGAAATTCTGCAACTGATAAAAACTATTTGCCATGGGTATTTCCTTTCACCTCATTGGCCTCCTCTTTGAAGTACAAATGCTTTTCTACACGGGTGCTGCCTCCCTGAGCTTTCCTTTGTCTTGGCTCAATGGATGCAGATTCCTGTGCTGAATACATGCTGGACTGGCACAGCTGGGTGCTTGTCAGTATACCTGGCACAGGCAGCAATTTCTTTTGTCAAGACCCACCTGGCTTGATCAAGGTTCCTTATTCTCCTGAAAAAGATTTTTATCCAAATTCTAGAGGAGCACCAGTGTGCCTATGGGAGCTAAACCTGGTCCTGCTGAACAGAGGCTCCGGAGTTTTCATTTTCTGACTAAAATTCAACAAGGAATTTCATGGATCTAAAGAAACCGTGAATTGTGGACCTACCAGATTCTAACATCTTCATTGTCTAATGGAAGCTTAAGTTTCCCAATCCGATCCGGCTGCAACTTCATTTCTAGCAATGGCCATTCAATTGTGGATGTTCAGCTTTCTTCGGTATTCTCTTAAACCTGCATGTTCCCGCGCCACGTTAAGACCACCCGGTGGAGGTTTATGTGACTCAGGACAACTCTTTATTTCAGGCGTCTAGAACAAAGGGAATTCACAGGGGTTGATGATCACTTATTAAACTCCCGTTTCTTTATAGTGCCACCTGTTGACACTTCCACATCTGAGGGCAAAGAGCTCGTGCAGCATTGTATTCTCAGTTCAGCCACGCCGCCTGCAGTTTCTTCCTTGCAGAAAAATCTTTCCCAGTGTACTTCTTTAAATGCTGCAAAATAGTGGGACAGAAGATTTCGGTATAGCCTTAACTTTAGATGGGCATAGGTACAAGCATGTGGCCATTTTTAGAGACATTGTTAGAGTTCAGGTTAGAGTTACTGCTGCGTGAGTATTCGGTTTATGGTAAGGTTATGGATCAAATGTAGGGTGAGTGTGAGGTTGAAGGTAAGAGTAGGGTTTAGTGCTTAAGGATGAATGAACCTATTGTCTCATTTAGGCTTATGGTGAACTTGACTCTTTAGGTATGGGTTGGGGTTAATATTTGTGTGAGGGTTAGAAAGTGTGTGAGGTTAAGAGTTGGGGTCAGGCTTGCGGCTTGTGTGTTACATCCGTTTTGGCTGTGGATAAGTTTAGCTCTCTGTCTAGTTTAAGGGATTGGATTACAATAAAGGTGATATGGAGGCTTGGATTGAAGGTGATGGATAGAGTTAAGTTAGGTTCAGGCGAAGGGTGACGGTTAGGAGTAAGGTTAGTTGTAGGGGGAGCTGCATGTTCACATCACATTTGGGATTAGGATTAGGCTTAGCCTTAGGGTAGACATATGGTTAGGGTTAGGGCTTGGTTTAGGCTGAGCCTTAGGTTAGGGTTCAGTTTAAGGTTAGGAGTCTACAGAATTACACCTAGGCTTAGGGTTACACCTCTTTTTAGGTTTAGACCTAGGGCTAGGTTTTGACCTAGGTTAGGGCTAGGATTAGGGTTGGTTTTAATATAGGATTTAGGTTTGAGGTTTCATTGAAGTGTAGGATTATTGGAAGTACATCTGCTCTCCCTGGTTTTCCTTCACGATCACAATGTTTCTGAGAGTCATGGTTTAAGGAAAATCTTGCTCCTTGCCGGTTTCAAGGCAAAAAGGCGCCACCGGCAGTTTGTTTTTCCTTCAAACTTACCCTCGCTCTTTGAGAACCTTGGGTCTTTGGGAAAGCCGTGAGTCCAGCAAGATTGTTCAGTTCAAATGTGCCCTAAGCATTGGGTTCTACCTCTGAGCAATACAGCCCGTGGAATTCCTGAGAATCTGGAACCTGCCATGAAGTTCAGCCTGAGTTTTATTCACATGAAGAAGTTCCTTCGAGATTCCCATGCCTCTGTACACTGATGCTTCCAGCAACGTCATGTCTCACAGGTCAATAGTGGTTCTCTGAGTTTCACTGGTCTAGCGTAAAGGGTGAAGCGCCTGGGTTCCCGTGCTTCACTACTGTATGGCCTCAAGATGATGTTTGTAGGCACAGCGGCAAATCCATCGGTGGCAATTCTCTCATATTGTCATTGCGATGGGAAGATTCCTTATTGGCTAGGAAATGTTTTACCGTGGAAGACGGGTCACCACAGAGCTGTCTCTTTTGGGTTGAGACAAAGTTTGCTGAATTTACCTGCCAGCAGTTGCGTGTCCTCACTTTCTTTTTTTTTTTTTTGGTGGAGGTGCAGGGGAATGAATCTCCCTTTCTTTTAAGGTCGATGGAGGCGCACGAGTGTAAGGAGAACGATGAATAGTGGCCTTTCATAACCCAGGATCATCAGAAACAACAGAGTAAATTTTAGGAACGTAGACATAGGACAGCGGAGAAAACTTCACTCAGGGACTTCAGTGAACTCTCCTTACAATGCTGAGGCCTGACACGCCTAGTGCCTGGGGGCAACCCGGCTCCTGCCCTAGGTAGTTTTGTGGAGCGTGCCTCCCTCAGGTGGTGCGTTTACTCTCCCAGCAATATTGCTCTGTGAAATTCTGCAACTGATAAAAACTATTTGCCATGGGTATTTCCTTTCACCTCATTGGCCTCCTCTTTGAAGTACAAATGCTTTTCTACACGGGTGCTGCCTCCCTGAGCTTTCCTTTGTCTTGGCTCAATGGATGCAGATTCCTGTGCTGAATACATGCTGGACTGGCACAGCTGGGTGCTTGTCAGTATACCTGGCACAGGCAGCAATTTCTTTTGTCAAGACCCACCTGGCTTGATCAAGGTTCCTTATTCTCCTGAAAAAGATTTTTATCCAAATTCTAGAGGAGCACCGGTGTGCCTATGGGAGCTAAACCAGGTCCTGCTGAACAGAGGCTCCGGAGTTTTCATTTTCTGACTAAAATTCAACAAGGAATTTCATGGATCTAAAGAAACCGTGAATTGTGGACCTACCAGATTCTAACATCTTCATTGTCTAATGGAAGCTTAAGTTTCCCAGTCCGATCCGGCTGCAACTTCATTTCTAGCAATGGCCATTCAATTGTGGATGTTCAGCTTTCTTCGGAATTCTCTTATACCTGCATGTTCCCGCGCCACGTTAAGACCACCCGGTGGAGGTTTATGTGACTCAGGACAACTCTTTATTTCAGGCGTCTAGAACAAAGGGAATTCACAGGGGTTGATGATCACTTATTAAACTCCCGTTTCTTTATAGTGCCAACTGTTGACACTTCCACATCTGAGGGCAAAGAGCTCGTGCAGCATTGTATTCTCAGTTCAGCCACGCCGCCTGCAGTTTCTTCCTTGCAGAAAAATCTTTCCCAGTGTACTTCTTTAAATGCTGCAAAATAGTGGGACAGAAGATTTCGGTATAGCCTTAACTTTAGATGGGCATAGGTACAAGCATGTGGCCATTTTTAGAGACATTGTTAGAGTTCAGGTTAGAGTTACTGCTGTGTGAGTATTCGGTTTATGGTAAGGTTATGGATCAAATGTAGGGTGAGTGTGAGGTTGAAGGTAAGAGTAGGGTTTAGTGCTTAAGGATGAATGAACCTATTGTCTCATTTAGGCTTATGGTGAACTTGACTCTTTAGGTATGGGTTGGGGTTAATATTTGTGTGAGGGTTAGAAAGTGTGTGAGGTTAAGAGTTGGGGTCAGGCTTGCGGCTTGTGTGTTACATCCGTTTTGGTTGTGGATAAGTTTAGCTCTCTGTCTAGTTTAAGGGATTGGATTACAATAAAGGTGATATGGAGGCTTGGATTGAAGGTGATGGATAGAGTTAAGTTAGGTTCAGGCGAAGGGTGACGGTTAGGAGTAAGGTTAGTTGTAGGGGGAGCTGCATGTTCACATCAGATTTGGGGTTAGGATTAGGCTTAGCCTTAGGGTAGACATATGGTTAGGGTTAGGGCTTGGTTTAGGCTGAGCCTTAGGTTAGGGTTCAGTTTAAGGTTAGGAGTCTACAGAATTACACCTAGGCTTAGGGTTACACCTCTTTTTAGGTTTAGACCTAGGGCTAGGTTTTGACCTAGGTTAGGGCTAGGATTAGGGTTGGTTTTAATATAGGATTTAGGTTTGAGGTTTCATTGAAGTGTAGGATTATTGGAAGTACATCTGCTCTCCCTGGTTTTCCTTCACGATCACAATGTTTCTGAGATTCATGGTTTAAGGAAAATCTTGCTCCTTGCCGGTTTCAAGGCAAAAAGGCGCCACCGGCAGTTTGTTTTTCCTTCAAACTTACCCTCGCTCTTTGAGAACCTTGGGTCTTTGGGAAAGCCGTGAGTCCAGCAAGATTTTTCAGTTCAAATGTGCCCTAAGCATTGGGTTCTGCCTCTGAGCAATACAGCCCGTGGAATTCCTGAGAATCTGGAACCTGCCATGAAGTTCAGCCTGCGTTTTATTCACACGAAGAAGCTCCTTCGAGGTTCCCATGCCTCTGTACACTGATGCTTCCAGCAACGTCATGTCTCACAGGTCAATAGTGCTTCTCTGAGTTTCACTGGTCTAGCGTAAAGGGTGAAGCGCCTGGGTTCCCGTGCTTCACTACTGTATGGCCTCAAGATGATGTTTGTAGGCACAGCGGCAAATCCATCGGTGGCAATTCTCTCATATTGTCATTGCGATGGGAAGATTCCTTATTGGCTAGGAAATGTTTTACCGTGGAAGACGGGTCACCACAGAGCTGTCTCTTTTGGGTTGAGACAAAGTTTGCTGAATTTACCTGCCAGCAGTTGCGTGTCCTCCCTTTCTTTTTTTTTTTTTTTTTTTTTGGTGGAGGTGCAGGGGAATGAATCTCCCTTTCTTTTAAGGTCGATGGAGGCGCACGAGTGTAAGGAGAACGATGAATAGTGGCCTTTCATAACCCAGGATCATCAGAAACCACAGAGTAAATTTTAGGAACGTAGACATAGGACAGCGGAGAAAACTTCACTCAGGGACTTCAGTGAACTCTCCTTACAATGCTGAGGCCTGACACGCCTAGTGCCTGGGGGCAACCCGGCTCCTGCCCTAGGTAGTTTTGTGGAGGGAGCCTCCCTCAGGTGGTGCCTTTTCTCTCCCAGCAATATTGCTCTGTGAAATTCTGCAACTGATAAAAACTATTTGCCATGGGTATTTCCTTTCACCTCATTGGCCTCCTCTTTGAAGTACAAATGCTTTTCTACACGGGTGCTGCCTCCCTGAGCTTTCCTTTGTCTTGGCTCAATGGATGCAGATTCCTGTGCTGAATACATGCTGGACTGGCACAGCTGGGTGCTTGTCAGTATACCTGGCACAGGCAGCAATTTCTTTTGTCAAGACCCACATGGCTTGATCAAGGTTCCTTATTCTCCTGAAAAAGATTTTTATCCAAATTCTAGAGGAGCACCAGTGTGCCTATGGGAGCTAAACCTGGTCCTGCTGAACAGAGGCTCCGGAGTTTTCATTTTCTGACTAAAATTCAACAAGGAATTTCATGGATCTAAAGAAACCGTGAATTGTGGACCTACCAGATTCTAACATCTTCATTGTCTAATGGAAGCTTAAGTTTCCCAATCCGATCCGGCTGCAACTTCATTTCTAGCAATGGCCATTCAATTGTGGATGTTCAGCTTTCTTCGGTATTCTCTTAAACCTGCATGTTCCCGCGCCACGTTAAGACCACCCGGTGGAGGTTTATGTGACTCAGGACAACTCTTTATTTCAGGCGTCTAGAACAAAGGGAATTCACAGGGGTTGATGATCACTTATTAAACTCCCGTTTCTTTATAGTGCCACCTGTTGACACTTCCACATCTGAGGGCAAAGAGCTCGTGCAGCATTGTATTCTCAGTTCAGCCACGCCGCCTGCAGTTTCTTCCTTGCAGAAAAATCTTTCCCAGTGTACTTCTTTAAATGCTGCAAAATAGTGGGACAGAAGATTTCGGTATAGCCTTAACTTTAGATGGGCATAGGTACAAGCATGTGGCCATTTTTAGAGACATTGTTAGAGTTCAGGTTAGAGTTACTGCTGCGTGAGTATTCGGTTTATGGTAAGGTTATGGATCAAATGTAGGGTGAGTGTGAGGTTGAAGGTAAGAGTAGGGTTTAGTGCTTAAGGATGAATGAACCTATTGTCTCATTTAGGCTTATGGTGAACTTGACTCTTTAGGTATGGGTTGGGGTTAATATTTGTGTGAGGGTTAGAAAGTGTGTGAGGTTAAGAGTTGGGGTCAGGCTTGCGGCTTGTGTGTTACATCCGTTTTGGCTGTGGATAAGTTTAGCTCTCTGTCTAGTTTAAGGGATTGGATTACAATAAAGGTGATATGGAGGCTTGGATTGAAGGTGATGGATAGAGTTAAGTTAGGTTCAGGCGAAGGGTGACGGTTAGGAGTAAGGTTAGTTGTAGGGGGAGCTGCATGTTCACATCACATTTGGGATTAGGATTAGGCTTAGCCTTAGGGTAGACATATGGTTAGGGTTAGGGCTTGGTTTAGGCTGAGCCTTAGGTTAGGGTTCAGTTTAAGGTTAGGAGTCTACAGAATTACACCTAGGCTTAGGGTTACACCTCTTTTTAGGTTTAGACCTAGGGCTAGGTTTTGACCTAGGTTAGGGCTAGGATTAGGGTTGGTTTTAATATAGGATTTAGGTTTGAGGTTTCATTGAAGTGTAGGATTATTGGAAGTACATCTGCTCTCCCTGGTTTTCCTTCACGATCACAATGTTTCTGAGAGTCATGGTTTAAGGAAAATCTTGCTCCTTGCCGGTTTCAAGGCAAAAAGGCGCCACCGGCAGTTTGTTTTTCCTTCAAACTTACCCTCGCTCTTTGAGAACCTTGGGTCTTTGGGAAAGCCGTGAGTCCAGCAAGATTGTTCAGTTCAAATGTGCCCTAAGCATTGGGTTCTACCTCTGAGCAATACAGCCCGTGGAATTCCTGAGAATCTGGAACCTGCCATGAAGTTCAGCCTGAGTTTTATTCACATGAAGAAGTTCCTTCGAGATTCCCATGCCTCTGTACACTGATGCTTCCAGCAACGTCATGTCTCACAGGTCAATAGTGGTTCTCTGAGTTTCACTGGTCTAGCGTAAAGGGTGAAGCGCCTGGGTTCCCGTGCTTCACTACTGTATGGCCTCAAGATGATGTTTGTAGGCACAGCGGCAAATCCATCGGTGGCAATTCTCTCATATTGTCATTGCGATGGGAAGATTCCTTATTGGCTAGGAAATGTTTTACCGTGGAAGACGGGTCACCACAGAGCTGTCTCTTTTGGGTTGAGACAAAGTTTGCTGAATTTACCTGCCAGCAGTTGCGTGTCCTCACTTTCTTTTTTTTTTTTTTTGGTGGAGGTGCAGGGGAATGAATCTCCCTTTCTTTTAAGGTCGATGGAGGCGCACGAGTGTAAGGAGAACGATGAATAGTGGCCTTTCATAACCCAGGATCATCAGAAACAACAGAGTAAATTTTAGGAACGTAGACATAGGACAGCGGAGAAAACTTCACTCAGGGACTTCAGTGAACTCTCCTTACAATGCTGAGGCCTGACACGCCTAGTGCCTGGGGGCAACCCGGCTCCTGCCCTAGGTAGTTTTGTGGAGCGTGCCTCCCTCAGGTGGTGCGTTTACTCTCCCAGCAATATTGCTCTGTGAAATTCTGCAACTGATAAAAACTATTTGCCATGGGTATTTCCTTTCACCTCATTGGCCTCCTCTTTGAAGTACAAATGCTTTTCTACACGGGTGCTGCCTCCCTGAGCTTTCCTTTGTCTTGGCTCAATGGATGCAGATTCCTGTGCTGAATACATGCTGGACTGGCACAGCTGGGTGCTTGTCAGTATACCTGGCACAGGCAGCAATTTCTTTTGTCAAGACCCACCTGGCTTGATCAAGGTTCCTTATTCTCCTGAAAAAGATTTTTATCCAAATTCTAGAGGAGCACCGGTGTGCCTATGGGAGCTAAACCAGGTCCTGCTGAACAGAGGCTCCGGAGTTTTCATTTTCTGACTAAAATTCAACAAGGAATTTCATGGATCTAAAGAAACCGTGAATTGTGGACCTACCAGATTCTAACATCTTCATTGTCTAATGGAAGCTTAAGTTTCCCAGTCCGATCCGGCTGCAACTTCATTTCTAGCAATGGCCATTCAATTGTGGATGTTCAGCTTTCTTCGGAATTCTCTTATACCTGCATGTTCCCGCGCCACGTTAAGACCACCCGGTGGAGGTTTATGTGACTCAGGACAACTCTTTATTTCAGGCGTCTAGAACAAAGGGAATTCACAGGGGTTGATGATCACTTATTAAACTCCCGTTTCTTTATAGTGCCAACTGTTGACACTTCCACATCTGAGGGCAAAGAGCTCGTGCAGCATTGTATTCTCAGTTCAGCCACGCCGCCTGCAGTTTCTTCCTTGCAGAAAAATCTTTCCCAGTGTACTTCTTTAAATGCTGCAAAATAGTGGGACAGAAGATTTCGGTATAGCCTTAACTTTAGATGGGCATAGGTACAAGCATGTGGCCATTTTTAGAGACATTGTTAGAGTTCAGGTTAGAGTTACTGCTGTGTGAGTATTCGGTTTATGGTAAGGTTATGGATCAAATGTAGGGTGAGTGTGAGGTTGAAGGTAAGAGTAGGGTTTAGTGCTTAAGGATGAATGAACCTATTGTCTCATTTAGGCTTATGGTGAACTTGACTCTTTAGGTATGGGTTGGGGTTAATATTTGTGTGAGGGTTAGAAAGTGTGTGAGGTTAAGAGTTGGGGTCAGGCTTGCGGCTTGTGTGTTACATCCGTTTTGGTTGTGGATAAGTTTAGCTCTCTGTCTAGTTTAAGGGATTGGATTACAATAAAGGTGATATGGAGGCTTGGATTGAAGGTGATGGATAGAGTTAAGTTAGGTTCAGGCGAAGGGTGACGGTTAGGAGTAAGGTTAGTTGTAGGGGGAGCTGCATGTTCACATCAGATTTGGGGTTAGGATTAGGCTTAGCCTTAGGGTAGACATATGGTTAGGGTTAGGGCTTGGTTTAGGCTGAGCCTTAGGTTAGGGTTCAGTTTAAGGTTAGGAGTCTACAGAATTACACCTAGGCTTAGGGTTACACCTCTTTTTAGGTTTAGACCTAGGGCTAGGTTTTGACCTAGGTTAGGGCTAGGATTAGGGTTGGTTTTAATATAGGATTTAGGTTTGAGGTTTCATTGAAGTGTAGGATTATTGGAAGTACATCTGCTCTCCCTGGTTTTCCTTCACGATCACAATGTTTCTGAGATTCATGGTTTAAGGAAAATCTTGCTCCTTGCCGGTTTCAAGGCAAAAAGGCGCCACCGGCAGTTTGTTTTTCCTTCAAACTTACCCTCGCTCTTTGAGAACCTTGGGTCTTTGGGAAAGCCGTGAGTCCAGCAAGATTTTTCAGTTCAAATGTGCCCTAAGCATTGGGTTCTGCCTCTGAGCAATACAGCCCGTGGAATTCCTGAGAATCTGGAACCTGCCATGAAGTTCAGCCTGCGTTTTATTCACACGAAGAAGCTCCTTCGAGGTTCCCATGCCTCTGTACACTGATGCTTCCAGCAACGTCATGTCTCACAGGTCAATAGTGCTTCTCTGAGTTTCACTGGTCTAGCGTAAAGGGTGAAGCGCCTGGGTTCCCGTGCTTCACTACTGTATGGCCTCAAGATGATGTTTGTAGGCACAGCGGCAAATCCATCGGTGGCAATTCTCTCATATTGTCATTGCGATGGGAAGATTCCTTATTGGCTAGGAAATGTTTTACCGTGGAAGACGGGTCACCACAGAGCTGTCTCTTTTGGGTTGAGACAAAGTTTGCTGAATTTACCTGCCAGCAGTTGCGTGTCCTCCCTTTCTTTTTTTTTTTGGTGGAGGTGCAGGGGAATGAATCTCCCTTTCTTTTAAGGTCGATGGAGGCGCACGAGTGTAAGGAGAACGATGAATAGTGGCCTTTCATAACCCAGGATCATCAGAAACCACAGAGTAAATTTTAGGAACGTAGACATAGGACAGCGGAGAAAACTTCACTCAGGGACTTCAGTGAACTCTCCTTACAATGCTGAGGCCTGACATGCCTAGTGCCTGGGGGCAACCTGGCTCCTGCCCTAGGTAGTTTTGTGGAGGGAGCCTCCCTCAGGTGGTGCCTTTTCTCTCCCAGCAATATTGCTCTGTGAAATTCTGCAACTGATAAAAACTATTTGCCATGGGTATTTCCTTTCACCTCATTGGCCTCCTCTTTGAAGTACAAATGCTTTTCTACACGGGTGCTGCCTCCCTGAGCTTTCCTTTGTCTTGGCTCAATGGATGCAGATTCCTGTGCTGAATACATGCTGGACTGGCACAGCTGGGTGCTTGTCAGTATACCTGGCACAGGCAGCAATTTCTTTTGTCAAGACCCACATGGCTTGATCAAGGTTCCTTATTCTCCTGAAAAAGATTTTTATCCAAATTCTAGAGGAGCACCAGTGTGCCTATGGGAGCTAAACCTGGTCCTGCTGAACAGAGGCTCCGGAGTTTTCATTTTCTGACTAAAATTCAACAAGGAATTTCATGGATCTAAAGAAACCGTGAATTGTGGACCTACCAGATTCTAACATCTTCATTGTCTAATGGAAGCTTAAGTTTCCCAATCCGATCCGGCTGCAACTTCATTTCTAGCAATGGCCATTCAATTGTGGATGTTCAGCTTTCTTCGGTATTCTCTTAAACCTGCATGTTCCCGCGCCACGTTAAGACCACCCGGTGGAGGTTTATGTGACTCAGGACAACTCTTTATTTCAGGCGTCTAGAACAAAGGGAATTCACAGGGGTTGATGATCACTTATTAAACTCCCGTTTCTTTATAGTGCCACCTGTTGACACTTCCACATCTGAGGGCAAAGAGCTCGTGCAGCATTGTATTCTCAGTTCAGCCACGCCGCCTGCAGTTTCTTCCTTGCAGAAAAATCTTTCCCAGTGTACTTCTTTAAATGCTGCAAAATAGTGGGACAGAAGATTTCGGTATAGCCTTAACTTTAGATGGGCATAGGTACAAGCATGTGGCCATTTTTAGAGACATTGTTAGAGTTCAGGTTAGAGTTACTGCTGCGTGAGTATTCGGTTTATGGTAAGGTTATGGATCAAATGTAGGGTGAGTGTGAGGTTGAAGGTAAGAGTAGGGTTTAGTGCTTAAGGATGAATGAACCTATTGTCTCATTTAGGCTTATGGTGAACTTGACTCTTTAGGTATGGGTTGGGGTTAATATTTGTGTGAGGGTTAGAAAGTGTGTGAGGTTAAGAGTTGGGGTCAGGCTTGCGGCTTGTGTGTTACATCCGTTTTGGCTGTGGATAAGTTTAGCTCTCTGTCTAGTTTAAGGGATTGGATTACAATAAAGGTGATATGGAGGCTTGGATTGAAGGTGATGGATAGAGTTAAGTTAGGTTCAGGCGAAGGGTGACGGTTAGGAGTAAGGTTAGTTGTAGGGGGAGCTGCATGTTCACATCACATTTGGGATTAGGATTAGGCTTAGCCTTAGGGTAGACATATGGTTAGGGTTAGGGCTTGGTTTAGGCTGAGCCTTAGGTTAGGGTTCAGTTTAAGGTTAGGAGTCTACAGAATTACACCTAGGCTTAGGGTTACACCTCTTTTTAGGTTTAGACCTAGGGCTAGGTTTTGACCTAGGTTAGGGCTAGGATTAGGGTTGGTTTTAATATAGGATTTAGGTTTGAGGTTTCATTGAAGTGTAGGATTATTGGAAGTACATCTGCTCTCCCTGGTTTTCCTTCACGATCACAATGTTTCTGAGAGTCATGGTTTAAGGAAAATCTTGCTCCTTGCCGGTTTCAAGGCAAAAAGGCGCCAACGGCAGTTTGTTTTTCCTTCAAACTTACCCTCGCTCTTTGAGAACCTTGGGTCTTTGGGAAAGCCGTGAGTCCAGCAAGATTTTTCAGTTCAAATGTGCCCTAAGCATTGGGTTCTACCTCTGAGCAATACAGCCCGTGGAATTCCTGAGAATCTGGAACCTGCCATGAAGTTCAGCCTGAGTTTTATTCACATGAAGAAGCTCCTTCGAGGTTCCCATGCCTCTGTACACTGATGCTTCCAGCAACGTCATGTCTCACAGGTCAATAGTGGTTCTCTGAGTTTCACTGGTCTAGCGTAAAGGGTGAAGCGCCTGGGTTCCCGTGCTTCACTACTGTATGGCCTCAAGATGATGTTTGTAGGCACAGCGGCAAATCCATCGGTGGCAATTCTCTCATATTGTCATTGCGATGGGAAGATTCCTTATTGGCTAGGAAATGTTTTACCGTGGAAGACGGGTCACCACAGAGCTGTCTCTTTTGGGTTGAGACAAAGTTTGCTGAATTTACCTGCCAGCAGTTGCGTGTCCTCACTTTCTTTTTTTTTTTTTTGGTGGAGGTGCAGGGGAATGAATCTCCCTTTCTTTTAAGGTCGATGGAGGCGCACGAGTGTAAGGAGAACGATGAATAGTGGCCTTTCATAACCCAGGATCATCAGAAACAACAGAGTAAATTTTAGGAACGTAGACATAGGACAGCGGAGAAAACTTCACTCAGGGACTTCAGTGAACTCTCCTTACAATGCTGAGGCCTGACACGCCTAGTGCCTGGGGGCAACCCGGCTCCTGCCCTAGGTAGTTTTGTGGAGCGTGCCTCCCTCAGGTGGTGCGTTTACTCTCCCAGCAATATTGCTCTGTGAAATTCTGCAACTGATAAAAACTATTTGCCATGGGTATTTCCTTTCACCTCATTGGCCTCCTCTTTGAAGTACAAATGCTTTTCTACACGGGTGCTGCCTCCCTGAGCTTTCCTTTGTCTTGTCTCAATGGATGCAGATTCCTGTGCTGAATACATGCTGGACTGGCACAGCTGGGTGCTTGTCAGTATACCTGGCACAGGCAGCAATTTCTTTTGTCAAGACCCACCTGGCTTGATCAAGGTTCCTTATTCTCCTGAAAAAGATTTTTATCCAAATTCTAGAGGAGCACCAGTGTGCCTATGGGAGCTAAACCAGGTCCTGCTGAACAGAGGCTCCGGAGTTTTCATTTTCTGACTAAAATTCAACAAGGAATTTCATGGATCTAAAGAAACCGTGAATTGTGGACCTACCAGATTCTAACATCTTCATTGTCTAATGGAAGCTTAAGTTTCCCAGTCCGATCCGGCTGCAACTTCATTTCTAGCAATGGCCATTCAATTGTGGATGTTCAGCTTTCTTCGGAATTCTCTTATACCTGCATGTTCCCGCGCCACGTTAAGACGACCCGGTGGAGGTTTATGTGACTCAGGACAACTCTTTATTTCAGGCGTCTAGAACAAAGGGAATTCACAGGGGTTGATGATCACTTATTAAACTCCCGTTTCTTTATAGTGCCAACTGTTGACACTTCCACATCTGAGGGCAAAGAGCTCGTGCAGCATTGTATTCTCAGTTCAGCCACGCCGCCTGCAGTTTCTTCCTTGCAGAAAAATCTTTCCCAGTGTACTTCTTTAAATGCTGCAAAATAGTGGGACAGAAGATTTCGGTATAGCCTTAACTTTAGATGGGCATAGGTACAAGCATGTGGCCATTTTTAGAGACATTGTTAGAGTTCAGGTTAGAGTTACTGCTGTGTGAGTATTCGGTTTATGGTAAGGTTATGGATCAAATGTAGGGTGAGTGTGAGGTTGAAGGTAAGAGTAGGGTTTAGTGCTTAAGGATGAATGAACCTATTGTCTCATTTAGGCTTATGGTGAACTTGACTCTTTAGGTATGGGTTGGGGTTAATATTTGTGTGAGGGTTAGAAAGTGTGTGAGGTTAAGAGTTGGGGTCAGGCTTGCGGCTTGTGTGTTACATCCGTTTTGGTTGTGGATAAGTTTAGCTCTCTGTCTAGTTTAAGGGATTGGATTACAATAAAGGTGATATGGAGGCTTGGATTGAAGGTGATGGATAGAGTTAAGTTAGGTTCAGGCGAAGGGTGACGGTTAGGAGTAAGGTTAGTTGTAGGGGGAGCTGCATGTTCACATCAGATTTGGGGTTAGGATTAGGCTTAGCCTTAGGGTAGACATATGGTTAGGGTTAGGGCTTGGTTTAGGCTGAGCCTTAGGTTAGGGTTCAGTTTAAGGTTAGGAGTCTACAGAATTACACCTAGGCTTAGGGTTACACCTCTTTTTAGGTTTAGACCTAGGGCTAGGTTTTGACCTAGGTTAGGGCTAGGATTAGGGTTGGTTTTAATATAGGATTTAGGTTTGAGGTTTCATTGAAGTGTAGGATTATTGGAAGTACATCTGCTCTCCCTGGTTTTCCTTCACGATCACAATGTTTCTGAGATTCATGGTTTAAGGAAAATCTTGCTCCTTGCCGGTTTCAAGGCAAAAAGGCGCCACCGGCAGTTTGTTTTTCCTTCAAACTTACCCTCGCTCTTTGAGAACCTTGGGTCTTTGGGAAAGCCGTGAGTCCAGCAAGATTTTTCAGTTCAAATGTGCCCTAAGCATTGGGTTCTGCCTCTGAGCAATACAGCCCGTGGAATTCCTGAGAATCTGGAACCTGCCATGAAGTTCAGCCTGCGTTTTATTCACACGAAGAAGCTCCTTCGAGGTTCCCATGCCTCTGTACACTGATGCTTCCAGCAACGTCATGTCTCACAGGTCAATAGTGCTTCTCTGAGTTTCACTGGTCTAGCGTAAAGGGTGAAGCGCCTGGGTTCCCGTGCTTCACTACTGTATGGCCTCAAGATGATGTTTGTAGGCACAGCGGCAAATCCATCGGTGGCAATTCTCTCATATTGTCATTGCGATGGGAAGATTCCTTATTGGCTAGGAAATGTTTTACCGTGGAAGACGGGTCACCACAGAGCTGTCTCTTTTGGGTTGAGACAAAGTTTGCTGAATTTACCTGCCAGCAGTTGCGTGTCCTCCCTTTCTTTTTTTTTTTTTTTTTTTTTGGTGGAGGTGCAGGGGAATGAATCTCCCTTTCTTTTAAGGTCGATGGAGGCGCACGAGTGTAAGGAGAACGATGAATAGTGGCCTTTCATAACCCAGGATCATCAGAAACCACAGAGTAAATTTTAGGAACGTAGACATAGGACAGCGGAGAAAACTTCACTCAGGGACTTCAGTGAACTCTCCTTACAATGCTGAGGCCTGACACGCCTAGTGCCTGGGGGCAACCCGGCTCCTGCCCTAGGTAGTTTTGTGGAGGGAGCCTCCCTCAGGTGGTGCCTTTTCTCTCCCAGCAATATTGCTCTGTGAAATTCTGCAACTGATAAAAACTATTTGCCATGGGTATTTCCTTTCACCTCATTGGCCTCCTCTTTGAAGTACAAATGCTTTTCTACACGGGTGCTGCCTCCCTGAGCTTTCCTTTGTCTTGGCTCAATGGATGCAGATTCCTGTGCTGAATACATGCTGGACTGGCACAGCTGGGTGCTTGTCAGTATACCTGGCACAGGCAGCAATTTCTTTTGTCAAGACCCACCTGGCTTGATCAAGGTTCCTTATTCTCCTGAAAAAGATTTTTATCCAAATTCTAGAGGAGCACCAGTGTGCCTATGGGAGCTAAACCTGGTCCTGCTGAACAGAGGCTCCGGAGTTTTCATTTTCTGACTAAAATTCAACAAGGAATTTCATGGATCTAAAGAAACCGTGAATTGTGGACCTACCAGATTCTAACATCTTCATTGTCTAATGGAAGCTTAAGTTTCCCAGTCCGATCCGGCTGCAACTTCATTTCTAGCAATGGCCATTCAATTGTGGATGTTCAGCTTTCTTCGGTATTCTCTTAAACCTGCATGTTCCCGCGCCACGTTAAGACCACCCGGTGGAGGTTTATGTGACTCAGGACAACTCTTTATTTCAGGCGTCTAGAACAAAGGGAATTCACAGGGGTTGATGATCACTTATTAAAGTCCCGTTTCTCTATGATGCCCACTGATGACACTTCTACATCTGAGGGCAAAGAGCTCGTGCAGCATGATATTCTGAGTTCAGCCACGCCGCCTGCAGTTTCTTCCTTGCAGAAAAATCTTTCCCAGTGTACTTCTTTAAAATGCTGCAAAATAGTGGGACAGAAGATTTCGGTTTTGGGTTAACTTTAGATGGGCATAGATACAGGCATGTGGGCATGTTTAGAGACATTGTTAGAGTTCAGGTTAGAGTTACTGCTGCGTGAGTATTCGGTTTATGGTAAGGTTATGGATCAAATGTAGGGTGAGTGTGAGGTTGAAGGTAAGAGTAGGGTTTAGTGCTTAAGGATGAATGAACCTATTGTCTCATTTAGGCTTATGGTGAACTTGACTCTTTAGGTATGGGTTGGGGTTAATATTTGTGTGAGGGTTAGAAAGTGTGTGAGGTTAAGAGTTGGGGTCAGGCTTGCGGCTTGTGTGTTACATCCGTTTTGGCTGTGGATAAGTTTAGCTCTCTGTCTAGTTTAAGGGATTGGATTACAATAAAGGTGATATGGAGGCTTGGATTGAAGGTGATGGATAGAGTTAAGTTAGGTTCAGGCGAAGGGTGACGGTTAGGAGTAAGGTTAGTTGTAGGGGGAGCTGCATGTTCACATCACATTTGGGATTAGGATTAGGCTTAGCCTTAGGGTAGACATATGGTTAGGGTTAGGGCTTGGTTTAGGCTGAGCCTTAGGTTAGGGTTCAGTTTAAGGTTAGGAGTCTACAGAATTACACCTAGGCTTAGGGTTACACCTCTTTTTAGGTTTAGACCTAGGGCTAGGTTTTGACCTAGGTTAGGGCTAGGATTAGGGTTGGTTTTAATATAGGATTTAGGTTTGAGGTTTCATTGAAGTGTAGGATTATTGGAAGTACATCTGCTCTCCCTGGTTTTCCTTCACGATCACAATGTTTCTGAGAGTCATGGTTTAAGGAAAATCTTGCTCCTTGCCGGTTTCAAGGCAAAAAGGCGCCACCGGCAGTTTGTTTTTCCTTCAAACTTACCCTCGCTCTTTGAGAACCTTGGGTCTTTGGGAAAGCCGTGAGTCCAGCAAGATTGTTCAGTTCAAATGTGCCCTAAGCATTGGGTTCTACCTCTGAGCAATACAGCCCGTGGAATTCCTGAGAATCTGGAACCTGCCATGAAGTTCAGCCTGAGTTTTATTCACATGAAGAAGTTCCTTCGAGATTCCCATGCCTCTGTACACTGATGCTTCCAGCAACGTCATGTCTCACAGGTCAATAGTGGTTCTCTGAGTTTCACTGGTCTAGCGTAAAGGGTGAAGCGCCTGGGTTCCCGTGCTTCACTACTGTATGGCCTCAAGATGATGTTTGTAGGCACAGCGGCAAATCCATCGGTGGCAATTCTCTCATATTGTCATTGCGATGGGAAGATTCCTTATTGGCTAGGAAATGTTTTACCGTGGAAGACGGGTCACCACAGAGCTGTCTCTTTTGGGTTGAGACAAAGTTTGCTGAATTTACCTGCCAGCAGTTGCGTGTCCTCACTTTCTTTTTTTTTTTTTTTGGTGGAGGTGCAGGGGAATGAATCTCCCTTTCTTTTAAGGTCGATGGAGGCGCACGAGTGTAAGGAGAACGATGAATAGTGGCCTTTCATAACCCAGGATCATCAGAAACAACAGAGTAAATTTTAGGAACGTAGACATAGGACAGCGGAGAAAACTTCACTCAGGGACTTCAGTGAACTCTCCTTACAATGCTGAGGCCTGACACGCCTAGTGCCTGGGGGCAACCCGGCTCCTGCCCTAGGTAGTTTTGTGGAGCGTGCCTCCCTCAGGTGGTGCGTTTACTCTCCCAGCAATATTGCTCTGTGAAATTCTGCAACTGATAAAAACTATTTGCCATGGGTATTTCCTTTCACCTCATTGGCCTCCTCTTTGAAGTACAAATGCTTTTCTACACGGGTGCTGCCTCCCTGAGCTTTCCTTTGTCTTGGCTCAATGGATGCAGATTCCTGTGCTGAATACATGCTGGACTGGCACAGCTGGGTGCTTGTCAGTATACCTGGCACAGGCAGCAATTTCTTTTGTCAAGACCCACCTGGCTTGATCAAGGTTCCTTATTCTCCTGAAAAAGATTTTTATCCAAATTCTAGAGGAGCACCGGTGTGCCTATGGGAGCTAAACCAGGTCCTGCTGAACAGAGGCTCCGGAGTTTTCATTTTCTGACTAAAATTCAACAAGGAATTTCATGGATCTAAAGAAACCGTGAATTGTGGACCTACCAGATTCTAACATCTTCATTGTCTAATGGAAGCTTAAGTTTCCCAGTCCGATCCGGCTGCAACTTCATTTCTAGCAATGGCCATTCAATTGTGGATGTTCAGCTTTCTTCGGAATTCTCTTATACCTGCATGTTCCCGCGCCACGTTAAGACCACCCGGTGGAGGTTTATGTGACTCAGGACAACTCTTTATTTCAGGCGTCTAGAACAAAGGGAATTCACAGGGGTTGATGATCACTTATTAAACTCCCGTTTCTTTATAGTGCCAACTGTTGACACTTCCACATCTGAGGGCAAAGAGCTCGTGCAGCATTGTATTCTCAGTTCAGCCACGCCGCCTGCAGTTTCTTCCTTGCAGAAAAATCTTTCCCAGTGTACTTCTTTAAATGCTGCAAAATAGTGGGACAGAAGATTTCGGTATAGCCTTAACTTTAGATGGGCATAGGTACAAGCATGTGGCCATTTTTAGAGACATTGTTAGAGTTCAGGTTAGAGTTACTGCTGTGTGAGTATTCGGTTTATGGTAAGGTTATGGATCAAATGTAGGGTGAGTGTGAGGTTGAAGGTAAGAGTAGGGTTTAGTGCTTAAGGATGAATGAACCTATTGTCTCATTTAGGCTTATGGTGAACTTGACTCTTTAGGTATGGGTTGGGGTTAATATTTGTGTGAGGGTTAGAAAGTGTGTGAGGTTAAGAGTTGGGGTCAGGCTTGCGGCTTGTGTGTTACATCCGTTTTGGTTGTGGATAAGTTTAGCTCTCTGTCTAGTTTAAGGGATTGGATTACAATAAAGGTGATATGGAGGCTTGGATTGAAGGTGATGGATAGAGTTAAGTTAGGTTCAGGCGAAGGGTGACGGTTAGGAGTAAGGTTAGTTGTAGGGGGAGCTGCATGTTCACATCAGATTTGGGGTTAGGATTAGGCTTAGCCTTAGGGTAGACATATGGTTAGGGTTAGGGCTTGGTTTAGGCTGAGCCTTAGGTTAGGGTTCAGTTTAAGGTTAGGAGTCTACAGAATTACACCTAGGCTTAGGGTTACACCTCTTTTTAGGTTTAGACCTAGGGCTAGGTTTTGACCTAGGTTAGGGCTAGGATTAGGGTTGGTTTTAATATAGGATTTAGGTTTGAGGTTTCATTGAAGTGTAGGATTATTGGAAGTACATCTGCTCTCCCTGGTTTTCCTTCACGATCACAATGTTTCTGAGATTCATGGTTTAAGGAAAATCTTGCTCCTTGCCGGTTTCAAGGCAAAAAGGCGCCACCGGCAGTTTGTTTTTCCTTCAAACTTACCCTCGCTCTTTGAGAACCTTGGGTCTTTGGGAAAGCCGTGAGTCCAGCAAGATTTTTCAGTTCAAATGTGCCCTAAGCATTGGGTTCTGCCTCTGAGCAATACAGCCCGTGGAATTCCTGAGAATCTGGAACCTGCCATGAAGTTCAGCCTGCGTTTTATTCACACGAAGAAGCTCCTTCGAGGTTCCCATGCCTCTGTACACTGATGCTTCCAGCAACGTCATGTCTCACAGGTCAATAGTGCTTCTCTGAGTTTCACTGGTCTAGCGTAAAGGGTGAAGCGCCTGGGTTCCCGTGCTTCACTACTGTATGGCCTCAAGATGATGTTTGTAGGCACAGCGGCAAATCCATCGGTGGCAATTCTCTCATATTGTCATTGCGATGGGAAGATTCCTTATTGGCTAGGAAATGTTTTACCGTGGAAGACGGGTCACCACAGAGCTGTCTCTTTTGGGTTGAGACAAAGTTTGCTGAATTTACCTGCCAGCAGTTGCGTGTCCTCCCTTTCTTTTTTTTTTTTTTTTTTTTTGGTGGAGGTGCAGGGGAATGAATCTCCCTTTCTTTTAAGGTCGATGGAGGCGCACGAGTGTAAGGAGAACGATGAATAGTGGCCTTTCATAACCCAGGATCATCAGAAACCACAGAGTAAATTTTAGGAACGTAGACATAGGACAGCGGAGAAAACTTCACTCAGGGACTTCAGTGAACTCTCCTTACAATGCTGAGGCCTGACACGCCTAGTGCCTGGGGGCAACCTGGCTCCTGCCCTAGGTAGTTTTGTGGAGGGAGCCTCCCTCAGGTGGTGCCTTTTCTCTCCCAGCAATATTGCTCTGTGAAATTCTGCAACTGATAAAAACTATTTGCCATGGGTATTTCCTTTCACCTCATTGGCCTCCTCTTTGAAGTACAAATGCTTTTCTACACGGGTGCTGCCTCCCTGAGCTTTCCTTTGTCTTGGCTCAATGGATGCAGATTCCTGTGCTGAATACATGCTGGACTGGCACAGCTGGGTGCTTGTCAGTATACCTGGCACAGGCAGCAATTTCTTTTGTCAAGACCCACATGGCTTGATCAAGGTTCCTTATTCTCCTGAAAAAGATTTTTATCCAAATTCTAGAGGAGCACCAGTGTGCCTATGGGAGCTAAACCTGGTCCTGCTGAACAGAGGCTCCGGAGTTTTCATTTTCTGACTAAAATTCAACAAGGAATTTCATGGATCTAAAGAAACCGTGAATTGTGGACCTACCAGATTCTAACATCTTCATTGTCTAATGGAAGCTTAAGTTTCCCAATCCGATCCGGCTGCAACTTCATTTCTAGCAATGGCCATTCAATTGTGGATGTTCAGCTTTCTTCGGTATTCTCTTAAACCTGCATGTTCCCGCGCCACGTTAAGACCACCCGGTGGAGGTTTATGTGACTCAGGACAACTCTTTATTTCAGGCGTCTAGAACAAAGGGAATTCACAGGGGTTGATGATCACTTATTAAACTCCCGTTTCTTTATAGTGCCACCTGTTGACACTTCCACATCTGAGGGCAAAGAGCTCGTGCAGCATTGTATTCTCAGTTCAGCCACGCCGCCTGCAGTTTCTTCCTTGCAGAAAAATCTTTCCCAGTGTACTTCTTTAAATGCTGCAAAATAGTGGGACAGAAGATTTCGGTATAGCCTTAACTTTAGATGGGCATAGGTACAAGCATGTGGCCATTTTTAGAGACATTGTTAGAGTTCAGGTTAGAGTTACTGCTGCGTGAGTATTCGGTTTATGGTAAGGTTATGGATCAAATGTAGGGTGAGTGTGAGGTTGAAGGTAAGAGTAGGGTTTAGTGCTTAAGGATGAATGAACCTATTGTCTCATTTAGGCTTATGGTGAACTTGACTCTTTAGGTATGGGTTGGGGTTAATATTTGTGTGAGGGTTAGAAAGTGTGTGAGGTTAAGAGTTGGGGTCAGGCTTGCGGCTTGTGTGTTACATCCGTTTTGGCTGTGGATAAGTTTAGCTCTCTGTCTAGTTTAAGGGATTGGATTACAATAAAGGTGATATGGAGGCTTGGATTGAAGGTGATGGATAGAGTTAAGTTAGGTTCAGGCGAAGGGTGACGGTTAGGAGTAAGGTTAGTTGTAGGGGGAGCTGCATGTTCACATCACATTTGGGATTAGGATTAGGCTTAGCCTTAGGGTAGACATATGGTTAGGGTTAGGGCTTGGTTTAGGCTGAGCCTTAGGTTAGGGTTCAGTTTAAGGTTAGGAGTCTACAGAATTACACCTAGGCTTAGGGTTACACCTCTTTTTAGGTTTAGACCTAGGGCTAGGTTTTGACCTAGGTTAGGGCTAGGATTAGGGTTGGTTTTAATATAGGATTTAGGTTTGAGGTTTCATTGAAGTGTAGGATTATTGGAAGTACATCTGCTCTCCCTGGTTTTCCTTCACGATCACAATGTTTCTGAGAGTCATGGTTTAAGGAAAATCTTGCTCCTTGCCGGTTTCAAGGCAAAAAGGCGCCAACGGCAGTTTGTTTTTCCTTCAAACTTACCCTCGCTCTTTGAGAACCTTGGGTCTTTGGGAAAGCCGTGAGTCCAGCAAGATTTTTCAGTTCAAATGTGCCCTAAGCATTGGGTTCTACCTCTGAGCAATACAGCCCGTGGAATTCCTGAGAATCTGGAACCTGCCATGAAGTTCAGCCTGAGTTTTATTCACATGAAGAAGCTCCTTCGAGGTTCCCATGCCTCTGTACACTGATGCTTCCAGCAACGTCATGTCTCACAGGTCAATAGTGGTTCTCTGAGTTTCACTGGTCTAGCGTAAAGGGTGAAGCGCCTGGGTTCCCGTGCTTCACTACTGTATGGCCTCAAGATGATGTTTGTAGGCACAGCGGCAAATCCATCGGTGGCAATTCTCTCATATTGTCATTGCGATGGGAAGATTCCTTATTGGCTAGGAAATGTTTTACCGTGGAAGACGGGTCACCACAGAGCTGTCTCTTTTGGGTTGAGACAAAGTTTGCTGAATTTACCTGCCAGCAGTTGCGTGTCCTCACTTTCTTTTTTTTTTTTTTGGTGGAGGTGCAGGGGAATGAATCTCCCTTTCTTTTAAGGTCGATGGAGGCGCACGAGTGTAAGGAGAACGATGAATAGTGGCCTTTCATAACCCAGGATCATCAGAAACAACAGAGTAAATTTTAGGAACGTAGACATAGGACAGCGGAGAAAACTTCACTCAGGGACTTCAGTGAACTCTCCTTACAATGCTGAGGCCTGACACGCCTAGTGCCTGGGGGCAACCCGGCTCCTGCCCTAGGTAGTTTTGTGGAGCGTGCCTCCCTCAGGTGGTGCGTTTACTCTCCCAGCAATATTGCTCTGTGAAATTCTGCAACTGATAAAAACTATTTGCCATGGGTATTTCCTTTCACCTCATTGGCCTCCTCTTTGAAGTACAAATGCTTTTCTACACGGGTGCTGCCTCCCTGAGCTTTCCTTTGTCTTGGCTCAATGGATGCAGATTCCTGTGCTGAATACATGCTGGACTGGCACAGCTGGGTGCTTGTCAGTATACCTGGCACAGGCAGCAATTTCTTTTGTCAAGACCCACCTGGCTTGATCAAGGTTCCTTATTCTCCTGAAAAAGATTTTTATCCAAATTCTAGAGGAGCACCAGTGTGCCTATGGGAGCTAAACCAGGTCCTGCTGAACAGAGGCTCCGGAGTTTTCATTTTCTGACTAAAATTCAACAAGGAATTTCATGGATCTAAAGAAACCGTGAATTGTGGACCTACCAGATTCTAACATCTTCATTGTCTAATGGAAGCTTAAGTTTCCCAGTCCGATCCGGCTGCAACTTCATTTCTAGCAATGGCCATTCAATTGTGGATGTTCAGCTTTCTTCGGAATTCTCTTATACCTGCATGTTCCCGCGCCACGTTAAGACGACCCGGTGGAGGTTTATGTGACTCAGGACAACTCTTTATTTCAGGCGTCTAGAACAAAGGGAATTCACAGGGGTTGATGATCACTTATTAAACTCCCGTTTCTTTATAGTGCCAACTGTTGACACTTCCACATCTGAGGGCAAAGAGCTCGTGCAGCATTGTATTCTCAGTTCAGCCACGCCGCCTGCAGTTTCTTCCTTGCAGAAAAATCTTTCCCAGTGTACTTCTTTAAATGCTGCAAAATAGTGGGACAGAAGATTTCGGTATAGCCTTAACTTTAGATGGGCATAGGTACAAGCATGTGGCCATTTTTAGAGACATTGTTAGAGTTCAGGTTAGAGTTACTGCTGTGTGAGTATTCGGTTTATGGTAAGGTTATGGATCAAATGTAGGGTGAGTGTGAGGTTGAAGGTAAGAGTAGGGTTTAGTGCTTAAGGATGAATGAACCTATTGTCTCATTTAGGCTTATGGTGAACTTGACTCTTTAGGTATGGGTTGGGGTTAATATTTGTGTGAGGGTTAGAAAGTGTGTGAGGTTAAGAGTTGGGGTCAGGCTTGCGGCTTGTGTGTTACATCCGTTTTGGTTGTGGATAAGTTTAGCTCTCTGTCTAGTTTAAGGGATTGGATTACAATAAAGGTGATATGGAGGCTTGGATTGAAGGTGATGGATAGAGTTAAGTTAGGTTCAGGCGAAGGGTGACGGTTAGGAGTAAGGTTAGTTGTAGGGGGAGCTGCATGTTCACATCAGATTTGGGGTTAGGATTAGGCTTAGCCTTAGGGTAGACATATGGTTAGGGTTAGGGCTTGGTTTAGGCTGAGCCTTAGGTTAGGGTTCAGTTTAAGGTTAGGAGTCTACAGAATTACACCTAGGCTTAGGGTTACACCTCTTTTTAGGTTTAGACCTAGGGCTAGGTTTTGACCTAGGTTAGGGCTAGGATTAGGGTTGGTTTTAATATAGGATTTAGGTTTGAGGTTTCATTGAAGTGTAGGATTATTGGAAGTACATCTGCTCTCCCTGGTTTTCCTTCACGATCACAATGTTTCTGAGATTCATGGTTTAAGGAAAATCTTGCTCCTTGCCGGTTTCAAGGCAAAAAGGCGCCACCGGCAGTTTGTTTTTCCTTCAAACTTACCCTCGCTCTTTGAGAACCTTGGGTCTTTGGGAAAGCCGTGAGTCCAGCAAGATTTTTCAGTTCAAATGTGCCCTAAGCATTGGGTTCTGCCTCTGAGCAATACAGCCCGTGGAATTCCTGAGAATCTGGAACCTGCCATGAAGTTCAGCCTGCGTTTTATTCACACGAAGAAGCTCCTTCGAGGTTCCCATGCCTCTGTACACTGATGCTTCCAGCAACGTCATGTCTCACAGGTCAATAGTGCTTCTCTGAGTTTCACTGGTCTAGCGTAAAGGGTGAAGCGCCTGGGTTCCCGTGCTTCACTACTGTATGGCCTCAAGATGATGTTTGTAGGCACAGCGGCAAATCCATCGGTGGCAATTCTCTCATATTGTCATTGCGATGGGAAGATTCCTTATTGGCTAGGAAATGTTTTACCGTGGAAGACGGGTCACCACAGAGCTGTCTCTTTTGGGTTGAGACAAAGTTTGCTGAATTTACCTGCCAGCAGTTGCGTGTCCTCCCTTTCTTTTTTTTTTTTTTTTTTGGTGGAGGTGCAGGGGAATGAATCTCCCTTTTTTTTAAGGTCGATGGAGGCGCACGAGTGTAAGGAGAACGATGAATAGTGGCCTTTCATAACCCAGGATCATCAGAAACCACAGAGTAAATTTTAGGAACGTAGACATAGGACAGCGGAGAAAACTTCACTCAGGGACTTCAGTGAACTCTCCTTACAATGCTGAGGCCTGACACGCCTAGTGCCTGGGGGCAACCCGGCTCCTGCCCTAGGTAGTTTTGTGGAGGGAGCCTCCCTCAGGTGGTGCCTTTTCTCTCCCAGCAATATTGCTCTGTGAAATTCTGCAACTGATAAAAACTATTTGCCATGGGTATTTCCTTTCACCTCATTGGCCTCCTCTTTGAAGTACAAATGCTTTTCTACACGGGTGCTGCCTCCCTGAGCTTTCCTTTGTCTTGGCTCAATGGATGCAGATTCCTGTGCTGAATACATGCTGGACTGGCACAGCTGGGTGCTTGTCAGTATACCTGGCACAGGCAGCAATTTCTTTTGTCAAGACCCACCTGGCTTGATCAAGGTTCCTTATTCTCCTGAAAAAGATTTTTATCCAAATTCTAGAGGAGCACCAGTGTGCCTATGGGAGCTAAACCTGGTCCTGCTGAACAGAGGCTCCGGAGTTTTCATTTTCTGACTAAAATTCAACAAGGAATTTCATGGATCTAAAGAAACCGTGAATTGTGGACCTACCAGATTCTAACATCTTCATTGTCTAATGGAAGCTTAAGTTTCCCAGTCCGATCCGGCTGCAACTTCATTTCTAGCAATGGCCATTCAATTGTGGATGTTCAGCTTTCTTCGGTATTCTCTTAAACCTGCATGTTCCCGCGCCACGTTAAGACCACCCGGTGGAGGTTTATGTGACTCAGGACAACTCTTTATTTCAGGCGTCTAGAACAAAGGGAATTCACAGGGGTTGATGATCACTTATTAAACTCCCGTTTCTTTATAGTGCCACCTGTTGACACTTCCACATCTGAGGGCAAAGAGCTCGTGCAGCATTGTATTCTCAGTTCAGCCACGCCGCCTGCAGTTTCTTCCTTGCAGAAAAATCTTTCCCAGTGTACTTCTTTAAATGCTGCAAAATAGTGGGACAGAAGATTTCGGTATAGCCTTAACTTTAGATGGGCATAGGTACAAGCATGTGGCCATTTTTAGAGACATTGTTAGAGTTCAGGTTAGAGTTACTGCTGCGTGAGTATTCGGTTTATGGTAAGGTTATGGATCAAATGTAGGGTGAGTGTGAGGTTGAAGGTAAGAGTAGGGTTTAGTGCTTAAGGATGAATGAACCTATTGTCTCATTTAGGCTTATGGTGAACTTGACTCTTTAGGTATGGGTTGGGGTTAATATTTGTGTGAGGGTTAGAAAGTGTGTGAGGTTAAGAGTTGGGGTCAGGCTTGCGGCTTGTGTGTTACATCCGTTTTGGTTGTGGATAAGTTTAGCTCTCTGTCTAGTTTAAGGGATTGGATTACAATAAAGGTGATATGGAGGCTTGGATTGAAGGTGATGGATAGAGTTAAGTTAGGTTCAGGCGAAGGGTGACGGTTAGGAGTAAGGTTAGTTGTAGGGGGAGCTACATGTTCACATCACATTTGGGATTAGGATTAGGCTTAGCCTTAGAGTAGACATATGGTTAGGGTTAGGGCTTGGTTTAGGCTGAGCCTTAGGTTAGGGTTCAGTTTAAGGTTAGGAGTCTACAGAATTACACCTAGGCTTAGGGTTACACCTCTTTTTAGGTTTAGACCTAGGGCTAGGTTTTGACCTAGGTTAGGGCTAGGATTAGGGTTGGTTTTAATATAGGATTTAGGTTTGAGGTTTCATTGAAGTGTAGGATTATTGGAAGTACATCTGCTCTCCCTGGTTTTCCTTCACGATCACAATGTTTCTGAGATTCATGGTTTAAGGAAAATCTTGCTCCTTGCCGGTTTCAAGGCAAAAAGGCGCCACCGGCAGTTTGTTTTTCCTTCAAACTTACCTTCGCTCTTTGAGAACCTTGGGTCTTTGGGAAAGCCGTGAGTCCAGCAAGATTTTTCAGTTCAAATGTGCCCTAAGCATTGGGTTCTACCTCTGAGCAATACAGCCCGTGGAATTCCTGAGAATCTGGAACCTGCCATGAAGTTCAGCCTGCGTTTTATTCACAAGAAGAAGCTCCGTCGAGGTTCCCATGCCTCTGTACACTGATGCTTCCAGCAACGTCATGTCTCACAGGTCAATAGTGCTTCTCTGAGTTTCACTGGTCTAGCGTAAAGGGTGAAGCGCCTGGGTTCCCGTGCTTCACTACTGTATGGCCTCAAGATGATGTTTGTAGGCACAGCGGCAAATCCATCGGTGGCAATTCTCTCATATTGTCATTGCGATGGGAAGATTCCTTATTGGCTAGGAAATGTTTTACCGTGGAAGACGGGTCACCACAGAGCTGTCTCTTTTGGGTTGAGACAAAGTTTGCTGAATTTACCTGCCAGCAGTTGCGTGTCCTCCCTTTCTTTTTTTGTTGGTGGAGGTGCAGGGGAATGAATCTCCCTTTCTTTTAAGGTCGATGGAGGCGCACGAGTGTAAGGAGAACGATGAATAGTGGCCTTTCATAACCCAGGATCATCAGAAACCACAGAGTAAATTTTAGGAACGTAGACATAGGACAGCGGAGAAAACTTCACTCAGGGACTTCAGTGAACTCTCCTTACAATGCTGAGGCCTGACAAGCCTAGTGCCTGGGGGCAACCTGGCTCCTGCCCTAGGTAGTTTTGTGGAGAGTGCCTCCCTCAGGTGGTGCCTTTTCTCTCCCAGCAATATTGCTCTGTGAAATTCTGCAACTGATAAAAACTATTTGCCATGGGTATTTCCTTTCACCTCATTGGCCTCCTCTTTGAAGTACAAATGCTTTTCTACACGGGTGCTGCCTCCCTGAGCTTTCCTTTGTCTTGGCTCAATGGATGCAGATTCCTGTGCTGAATACATGCTGGACTGGCACAGCTGGGTGCTTGTCAGTATACCTGGCACAGGCAGCAATTCTTTTGTCAAAACCCACCTGGCTTGATCAAGGTTCCTTATTCTCCTGAAAAAGATTTTTATCCAAATTCTAGAGGAGCACCAGTGTGCCTATGGGAGCTACACCCGGGCTTGCTGAACAGAGGCTCCGGAGTTTTCATTTTCTGACTAAAATTCAACAAGGAATTTCATGGATCTAAAGAATCCGTGAATTGTGAACCTACCAGATTCTAACATCTTCATTGTCTAATGGAAGCTTAAGTTTCCCAGTCCGATCCGGCTGCAACTTCATTTCTAGCAATGGCCATTCAATTGTGGATGTTCAGCTTTCTTCGGAATTCTCTTATACCTGCATGTTCCCGCGCCACGTTAAGACCACCCGGTGGAGGTTTATGTGACTCAGGACAACTCTTTATTTCAGGCGTCTAGAACAAAGGGAATTCACAGGGGTTGATGATCACTTATTAAACTCCCGTTTCTTTATAGTGCCACCTGTTGACACTTCCACATCTGAGGGCAAAGAGCTCATCTAGCATTGTATTCTCAGTTCAGCCACGCCGCCTGCAGTTTCTTCCTTGCAGAAAAATCTTTCCCAGTGTACTTCTTTAAATGCTGCAAAATAGTGGGACAGAAGATTTCGGTATAGCCTTAACTTTAGATGGGCATAGGTACAAGCATGTGGCCATTTTTAGAGACATTGTTAGAGTTCAGGTTAGAGTTACTGCTGCGTGAGTATTCGGTTTATGGTAAGGTTATGGATCAAATGTAGGGTGAGTGTGAGGTTGAAGGTAAGAGTAGGGTTTAGTGCTTAAGGATGAATGAACCTATTGTCTCATTTAGGCTTATGGTGAACTTGACTCTTTAGGTTTGGGTTGGGGTTAATATTTGTGTGAGGGTTAGAAAGTGTGTGAGGTTAAGAGTTGGGGTCAGGCTTGCGGCTTGTGTGTTACATCCGTTTTGGTTGTGGATAAGTTTAGCTCTCTGTCTAGTTTAAGGGATTGGATTACAATAAAGGTGATATGGAGGCTTGGATTGAAGGTGATGGATAGAGTTAAGTTAGGTTCAGGCGAAGGGTGACGGTTAGGAGTAAGGTTAGTTGTAGGGGGAGCTGCATGTTCACATCAGATTTGGGGTTAGGATTAGGCTTAGCCTTAGGGTAGACATATGGTTAGGGTTAGGGCTTGGTTTAGGCTGAGCCTTAGGTTAGGGTTCAGTTTAAGGTTAGGAGTCTACAGAATTACACCTAGGCTTAGGGTTACACCTCTTTTTAGGTTTAGACCTAGGGCTAGGTTTTGACCTAGGTTAGGGCTAGGATTAGGGTTGGTTTTAATATAGGATTTAGGTTTGAGGTTTCATTGAAGTGTAGGATTATTGGAAGTACATCTGCTCTCCCTGGTTTTCCTTCACGATCACAATGTTTCTGAGATTCATGGTTTAAGGAAAATCTTGCTCCTTGCCGGTTTCAAGGCAAAAAGGCGCCACCGGCAGTTTGTTTTTCCGTCAAACTTACCCTCGCTCTTTGAGAACCTTGGGTCTTTGGGAAAGCCGTGAGTCCAGCAAGATTTTTCAGTTCAAATGTGCCCTAAGCATTGGGTTCTACCTCTGAGCAATACAGCCCGTGGAATTCCTGAGAATCTGGAACCTGCCATGAAGTTCAGCCTGCGTTTTATTCACACGAAGAAGCTCCTTCGAGGTTCCCATGCCTCTGTACACTGATGCTTCCAGCAACGTCATGTCTCAAAAGTCAATAGTGCTTCTCTGAGTTTCACTGGTCTAGCGTAAAGGGTGAAGTGCCTGGGTTCCCGTGCTTCACTACTGTATGGCCTCAAGATGATGTTTGTAGGCACAGCGGCAAATCCATCGGTGGCAATTCTCTCATATTGTCATTGCGATGGGAAGATTCCTTATTGGCTAGGAAATGTTTTACCGTGGAAGACGGGTCACCACAGAGCTGTCTCTTTTGGGTTGAGACAAAGTTTGCTGAATTTACCTGCCAGCAGTTGCGTGTCCTCCCTTTCTTTCTTTCTTTTTTTTTTTTTTTTTGGTGGAGGTGCAGGGGAATGAATCTCCCTTTCTTTTAAGGTCGATGGAGGCGCACGAGTGTAAGGAGAACGATGAATAGTGGCCTTTCATAACCCAGGATCATCAGAAACCACAGAGTAAATTTTAGGAACGTAGACATAGGACAGCGGAGAAAACTTCACTCAGGGACTTCAGTGAACTCTCCTTACAATGCTGAGGCCTGACACGCCTAGTGCCTGGGGGCAACCTGGCTCCTGCCCTAGGTAGTTTTGTGGAGAGTGCCTCCCTCAGGTGGTGCCTTTTCTCTCCCAGCAATATTGCTCTGTGAAATTCTGCAACTGATAAAAACTATTTGCCATGGGTATTTCCTTTCACCTCATTGGCCTCCTCTTTGAAGTACAAATGCTTTTCTACATGGGTGCTGCCTCCCTGAGCTTTCCTTTGTCTTGGCTCAATGGATGCAGATTCCTGTGCTGAATACATGCTGGACTGGCACAGCTGGGTGCTTGTCAGTATACCTGGCACAGGCAGCAATTCTTTTGTCAAAACCCACCTGGCTTGATCAAGGTTCCTTATTCTCCTGAAAAAGATTTTTATCCAAATTCTAGAGGAGCACCAGTGTGCCTATGGGAGCTACACCCGGGCTTGCTGAACAGAGGCTCCGGAGTTTTCATTTTCTGACTAAAATTCAACAAGGAATTTCATGGATCTAAAGAAACCGTGAATTGTGGACCTACCAGATTCTAACATCTTCATTGTCTAATGGAAGCTTAAGTTTCCCAGTCCGATCCGGCTGCAACTTCATTTCTAGCAATGGCCATTCAATTGTGGATGTTCAGCTTTCTTCGGAATTCTCTTATACCTGCATGTTCCCGCGCCACGTTAAGACCACCCGGTGGAGGTTTATGTGACTCAGGACAACTCTTTATTTCAGGCGTCTAGAACAAAGGGAATTCACAGGGGTTGATGTTCACTTATTAAACTCCCGTTTCTTTATAGTGCCAACTGTTGACACTTCCACATCTGAGGGCAAAGAGCTCGTGCAGCATTGTATTCTCAGTTCAGCCACGCCGCCTGCAGTTTCTTCCTTGCAGAAAAATCTTTCCCAGTGTACTTCTTTAAATGCTGCAAAATAGTGGGACAGAAGATTTCGGTATAGCCTTAACTTTAGATGGGCATAGGTACAAGCATGTGGCCATTTTTAGAGACATTGTTAGAGTTCAGGTTAGAGTTACTGCTGCGTGAGTATTCGGTTTATGGTAAGGTTATGGATCAAATGTAGGGTGAGTGTGAGGTTGAAGGTAAGAGTAGGGTTTAGTGCTTAAGGATGAATGAACCTATTGTCTCATTTAGGCTTATGGTGAACTTGACTCTTTAGGTATGGGTTGGGGTTAATATTTGTGTGAGGGTTAGAAAGTGTGTGAGGTTAAGAGTTGGGGTCAGGCTTGCGGCTTGTGTGTTACATCCGTTTTGGTTGTGGATAAGTTTAGCTCTCTGTCTAGTTTAAGTGATTGGATTACAATAAAGGTGATATGGAGGCTTGGATTGAAGGTGATGCATAGAGTTAAGTTAGGTTCAGGCGAAGGGTGACGGTTAGGAGTAAGGTTAGTTGTAGGGGGAGCTGCATGTTCACATCAGATTTGGGGTTAGGATTAGGCTTAGCCTTAGGGTAGACATATGGTTAGGGTTAGGGCTTGGTTTAGGCTGAGCCTTAGGTTAGGGTTCAGTTTAAGGTTAGGAGTCTACAGAATTACACCTAGGCTTAGGGTTACACCTCTTTTTAGGTTTAGACCTAGGGCTAGGTTTTGACCTAGGTTAGGGCTAGGATTAGGGTTGGTTTTAATATAGGATTTAGGTTTGAGGTTTCATTGAAGTGTAGGATTATTGGAAGTACATCTGCTCTCCCTGGTTTTCCTTCACGATCACAATGTTTCTGAGATTCATGGTTTAAGGAAAATCTTGCTCCTTGCCGGTTTCAAGGCAAAAAGGCGCCACCGGCAGTTTGTTTTTCCGTCAAACTTACCCTCGCTCTTTGAGAACCTTGGGTCTTTGGGAAAGCCGTGAGTCCAGCAAGATTTTTCAGTTCAAATGTGCCCTAAGCATTGGGTTCTACCTCTGAGCAATACAGCCCGTGGAATTCCTGAGAATCTGGAACCTGCCATGAAGTTCAGCCTGCGTTTTATTCACACGAAGAAGCTCCTTCGAGGTTCCCATGCCTCTGTACACTGATGCTTCCAGCAACGTCATGTCTCAAAAGTCAATAGTGCTTCTCTGAGTTTCACTGGTCTAGCGTAAAGGGTGAAGTGCCTGGGTTCCCGTGCTTCACTACTGTATGGCCTCAAGATGATGTTTGTAGGCACAGCGGCAAATCCATCGGTGGCAATTCTCTCATATTGTCATTGCAATGGGAAGATTCCTTATTGGCTAGGAAATGTTTTACCATGGAAGACGGGTCACCACAGAGCTGTCTCTTTTGGGTTGAGACAAAGTTTGCTGAATTTACCTGCCAGCAGTTGCGTGTCCTCCCTTTCTTTCTTTCTTTTTTTTTTTTTTTTTTTTGTGGAGGTGCAGGGGAATGAATCTCCCTTTCTTTTAAGGTCGATGGAGGCGCATGAGTGTACGGAGAACGATGAATAGTGGCCTTTCATAACCCAGGATCATCAGAAACCACAGAGTAAATTTTAGGAACGTAGACATAGGACAGCGGAGAAAACTTCACTCAGGGACTTCAGTGAACTCTCCTTACAATGCTGAGGCCTGACACGCCTAGTGCCTGGGGGCAACCCGGCTCCTGCCCTAGGTAGTTTTGTGGAGCGTGCCTCCCTCAGGTGGTGCCTTTTCTCTCCCAGCAATATTGCTCTGTGAAATTCTGCAACTGATAAAAACTATTTGCCATGGGTATTTCCTTTCACCTCATTGGCCTCCTCTTTGAAGTACAAATGCTTTTCTACACGGGTGCTGCCTCCCTGAGCTTTCCTTTGTCTTGGCTCAATGGATGCAGATTCCTGTGCTGAATATATGCTGGACTGGCACAGCTGGGTGCTTGTCAGTATACCTGGCACAGGCAGCAATTCTTTTGTCAAAACCCACCTGGCTTGATCAAGGTTCATTATTCTCCTGAAAAAGATTTTTATCCAAATTCTAGAGGAGCACCAGTGTGCCTATGGGAGCTAAACCTGGTCCTGCTGAACAGAGGCTCCGGAGTTTTCATTTTCTGACTAAAATTCAACAAGGAATTTCATGGATCTAAAGAAACCGTGAATTGTGGACCTACCAGATTCTAACATCTTCATTGTCTAATGGAAGCTTAAGTTTCCCAGTCCGAACCGGCTGCAACTTCATTTCTAGCATGGCCATTCAATTGTGGATGTTCAGCTTTCTTCGGAATTCTCTTAAACCTGCATGTTCCCTCGCCACGTTAAGACCACCCGGTGGAGGTTTATGTGACTCAGGACAACTCTTTATTTCAGGCGTCTAGAACAAAGGGAATTCACAGGGGTTGATGATCACTTATTAAACTCCCTTTTCTTTATAGTGCCAACTGTTGACACTTCCACATCTGAGGGCAAAGAGCTCCTGCAGCATTGTATTCTCAGTTCAGCCACGCCGCCTGCAGTTTCTTCCTTGCAGAAAAATCTTTCCCAGTGTACTTCTTTAAATGCTGCAAAATAGTGGGACAGAAGATTTCGGTATAGCCTTAACTTTAGATGGGCATAGGTACAAGCATGTGGCCATTTTTAGAGACATTGTTAGAGTTCAGGTTAGAGTTACTGCTGCGTGAGTATTCGGTTTATGGTAAGGTTATGGATCAAATGTAGGGTGAGTGTGAGGTTGAAGGTAAGAGTAGGGTTTAGTGCTTAAGGATGAATGAACCTATTGTCTCATTTAGGCTTATGGTGAACTTGACTCTTTAGGTATGGGTTGGGGTTAATATTTGTGTGAGGGTTAGAAAGTGTGTGAGGTTAAGAGTTGGGGTCAGGCTTGCGGCTTGTGTGTTACATCCATTTTGGTTGTGGATAAGTTTAGCTCTCTGTCTAGTTTAAGTGATTGGATTACAATAAAGGTGATATGGAGGCTTGGATTGAAGGTGATGGATAGAGTTAAGTTAGGTTCAGGCGAAGGGTGACGGTTAGGAGTAAGGTTAGTTGTAGGGGGAGCTGCATGTTCACATCAGATTTGGGGTTAGGATTAGGCTTAGCCTTAGGGTAGACATATGGTTAGGGTTAGGGCTTGGTTCAGGCTGAGCCTTAGGTTAGGGTTCAGTTTAAGGTTAGGAGTCTACAGAATTACACCTAGGCTTAGGGTTACACCTCTTTTTAGGTTTAGACCTAGGGCTAGGTTTTGACCTAGGTTAGGGCTAGGATTAGGGTTGGTTTTAATATAGGATTTAGGTTTGAGGTTTCATTGAAGTGTAGGATTATTGGAAGTACATCTGCTCTCCCTGGTTTTCCTTCACGATCACAATGTTTCTGAGATTCATGGTTTAAGGAAAATCTTGCTCCTTGCCGGTTTCAAGGCAAAAAGGCGCCACCGGCAGTTTGTTTTTCCTTCAAACTTACCCTCGCTCTTTGAGAACCTTGGGTCTTTGGGAAAGCCGTGAGTCCAGCAAGATTTTTCAGTTCAAATGTGCCCTAAGCATTGGGTTCTGCCTCTGAGCAATACAGCCCGTGGAATTCCTGAGAATCTGGAACCTGCCATGAAGTTCAGCCTGCGTTTTATTCACACGAAGAAGCTCCTTCGAGGTTCCCATGCCTCTGTACACTGATGCTTCCAGCAACGTCATGTCTCACAGGTCAATAGTGCTTCGCTGAGTTTCACTGGTCTTCCGTAAAGGGTGAAGCGCCTGGGTTCCCGTGCTTCACTACTGTATGGCCTCAAGATGATGTTTGTAGGCACAGCGGCAAATCCATCGGTGGCAATTCTCTCATATTGTCATTGCGATGGGAAGATTCCTTATTGGCTAGGAAATGTTTTACCGTGGAAGACGGGTCACCACAGAGCAGTCTCTTTTGGGTTGAGACAAAGTTTGCTGAATTTACCTGCCAGCAGTTGCGTGTCCTCACTTTCTTTTTTTTTTTTTTTTGTGGAGGTGCAGGGGAATGAATCTCCCTTTCTTTTAAGGTCGATGGAGGCGCATGAGTGTATGGAGAACGATGAATAGTGGCCATTCATAACCCAGGATCATCAGAAACCACAGAGTAAATTTTAGGAACGTAGACATAGGACAGCGGAGAAAACTTCACTCAGGGACTTCAGTGAACTCTCCTTACAATGCTGAGGCCTGACACGCCTAGTGCCTGGGGGCAACCCGGCTCCTGCCCTAGGTAGTTTTGTGGAGCGTGCCTCCCTCAGGTGGTGCGTTTACTCTCCCAGCAATATTGCTCTGTGAAATTCTGCAACTGATAAAAACTATTTGCCATGGGTATTTCCTTTCACCTCATTGGCCTCCTCTTTGAAGTACAAATGCTTTTCTACACGGGTGCTGCCTCCCTGAGCTTTCCTTTGTCTTGGCTCAATGGATGCAGATTCCTGTGCTGAATACATGCTGGACTGGCACAGCTGGGTGCTTGTCAGTATACCTGGCACAGGCAGCAATTTCTTTTGTCAAGACCCACCTGGCTTGATCAAGGTTCCTTATTCTCCTGAAAAAGATTTTTATCCAAATTCTAGAGGAGCACCAGTGTGCCTATGGGAGCTAAACCTGGTCCTGCTGAACAGAGGCTCCGGAGTTTTCATTTTCTGACTAAAATTCAACAAGGAATTTCATGGATCTAAAGAAACCGTGAATTGTGGACCTACCAGATTCTAACATCTTCATTGTCTAATGGAAGCTTAAGTTTCCCAGTCCGATCCGGCTGCAACTTCATTTCTAGCAATGGCCATTCAATTTTGGACGTTCAGCCTTCTTCGGAATTCTCTTATACCGGCATGATCCCGCGCCACATTAAGACCACTCCATGGAGGTTTATGTGACTCAGGACAACTCTTTATTTCAGGCGTCTAGAACAAAGGGAATTTACAGGGGTTGATGATCACTTATTAAAGTCCCGTTTCTCTATGATGCCCACTGATGACACTTCTACATCTGAGGGCAAAGAGCTCGTGCAGCATGATATTCTGAGTTCAGCCACGCCGCCTGCAGTTTCTTCCTTGCAGAAAAATCTTTCCCAGTGTACTTCTTTAAAATGCTGCAAAATAGTGGGACAGAAGATTTCGGTTTTGGGTTAACTTTAGATGGGCATAGATACAGGCATGTGGGCATGTTTAGAGACAGTGTTAGAGTTCAGGTTAGAGTTACGGCTGCGTGAGGATTAGGGTTATGGTAAGGTTGTGGATCAAATGTAGGGTGAGTGTGAGGTTGAAGGTAAGAGTAGGGTTTAGTGCTTAAGGATGAATGAACCTATTGTCTCATTTAGGCTTATGGTAAAATTGACTGTTTAGGTATGGGTTGGGGTTAATATTTGTGTGAGGGTTAGAAAGTGTGTGAGGTTAAGAGTTGGGGTCAGGCTTGCGGCTTGTGTGTTACATCCATTTTGGTTGTGGATAAGTTTAGCTCTCTGTCTAGTTTAAGGGATTGGATTACAATAAAGGTGATATGGAGGCTTGGATTGAAAGTGATGGATAGAGTTAAGTTAGGTTCAGGCGAAGGGTGACGGTTAGGAGTAAGGTTAGTTGTAGGGGGAGCTGCATGTTCACATCAGATTTGGGGTTAGGATTAGGCTTAGCCTTAGGGTAGACATATGGTTAGGGTTAGGGCTTGGTTCAGGCTGAGCCTTAGGTTAGGGTTCAGTTTAAGGTTAGGAGTCTACAGAATTACACCTAGGCTTAGGGTTACACCTCTTTTTAGGTTTAGACCTAGGGCTAGGTTTTGACCTAGGTTAGGGCTAGGATTAGGGTTGGTTTTAATATAGGATTTAGGTTTGAGGTTTCATTGAAGTGTAGGATTATTGGAAGTACATCTGCTCTCCCTGGTTTTCCTTCACGATCACAATGTTTCTGAGATTCATGGTTTAAGGAAAATCTTGCTCCTTGCCGGTTTCAAGGCAAAAAGGCACCACCGGCAGTTTGTTTTTCCTTCAAACTTACCCTCGCACTTTGAGAACCTTGGGTCTTTGGGAAAGCCGTGAGTCCAGCAAGATTTTTCAGTTCAAATGTGCCCTAAGCATTGGGTTCTGCCTCTGAGCAATACAGCCCGTGGAATTCCTGAGAATCTGGAACCTGCCATGAAGTTCAGCCTGCGTTTTATTCACACGAAGAAGCTCCTTCGAGGTTCCCATGCCTCTGTACACTGATGCTTCCAGCAACGTCATGTCTCACAGGTCAATAGTGCTTCGCTGAGTTTCACTGGTATAGCGTAAAGGGTGAAGCGCCTGGGTTCCCGTGCTTCACTACTGTATGGCCTCAAGATGATGTTTGTAGGCACAGCGGCAAATCCATCGGTGGCAATTCTCTCATATTGTCATTGCGATGGGAAGATTCCTTATTGGCTAGGAAATGTTTTACCGTGGAAGACAGGTCACCACAGAGCTGTCTCTTTTGGGTTGAGACAAAGTTTGCTGAATTTACCTGCCAGCAGTTGCGTGTCCTCCCTTTCTTTTTTTTTTTTTTTTTTTTTTTTTTGTGGAGGTGCAGGGGAATGAATCTCCCTTTCTTTTAAGGTCGATGGAGGCGCATGAGTGTATGGAGAACGATGAATAGTGGCCATTCATAACCCAGGATCATCAGAAACCACAGAGTAAATTTTAGGAACGTAGACATAGGACAGCGGAGAAAACTTCACTCAGGGACTTCAGTGAACTCTCCTTACAATGCTGAGGCCTGACACGCCTAGTGCCTGGGGGCAACCCGGCTCCTGCCCTAGGTAGTTTTGTGGAGCGTGCCTCCCTCAGGTGGTGCGTTTACTCTCCCAGCAATATTGCTCTGTGAAATTCTGCAACTGATAAAAACTATTTGCCATGGGTATTTCCTTTCACCTCATTGGCCTCCTCTTTGAAGTACAAATGCTTTTCTACACGGGTGCTGCCTCCCTGAGCTTTCCTTTGTCTTGGCTCAATGGATGCAGATTCCTGTGCTGAATACATGCTGGACTGGCACAGCTGGGTGCTTGTCAGTATACCTGGCACAGGCAGCAATTTCTTTTGTCAAGACCCACCTGGCTTGATCAAGGTTCCTTATTCTCCTGAAAAAGATTTTTATCCAAATTCTAGAGGAGCACCAGTGTGCCTATGGGAGCTAAACCTGGTCCTGCTGAACAGAGGCTCCGGAGTTTTCATTTTCTGACTAAAATTCAACAAGGAATTTCATGGATCTAAAGAAACCGTGAATTGTGGACCTACCAGATTCTAACATCTTCATTGTCTAATGGAAGCTTAAGTTTCCCAGTCCGATCCGGCTGCAACTTCATTTCTAGCAATGGCCATTCAATTTTGGACGTTCAGCCTTCTTCGGAATTCTCTTATACCGGCATGATCCCGCGCCACATTAAGACCACTCCATGGAGGTTTATGTGACTCAGGACAACTCTTTATTTCAGGCGTCTAGAACAAAGGGAATTTACAGGGGTTGATGATCACTTATTAAAGTCCCGTTTCTCTATGATGCCCACTGATGACACTTCTACATCTGAGGGCAAAGAGCTCGTGCAGCATGATATTCTGAGTTCAGCCACGCCGCCTGCAGTTTCTTCCTTGCAGAAAAATCTTTCCCAGTGTACTTCTTTAAAATGCTGCAAAATAGTGGGACAGAAGATTTCGGTTTTGGGTTAACTTTAGATGGGCATAGATACAGGCATGTGGGCATGTTTAGAGACAGTGTTAGAGTTCAGATTAGAGTTACGGCTGCGTGAGGATTAGGGTTATGGTAAGGTTGTGGATCAAATGTAGGGTGAGTGTGAGGTTGAAGGTAAGAGTAGGGTTTAGTGCTTAAGGATGAATGAACCTATTGTCTCATTTAGGCTTATGGTAAAATTGACTGTTTAGGTATGGGTTGGGGTTAATATTTGTGTGAGGGTTAGAAAGTGTGTGAGGTTAAGAGTTGGGGTCAGGCTTGCGGCTTGTGTGTTACATCCATTTTGGTTGTGGATAAGTTTAGCTCTCTGTCTAGTTTAAGGGATTGGATTACAATAAAGGTGATATGGAGGCTTGGATTGAAGGTGATGGATAGAGTTAAGTTAGGTTCAGGCGAAGGGTGACGGTTAGGAGTAAGGTTAGTTGTAGGGGGAGCTGCATGTTCACATCAGATTTGGGGTTAGGATTAGGCTTAGCCTTAGGGTAGACATATGGTTAGGGTTAGGGCTTGGTTCAGGCTGAGCCTTAGGTTAGGGTTCAGTTTAAGGTTAGGAGTCTACAGAATTACACCTAGGCTTAGGGTTACACCTCTTTTTAGGTTTAGACCTAGGGCTAGGTTTTGACCTAGGTTAGGGCTAGGATTAGGGTTGGTTTTAATATAGGATTTAGGTTTGAGGTTTCATTGAAGTGTAGGATTATTGGAAGTACATCTGCTCTCCCTGGTTTTCCTTCACGATCACAATGTTTCTGAGATTCATGGTTTAAGGAAAATCTTGCTCCTTGCCGGTTTCAAGGCAAAAAGGCGCCACCGGCAGTTTGTTTTTCCTTCAAACTTACCCTCGCTCTTTGAGAACCTTGGGTCTTTGGGAAAGCCGTGAGTCCAGCAAGATTTTTCAGTTCAAATGTGCCCTAAGCATTGGGTTCTGCCTCTGAGCAATACAGCCCGTGGAATTCCTGAGAATCTGGAACCTGCCATGAAGTTCAGCCTGCGTTTTATTCACACGAAGAAGCTCCTTCGAGGTTCCCATGCCTCTGTACACTGATGCTTCCAGCAACGTCATGTCTCACAGGTCAATAGTGCTTCGCTGAGTTTCACTGGTATAGCGTAAAGGGTGAAGCGCCTGGGTTCCCGTGCTTCACTACTGTATGGCCTCAAGATGATGTTTGTAGGCACAGCGGCAAATCCATCGGTGGCAATTCTCTCATATTGTCATTGCGATGGGAAGATTCCTTATTGGCTAGGAAATGTTTTACCGTGGAAGACGGGTCACCACAGAGCTGTCTCTTTTGGGTTGAGACAAAGTTTGCTGAATTTACCTGCCAGCAGTTGCGTGTCCTCCCTTTCTTTTTTTTTTTTTTTTTTGTGGAGGTGCAGGGGAATGAATCTCCCTTTCTTTTAAGGTCGATGGAGGCGCATGAGTGTACGGAGAACGATGAATAGTGGCCATTCATAACCCAGGATCATCAGAAACCACAGAGTAAATTTTAGGAACGTAGACATAGGACAGCGGAGAAAACTTCACTCAGGGACTTCAGTGAACTCTCCTTACAATGCTGAGGCCTGACACGCCTAGTGCCTGGGGGCAACCCGGCTCCTGCCCTAGGTAGTTTTGTGGAGCGTGTCTCCCTCAGGTGGTGCGTTTACTCTCCCAGCAATATTGCTCTGTGAAATTCTGCAACTGATAAAAACTATTTGCCATGGGTATTTCCTTTCACCTCATTGGCCTCCTCTTTGAAGTACAAATGCTTTTCTACACGGGTGCTGCCTCCCTGAGCTTTCCTTTGTCTTGGCTCAATGGATGCAGATTCCTGTGCTGAATACATGCTGGACTGGCACATCTGGGTGCTTGTCAGTATACCTGGCACAGGCAGCAATTTCTTTTGTCAAGACCCACCTGGCTTGATCAAGGTTCCTTATTCTCCTGAAAAAGATTTTTATCCAAATTCTAGAGGAGCACCAGTGTGCCTATGGGAGCTAAACCTGGTCCTGCTGAACAGAGGCTCCGGAGTTTTCATTTTCTGACTAAAATTCAACAAGGAATTTCATGGATCTAAAGAAACCGTGAATTGTGGACCTACCAGATTCTAACATCTTCATTGTCTAATGGAAGCTTAAGTTTCCCAGTCCGATCCGGCTGCAACTTCATTTCTAGCAATGGCCATTCAATTTTGGACGTTCAGCCTTCTTCGGAATTCTCTTATACCGGCATGATCCCGCGCCACATTAAGACCACTCCATGGAGGTTTATGTGACTCAGGACAACTGTTTATTTCAGGCATCTAGAACAAAGGGAATTCACAGGGGTTGATGATCACTTATTAAAGTCCCGTTTCTCTATGATGCCCACTGATGACACTTCTACATCTGAGGGCAAAGAGCTCGTGCAGCATGATATTCTGAGTTCAGCCACGCCGCCTGCAGTTTCTTCCTTGCAGAAAAATCTTTCCCAGTGTACTTCTTTAAAATGCTGCAAAATAGTGGGACAGAAGATTTCGGTTTTGGGTTAACTTTAGATGGGCATAGATACAGGCATGTGGGCATGTTTAGAGACAGTGTTAGAGTTCAGATTAGAGTTACGGCTGCGTGAGGATTAGGGTTATGGTAAGGTTGTGGATCAAATGTAGGGTGAGTGTGAGGTTGAAGGTAAGAGTAGGGTTTAGTGCTTAAGGATGAATGAACCTATTGTCTCATTTAGGCTTATGGTAAAATTGACTGTTTAGGTATGGGTTGGGGTTAATATTTGTGTGAGGGTTAGAAAGTGTGTGAGGTTAAGAGTTGGGGTCAGGCTTGCGGCTTGTGTGTTACATCCATTTTGGTTGTGGATAAGTTTAGCTCTCTGTCTAGTTTAAGGGATTGGATTACAATAAAGGTGATATGGAGGCTTGGATTGAAGGTGATGGATAGAGTTAAGTTAGGTTCAGGCGAAGGGTGACGGTTAGGAGTAAGGTTAGTTGTAGGGGGAGCTGCATGTTCACATCAGATTTGGGGTTAGGATTAGGCTTAGCCTTAGGGTAGACATATGGTTAGGGTTAGGGCTTGGTTCAGGCTGAGCCTTAGGTTAGGGTTCAGTTTAAGGTTAGGAGTCTACAGAATTACACCTAGGCTTAGGGTTACACCTCTTTTTAGGTTTAGACCTAGGGCTAGGTTTTGACCTAGGTTAGGGCTAGGATTAGGGTTGGTTTTAATATAGGATTTAGGTTTGAGGTTTCATTGAAGTGTAGGATTATTGGAAGTACATCTGCTCTCCCTGGTTTTCCTTCACGATCACAATGTTTCTGAGATTCATGGTTTAAGGAAAATCTTGCTCCTTGCCGGTTTCAAGGCAAAAAGGCGCCACCGGCAGTTTGTTTTTCCTTCAAACTTACCCTCGCTCTTTGAGAACCTTGGGTCTTTGGGAAAGCCGTGAGTCCAGCAAGATTTTTCAGTTCAAATGTGCCCTAAGCATTGGGTTCTGCCTCTGAGCAATACAGCCCGTGGAATTCCTGAGAATCTGGAACCTGCCATGAAGTTCAGCCTGCGTTTTATTCACACGAAGAAGCTCCTTCGAGGTTCCCATGCCTCTGTACACTGATGCTTCCAGCAACGTCATGTCTCACAGGTCAATAGTGCTTCGCTGAGTTTCACTGGTCTAGCGTAAAGGGTGAAGCGCCTGGGTTCCCGTGCTTCACTACTGTATGGCCTCAAGATGATGTTTGTAGGCACAGCGGCAAATCCATCGGTGGCAATTCTCTCATATTGTCATTGCGATGGGAAGATTCCTTATTGGCTAGGAAATGTTTTACCGTGGAAGACAGGTCACCACAGAGCTGTCTCTTTTGGGTTGAGACAAAGTTTGCTGAATTTACCTGCCAGCAGTTGCGTGTCCTCCCTTTCTTTTTTTTTTTTTTTTTTTTTTTTTGTGGAGGTGCAGGGGAATGAATCTCCCTTTCTTTTAAGGTCGATGGAGGCGCATGAGTGTACGGAGAACGATGAATAGTGGCCATTCATAACCCAGGATCATCAGAAACCACAGAGTAAATTTTGGGAACGTAGACATAGGACAGCGGAGAAAACTTCACTCAGGGACTTCAGTGAACTCTCCTTACAATGCTGAGGCCTGACACGCCTAGTGCCTGGGGGCAACCCGGCTCCTGCCCTAGGTAGTTTTGTGGAGCGTGTCTCCCTCAGGTGGTGCGTTTACTCTCCCAGCAATATTGCTCTGTGAAATTCTGCAACTGATAAAAACTATTTGCCATGGGTATTTCCTTTCACCTCATTGGCCTCCTCTTTGAAGTACAAATGCTTTTCTACACGGGTGCTGCCTCCCTGAGCTTTCCTTTGTCTTGGCTCAATGGATGCAGATTCCTGTGCTGAATACATGCTGGACTGGCACAGCTGGGTGCTTGTCAGTATACCTGGCACAGGCAGCAATTTCTTTTGTCAAGACCCACCTGGCTTGATCAAGGTTCCTTATTCTCCTGAAAAAGATTTTTATCCAAATTCTAGAGGAGCACCAGTGTGCCTATGGGAGCTAAACCTGGTCCTGCTGAACAGAGGCTCCGGAGTTTTCATTTTCTGACTAAAATTCAACAAGGAATTTCATGGATCTAAAGAAACCGTGAATTGTGGACCTACCAGATTCTAACATCTTCATTGTCTAATGGAAGCTTAAGTTTCCCAGTCCGATCCGGCTGCAACTTCATTTCTAGCAATGGCCATTCAATTTTGGACGTTCAGCCTTCTTCGGAATTCTCTTATACCGGCATGATCCCGCGCCACATTAAGACCACTCCATGGAGGTTTATGTGACTCAGGACAACTGTTTATTTCAGGCGTCTAGAACAAAGGGAATTTACAGGGGTTGATGATCACTTATTAAAGTCCCGTTTCTCTATGATGCCCACTGATGACACTTCTACATCTGAGGGCAAAGAGCTCGTGCAGCATGATATTCTGAGTTCAGCCACGCCGCCTGCAGTTTCTTCCTTGCAGAAAAATCTTTCCCAGTGTACTTCTTTAAAATGCTGCAAAATAGTGGGACAGAAGATTTCGGTTTTGGGTTAACTTTAGATGGGCATAGATACAGGCATGTGGGCATGTTTAGAGACAGTGTTAGAGTTCAGATTAGAGTTACGGCTGCGTGAGGATTAGGGTTATGGTAAGGTTGTGGATCAAATGTAGGGTGAGTGTGAGGTTGAAGGTAAGAGTAGGGTTTAGTGCTTAAGGATGAATGAACCTATTGTCTCATTTAGGCTTATGGTAAAATTGACTGTTTAGGTATGGGTTGGGGTTAATATTTGTGTGAGGGTTAGAAAGTGTGTGAGGTTAAGAGTTGGGGTCAGGCTTGCGGCTTGTGTGTTACATCCATTTTGGTTGTGGATAAGTTTAGCTCTCTGTCTAGTTTAAGGGATTGGATTACAATAAAGGTGATATGGAGGCTTGGATTGAAGGTGATGGATAGAGTTAAGTTAGGTTCAGGCGAAGGGTGACGGTTAGGAGTAAGGTTAGTTGTAGGGGGAGCTGCATGTTCACATCAGATTTGGGGTTAGGATTAGGCTTAGCCTTAGGGTAGACATATGGTTAGGGTTAGGGCTTGGTTCAGGCTGAGCCTTAGGTTAGGGTTCAGTTTAAGGTTAGGAGTCTACAGAATTACACCTAGGCTTAGGGTTACACCTCTTTTTAGGTTTAGACCTAGGGCTAGGTTTTGACCTAGGTTAGGGCTAGGATTAGGGTTGGTTTTAATATAGGATTTAGGTTTGAGGTTTCATTGAAGTGTAGGATTATTGGAAGTACATCTGCTCTCCCTGGTTTTCCTTCACGATCACAATGTTTCTGAGATTCATGGTTTAAGGAAAATCTTGCTCCTTGCCGGTTTCAAGGCAAAAAGGCGCCACCGGCAGTTTGTTTTTCCTTCAAACTTACCCTCGCTCTTTGAGAATCTTGGGTCTTTGGGAAAGCCGTGAGTCCAGCAAGATTTTTCAGTTCAAATGTGCCCTAAGCATTGGGTTCTGCCTCTGAGCAATACAGCCCGTGGAATTCCTGAGAATCTGGAACCTGCCATGAAGTTCAGCCTGCGTTTTATTCACACGAAGAAGCTCCTTCGAGGTTCCCATGCCTCTGTACACTGATGCTTCCAGCAACGTCATGTCTCACAGGTCAATAGTGCTTCGCTGAGTTTCACTGGTCTAGCGTAAAGGGTGAAGCGCCTGGGTTCCCGTGCTTCACTACTGTATGGCCTCAAGATGATGTTTGTAGGCACAGCGGCAAATCCATCGGTGGCAATTCTCTCATATTGTCATTGCGATGGGAAGATTCCTTATTGGCTAGGAAATGTTTTACCGTGGAAGACAGGTCACCACAGAGCTGTCTCTTTTGGGTTGAGACAAAGTTTGCTGAATTTACCTGCCAGCAGTTGCGTGTCCTCCCTTTCTTTTTTTTTTTTTTTTTTTTTGGTGTAGGTGCAGGGGAATGAATCTCCCTTTCTTTTAAGGTCGATGGAGCCGCATGAGTGTACGGAGAACGATGAATAGTGGCCATTCATAACCCAGGATCATCAGAAACCACAGAGTAAATTTTAGGAACATAGACATAGGACAGCGGAGAAAACTTCACTCAGGGACTTCAGTGAACTCTCCTTACAATGCTGAGGCCTGACACGCCTAGTGCCTGGGGGCAACCCGGCTCCTGCCCTAGGTAGTTTTGTGGAGCGTGCCTCCCTCAGGTGGTGCGTTTACTCTCCCAGCAATATTGCTCTGTGAAATTCTGCAACTGATAAAAACTATTTGCCATGGGTATTTCCTTTCACCTCATTGGCCTCCTCTTTGAAGTACAAATGCTTTTCTACATGGGTGCTGCCTCCCTGAGCTTTCCTTTGTCTTGGCTCAATGGATGCAGATTCCTGTGCTGAATACATGCTGGACTGGCACAGCTGGGTGCTTGTCAGTATACCTGGCACAGGCAGCAATTTCTTTTGTCAAGACCCACCTGGCTTGATCAAGGTTCCTTATTCTCCTGAAAAAGATTTTTATCCAAATTCTAGAGGAGCACCAGTGTGCCTATGGGAGCTAAACCTGGTCCTGCTGAACAGAGGCTCCGGAGTTTTCATTTTCTGACTAAAATTCAACAAGGAATTTCATGGATCTAAAGAAACCGTGAATTGTGGACCTACCAGATTCTAACATCTTCATTGTCTAATGGAAGCTTAAGTTTCCCAGTCCGATCCGGCTGCAACTTCATTTCTAGCAATGGCCATTCAATTTTGGACGTTCAGCCTTCTTCGGAATTCTCTTATACCGGCATGATCCCGCGCCACATTAAGACCACTCCATGGAGGTTTATGTGACTCAGGACAACTCTTTATTTCAGGCGTCTAGAACAAAGGGAATTTACAGGGGTTGATGATCACTTATTAAAGTCCCGTTTCTCTATGATGCCCACTGATGACACTTCTACATCTGAGGGCAAAGAGCTCGTGCAGCATGATATTCTGAGTTCAGCCACGCCGCCTGCAGTTTCTTCCTTGCAGAAAAATCTTTCCCAGTGTACTTCTTTAAAATGCTGCAAAATAGTGGGACAGAAGATTTCGGTTTTGGGTTAACTTTAGATGGGCATAGATACAGGCATGTGGGCATGTTTAGAGACAGTGTTAGAGTTCAGATTAGAGTTACGGCTGCGTGAGGATTAGGGTTATGGTAAGGTTGTGGATCAAATGTAGGGTGAGTGTGAGGTTGAAGGTAAGAGTAGGGTTTAGTGCTTAAGGATGAATGAACCTATTGTCTCATTTAGGCTTATGGTAAAATTGACTGTTTAGGTATGGGTTGGGGTTAATATTTGTGTGAGGGTTAGAAAGTGTGCAAGGTTAATAGTTGGGGTCAGGCTTACGGATTGTGTGTTACATCCGTTTTGGTTGTGGATAAGTTTAGCTCTCTGTCTAGTTAAGGGATTGGATTACATTATCGGTGATATGGAGGCTTGGATTGCAGGTGATGGATAGAGTTAAGTTAGGTTCAGGCTAAGGTTGAAGGTTAGGAGTAAGGTTAGTTGTATGGGGAGCTGCATGTTCACATCAGATTTCGGGTTAAGATTAGGCTTAGCCTTAGGGTAGACATATGGTTAGGGTTAGGGCTTGGTTTAGGGTGAGCCTTAGGTTAGGGTTCAGTTTAAGGTTAGGAGTCTACAGAATTAGACCTAGGCTTAGGGTTACACCTCTTTTTAGGTTTAGACCTAGGGCTAGGTTTTGACCTATGTTAGGGTTAGGATTAGGGTTGGTTTTAGGATAGGATTAAGTTTTGAGGTTTCACTTAAGTGTAGGATTATTGGAAGTACATCTGCTCTCCCTGGTTTTCGTTCATGATCACAATGTTTCTGAGATTCATGGTTTAAGGAAAATCTTGCTCCTTGCCGGTTTCAAGGCAAAAGGCGCCACCGGCAGTTAATTTTTCCGTCAAATTTATGCTCCCTCTTTGAGAACCTTGGGTCTTTGGGAAAGCCTGAGTCCAGCAAGATTTTTCAGTTCAAGTGTGCCCCAAGCAGTGGGTTCTACCTCTGAGCAATTCAGCCCGTGGAATTCCTGAGAATCTGGAACCTGCCATGAAGTTCAGCCTGCGTTTTATTCACACGAAGAAGCTCCGTCGAGGTTCCCATGCCTCTGTACACTGATGCTTCCAGCAACGTCATGTCTCACAGGTCAATAGTGCTTCTCTGAGTTTCACTGGTCTAGCGTAAAGGGTGAAGCGCCTGGGTTCCCGTGCTTCACTACTGTATGGCCTCAAGATGATGTTCGTAGGCACAGCTGCAAATCCATCGGTAGCAATTCTCTCATATTGTCATTGCGATGGGAATATTCCATATTGGCTAGGAAATGTTTTACCGTGGAAGACGGGTCACCACAGAGCTGTCTCTTTTGGGTTGAGACAAAGTTTGCTGAATTTACCTGCCAGCAGTTGCATGTCCTCCCTTTCTTTTAATGTCGATAGAGACGCACGAGTGTAAGGAGAACGGTGAATGGTGACCGTTCATAACCCAGGATCATCAGAAACCGCAGAGTAAATTTTAGGAACGTAGAGGTAGGACAGCAGAGAAAACTTCACTCAGGGACTTCAGTGAACTCTCCTTACAATGCTGAGGCCTGACACGCCTAGTGCCTGGGGGCAACCCGGCTCCTGCCCTAGGTAGTTTGGTGGAGCGTGCCTCCCTCAGGTGGTGCCTTTTCTCTCCCAGCAATATTGCTTGGTGAAATTCTGCCAATGAGGAAAACTATTTGCCATGGGTATTTCCTTTCACCTCATTGGCCTCCTCTTTGAAGTACAAATGCTTTTCTACATGGGTGCTGCCTCCCTGAGCTTTCCTTTGTCTTGGCTCATTGGATGCAGATTCCTGTGCTGAATACATGCTGGACAGGCACAGCTGGGTGCTTCTCAGTATACCTGGCACAGGCAGCAATTTCTTTTGTCAAAACCCACCTGGCTTGATCAAGTTTCCTTATTCTCCTGAAAAAGATTTTTATCCAAATTCAAGAGGAGCACCAGTGTTCCTATGGGAGCTACACCCAGGACTGCTGAACAGAGGGTCCGGAGTTTTCATTTTCTGACTAAAATTCAACAAGGAATTTCATGGATCAAAAGAAACCATGAATTGTGGACCTACCAGATTCTAACATCTTCATTGTCTAATGGAAGCTTAAGTTTCCCAGTCTGATCCGGCTGAAACTTCATTTCTAGCAATTGCCATTCAATCGTGGACCTTCAGCCTTCTTCGGAATTCTCTTATACCTGCATGTTTCTGCCCCACGTTAAGACCACCCGGTGGATGTTTATGTGACTCAGGACAACTCTTTATTTCAGGCGTCTAGAACAAAGGGAATTCACAGGGGTTGATGATCACTTATTAAACTCCCGTTTCTTTATAGTGCATACTGTTGACACTTCCACATCTGAGGGCAAAGAGCTCCTGCAGCATTGTATTCTCAGTTCAGCCACGCTGCCTGCAGTTTCTTCCTTGCAGAAATATCTTTCCCAGTGTACTTCTTTAAATGCTGCAAAATAGTGGAACAGAAGATTTCGTTATAGCCTTAACTTTAGATGGGCATAGGTACAAGCATGTGGGCATTTTTAGAGACATTGTTAGAGTTCAGGTTAGAGTTACTGCTGCGTGAGTATTCGGTTTATGGTAAGGTTATGGATCAAATGTAGGGTGAGTGTGAGGTTGAAGGTAAGAGTAGGGTTTAGTGCTTAAGGATGAATGAACCTATTGTCTCATTTAGGCTTATGGTGAACTTGATTGTTTTGGTATGTGTTGGGGTTAATATTTGTGTGAGGGTTAGAAAGTGTGTGAGGTTAAGAGTTGGGGTCAGGCTTGCGGCTTGTGTGTTACATCCGTTTTGGTTGTGGATAAGTTTAGCTCTCTGTCTAGTTTAAGGGATTGGATTACATTAACGGTGATATGGAGGCTTGGATTGAAGGTGATGGATAGAGTTAAGTTAGGTTCAGGCGAAGGGTGACGGTTAGGAGTAAGGTTAGTTGTAGGGGGAGCTGCATGTTCACATCAGATTTGGGGTTAGGATTAGCCTTAGCCTTCGGGTAGACATATGGTTAGGGTTAGGGCTTGGTTTAAGCTGAGCCTTAGGTTAGGGTTCAGTTTAAGTTTAGGAGTCTACAGAATTACACCTAGGCTTAGGGTTACACCTCTTTTTACGTTTAGGCCTAGGGCTAGGTTTTGACCTAGGTTAGGGCTAGGATTAGGGTTGGTTTTAATATAGGATTTAGGTTTGAGGTTTCATTTAAGTGTAGGATTATTGGAAGTACATCTGCTCTCCCTTGTTTTCCTTCATGATCACAATGTTTCAGAGATTCATGGTTTAAGGAAAATCTTGCTCCTTGCCGGTTTCAAGGCAAAAGGCGCCACGGGAGTTAGTTTTTCCGTCAAATTTATGCTCGCTCTTTGAGAACCTTGGGTCTTTGGGAAAGCCATGAGTGCAGCAAGATTTTTCAGTTCAAGTGTGCCCCAAGCAGTGGGTTCTACCTCTGAGCAATTCAGCCCGTGGAAGTCCTGAGAATCTAGAACCTGCCATGAAGTTCAGCCTGCGTTTTATTCACATGGATAGAGCTCCTTCGAGGTTCCCATGCCTCTGTACACTAATGCTTCCAGCAATGTCATGTCTCACAGGTCAATAGTGCTTCTCTGAGTTTCACTGGTCTTGGGTAAATGGTGAAGCGCCTCGTTCCCGTGCTTCACTACTGTATGGCCTCAAGATGATGTTTGTAGGCACAGCGACAAATCCATCGGTGGCAATTCTCTCATATTGTCATTGCGATGGGAAGATTCCTTATGGCTAGGAAATGTTTTACTGTGGAAGACGGGTCACCACAGAGCTGTCTCTTTTGTGTTGAGACAAAGTTTGCTAAATTTACCTGCCAGAGGTTAGATGTCCCCCTTTCTTTTAAGGTCAATAGAGACACACGAGTGTAAGGAGAATGGTGAATGGTGACCGTTCATAACCCAGGATCATCAGAAACCCCAGAGTAAATTTTAGGAACGTACAGGTAGGACAGAGGAGAAAACTTCACTCAGGGACTTCAGTGAACTCTCCTTACAATGCTGAGGCCTGACACGCCTAGTGCCTGGGGGCAACCCGGCTCCTGCCCTAGGTAGTTTGGTGGAGCAAGCCTCCCTCAGTTGGTGCCTTTTCTCTCCCAGCAATATTGCTCTGTGAAATTCTGCAACTGATAAAAACTATTTGCCATGGGTATTTCCTTTCACCTCATTGGCCTCCTCTTTGAAGTACAAATGCTTTTCTACACGGGTGCTGCCTCCCTGAGCTTTCCTTTGTCTTGGCTCAATGGATGCAGATTCCTGTGCTGAATACATGCTGGACTGGCACAGCTGGGTGCTTGTCAGTATACCTGGCACAGGCAGCAATTCTTTTGTCAAAACCCACCTGGCTTGATCAAGGTTCCTTATTCTCCTGAAAAAGATTTTTATCCAAATTCTAGAGGAGCACCAGTGTGCCTATGGGAGCTACACCCGGGCTTGCTGAACAGAGGCTCCGGAGTTTTCATTTTCTGACTAAAATTCAACAAGGAATTTCATGGATCTAAAGAAACCGTGAATTGTGGACCTACCAGATTCTAACATCTTCATTGTCTAATGGAAGCTTAAGTTTCCCAGTCCGATCCGGCTGCAACTTCATTTCTAGCAATGGCCATTCAATTGTGGATGTTCAGCTTTCTTCGGAATTCTCTTATACCTGCATGTTCCCGCGCCACGTTAAGACCACCCGGTGGAGGTTTATGTGACTCAGGACAACTCTTTATTTCAGGCGTCTAGAACAAAGGGAAGTCACAGGGGTTGATGATCACTTATTAAACTCCCGTTTCTTTATAGTGCCAACTGTTGACACTTCCACTTCTGAGGGCAAAGAGCTCGTGCAGCATTGTATTCTCAGTTCAGCCACGCCGCCTGCAGTTTCTTCCTTGCAGAAAAATCTTTCCCAGTGTACTTCTTTAAATGCTGCAAAATAGTGGGACAGAAGATTTCGGTATAGCCTTAACTTTAGAAGGGCATAAGTACAAGCATGTGGCCATTTTTAGAGACATTGTTAGAGTTCAGGTTAGAGTTACTGCTGCGTGAGTATTCGGTTTATGGTTAGGTTATGGATCAAATGTAGGGTGAGTGTGAGGTTGAAGGTAAGAGTAGGGTTTAGTGCTTAAGGATGAATGAACCTATTGTCTCATTTAGGCTTATGGTGAACTTGACTCTTTAGGTATGGGTTGGGGTTAATATTTGTGTGAGGGTTAGAAAGTGTGTGAGGTTAAGAGTTGGGGTCAGGCTTGCGGCTTGTGTGTTACATCCGTTTTGGTGTGGATAAGTTTAGCTCTCTGTCTAGTTTAAGGGATTGGATTACAATAAAGGTGATATGGAGGCTTGGATTGAAGGTGATGCATAGAGTTAAGTTAGGTTCAGGCGAAGGGTGACGGTTAGGAGTAAGGTTAGTTGTAGGGGGAGCTGCATGTTCACATCAGATTTGGGGTTAGAATTAGGCTTAGCCTTAGGGTAGACATATGGTTAGGGTTAGGGCTTGGTTTAGGCTGAGCCTTAGGTTAGGGTTCAGTTTAAGGTTAGGAGTCTACAGAATTACACCTAGGCTTAGGGTTACACCTCTTTTTAGGTTTAGACCTAGGGCTAGGTTTTGACCTAGGTTAGGGCTAGGATTAGGGTTGGTTTTAATATAGGATTTAGGTTTGAGGTTTCATTGAAGTGTAGGATTATTGGAAGTACATCTGCTCTCCCTGGTTTTCCTTCAAGATCACAATGTTTCTGAGATTCATGGTTTAAGGAAAATCTTGCTCCTTGCCGGTTTCAAGGCAAAAAGGCGCCACCGGCAGTTTGTTTTTCCGTCAAACTTACCCTCGCTCTTTGAGAACCTTGGGTCTTTGGGAAAGCCGTGAGTCCAGCAAGATTTTTCAGTTCAAATGTGCCCTAAGCATTGGGTTCTACCTCTGAGCAATACAGCCCGTGGAACTCCTGAGAATCTGGAACCTGCCATGAAGTTCAGCCTGCGTTTTATTCACACGAAGAAGCTCCGTCGAGGTTCCCATGCCTCTGTACACTGATGCTTCCAGCAACGTCATGTCTCACAGGTCAATAGTGCTTCTCTGAGTTTCACTGGTCTAGCGTAAAGGGTGAAGCGCCTGGGTTCCCGTGCTTCACTACTGTGTGGCCTCAAGATGATGTTTGTAGGCACAGCGGCAAATCCATCGGTGGCAATTCTCTCATATTGTCATTGCGATGGGAAGATTCCTTATTGGCTAGGAAATGTTTTACCGTGGAAGACGGGTCACCACAGAGCTGTCTCTTTTGGGTTGAGACAAAGTTTGCTGAATTTACCTGCCAGCAGTTGCGTGTCCTCCCTTTCTTTCTTTCTTTCTTTTTTTTTTTTGGTGGAGGTGCAGGGGAATGAATCTCCCTTTCTTTTAAGGTCGATGGAGGCACATGAGTGTAAGGAGAACGATGAATAGTGGCCTTTCATTACCCAGGATCATCAGAAACCACAGAGTAAATTTTAGGAACGTAGACATAGGACTGCGGAGAAAACTTCACTCAGGGACTTCAGTGAACTCTCCTTACAATGCTGAGGCCTGACACGCCTAGTGCCTGGGGGCAACCCGGCTCCTGCCCTAGGTAGTTTTGTGGAGCATGCCTCCCTCAGGTGGTGACTTTTCTCTCCCAGCAATATTGCTCTGTGAAATTCTGCAACTGATAAAAACTATTTGCCATGGGTATTTCCTTTCACCTCATTGGCCTCCTCTTTGAAGTACAAATGCTTTTCTACATGGGTGCTGCCTCCCTGAGCTTTCTTTTGTCTTGGCTCAATGGATGCAGATTCCTGTGCTGAATACATGCTGGACTGGCACAGCTGGGTGCTTGTCAGTATACCTGGCACAGGCAGCAATTTCTTTTGTCAAAGCCCACCTGGCTTGATCAAGGTTCCTTATTCTCCTGAAAAAGATTTTTATCCAAATTCTAGAGGAGCACCAGTGTGCCTATGGGAGCTACACCCGGGCTTGCTGAACAGAGGCCCCGGAGTTTTCATTTTCTGACTAAAATTCAACAAGGAATTTCATGGATCTAAAGAAACCGTGAATTGTGGACCTACCAGATTCTAACATCTTCATTGTCTAATGGAAGCTTAAGTTTCCCAGTCCGATCCGGCTGCAACTTCATTTCTAGCAATGGCCATTCAATTGTGGATGTTCAGCTTTCTTCGGAATTCTCTTATACCTGCATGTTCCCGCGCCAAGTTAAGACCACCTGGTGGAGGTTTATGTGACTGAGGACAACTCTTTATTTCAGGCGTCTAGAACAAAGGGAATTCACAGGGGTTGATGATCACTTATTAAACTCCCGTTTCTTTATAGTGCCACCTGTTGACACTTCCACATCTGAGGGCAAAGAGCTCGTGCAGCATTGTATTCTCAGTTCAGCCACGCCGCCTGCAGTTTCTTCCTTGCAGAAAAATCTTTCCCAGTGTACTTCTTTAAATGCTGCAAAATAGTGGGACAGAAGATTTCGGTATAGCCTTAACTTTAGATGGGCATAGGTACAAGCATGTGGCCATTTTTAGAGACATTGTTAGAGTTCAGGTTAGAGTTACTGCTGCGTGAGTATTCGGTTTATGGTAAGGTTATGGATCAAATGTAGGGTGAGTGTGAGGTTGAAGGTAAGAGTAGGGTTTAGTGCTTAAGGATGAATGAACCTATTGTCTCATTTAGGCTTATGGTGAACTTGACTCTTTAGGTATGGGTTGGGGTTAATATTTGTGTGAGGGTTAGAAAGTGTGTGAGGTTAAGAGTTGGGGTCAGGCTTGCGGCTTGTGTGTTACATCCGTTTTGGTTGTGGATAAGTTTAGCTCTCTGTCTAGTTTAAGGGATTGGATTACAATAAAGGTGATATGGAGGCTTGGATTGAAGGTGATGGATAGAGTTAAGTTAGGGTCAGGCGAAGGGTGACGGTTAGGAGTAAGGTTAGTTGTAGGGGGAGCTGCATGTTCACATCAGATTTGGGGTTAGGATTAGGCTTAGCCTTAGGGTAGACATATGGTTAGGGTTAGGGCTTGGTTTAGGCTGAGCCTTAGGTTAGGGTTCAGTTTAAGTTTAGGAGTCTACAGAATTACACCTAGGCTTAGGGTTACACCTCTTTTTAGGTTTAGACCTAGGGCTAGGTTTTGACCTAGGTTAGGGTTAGGATTAGGGTTGGTTTTAATATAGGATTTAGGTTTGAGGTTTCATTTAAGTGTAGGATTATTGGAAGTACATCTGCTCTCCCTGGTTTTCCTTCACGATCACAATGTTTCTGAGATTCATGGTTTAAGGAAAATCTTGCTCCTTGCCGGTTTCAAGGCAAAAAGGCGCCACCGGCAGTTTGTTTTTCCTTCAAACTTACCTTCGCTCTTTGAGAACCTTGGGTCTTTGGGAAAGCCGTGAGTCCAGCAAGATTTTTCAGTTCAAATGTGCCCTAAGCATTGGGTTCTACCTCTGAGCAATACAGCCCGTGGAATTCCTGAGAATCTGGAACCTGCCATGAAGTTCAGCCTGCGTTTTATTCACACGAAGAAGCTCCTTCGAGGTTCCCATGCCTCTGTACACTGATGCTTCCAGCAACGTCATGTCTCACAGGTCAATAGTGCTTCTCTGAGTTTCACTGGTTTAGCGTAAAGGGTGAAGCGCCTGGGTTCCCGTGCTTCACTACTGTATGGCCTCAAGATGATGTTTGTAGGCACAGCGACAAATCCATCGGTGGCAATTCTCTCATATTGTCATTGCGATGGGAAGATTCCTTATGGCTAGGAAATGTTTTACTGTGGAAGACGGGTCACCACAGAGCTGTCTCTTTTGTGTTGAGACAAAGTTTGCTAAATTTACCTGCCAGAGGTTAGATGTCCTCCCTTTCTTTTAAGGTCAATAGAGACACACGAGTGTAAGGAGAATGGTGAATGGTGACCGTTCATAACCCAGGATCATCAGAAACCCCAGAGTAAATTTTAGGAACGTACAGGTAGGACAGAGGAGAAAACTTCACTCAGGGACTTCAGTGAACTCTCCTTACAATGCTGAGGCCTGACACGCCTAGTGCCTGGGGGCAACCCGGCTCCTGCCCTAGGTAGTTTGGTGGAGCAAGCCTCCCTCAGTTGGTGCCTTTTCTCTCCCAGCAATATTGCTCTGTGAAATTCTGCAACTGATAAAAACTATTTGCCATGGGTATTTCCTTTCACCTCATTGGCCTCCTCTTTGAAGTACAAATGCTTTTCTACACGGGTGCTGCCTCCCTGAGCTTTCCTTTGTCTTGGCTCAATGGATGCAGATTCCTGTGCTGAATACATGCTGGACTGGCACAGCTGGGTGCTTGTCAGTATACCTGGCACAGGCAGCAATTCTTTTGTCAAAACCCACCTGGCTTGATCAAGGTTCCTTATTCTCCTGAAAAAGATTTTTATCCAAATTCTAGAGGAGCACCAGTGTGCCTATGGGAGCTACACCCGGGCTTGCTGAACAGAGGCTCCGGAGTTTTCATTTTCTGACTAAAATTCAACAAGGAATTTCATGGATCTAAAGAAACCGTGAATTGTGGACCTACCAGATTCTAACATCTTCATTGTCTAATGGAAGCTTAAGTTTCCCAGTCCGATCCGGCTGCAACTTCATTTCTAGCAATGGCCATTCAATTGTGGATGTTCAGCTTTCTTCGGAATTCTCTTATACCTGCATGTTCCCGCGCCACGTGAAGACCACCCGGTGGAGGTTTATGTGACTCAGGACAACTCTTTATTTCAGGCGTCTAGAACAAAGGGAAGTCACAGGGGTTGATGATCACTTATTAAACTCCCGTTTCTTTATAGTGCCAACTGTTGACACTTCCACTTCTGAGGGCAAAGAGCTCGTGCAGCATTGTATTCTCAGTTCAGCCACGCCGCCTGCAGTTTCTTCCTTGCAGAAAAATCTTTCCCAGTGTACTTCTTTAAATGCTGCAAAATAGTGGGACAGAAGATTTCGGTATAGCCTTAACTTTAGAAGGGCATAAGTACAAGCATGTGGCCATTTTTAGAGACATTGTTAGAGTTCAGGTTAGAGTTACTGCTGCGTGAGTATTCGGTTTATGGTTAGGTTATGGATCAAATGTAGGGTGAGTGTGAGGTTGAAGGTAAGAGTAGGGTTTAGTGCTTAAGGATGAATGAACCTATTGTCTCATTTAGGCTTATGGTGAACTTGACTCTTTAGGTATGGGTTGGGGTTAATATTTGTGTGAGGGTTAGAAAGTGTGTGAGGTTAAGAGTTGGGGTCAGGCTTGCGGCTTGTGTGTTACATCCGTTTTGGTGTGGATAAGTTTAGCTCTCTGTCTAGTTTAAGGGATTGGATTACAATAAAGGTGATATGGAGGCCTGGATTGAAGGTGATGCATAGAGTTAAGTTAGGTTCAGGCGAAGGGTGACGGTTAGGAGTAAGGTTAGTTGTAGGGGGAGCTGCATGTTCACATCAGATTTGGGGTTAGAATTAGGCTTAGCCTTAGGGTAGACATATGGTTAGGGTTAGGGCTTGGTTTAGGCTGAGCCTTAGGTTAGGGTTCAGTTTAAGGTTAGGAGTCTACAGAATTACACCTAGGCTTAGGGTTACACCTCTTTTTAGGTTTAGACCTAGGGCTAGGTTTTGACCTAGGTTAAGGCTAGGATTAGGGTTGGTTTTAATATAGGATTTAGGTTTGAGGTTTCATTGAAGTGTAGGATTATTGGAAGTACATCTGCTCTCCCTGGTTTTCCTTCAAGATCACAATGTTTCTGAGATTCATGGTTTAAGGAAAATCTTGCTCCTTGCCGGTTTCAAGGCAAAAAGGCGCCACCGGCAGTTTGTTTTTCCGTCAAACTTACCCTCGCTCTTTGAGAACCTTGGGTCTTTGGGAAAGCCGTGAGTCCAGCAAGATTTTTCAGTTCAAATGTGCCCTAAGCATTGGGTTCTACCTCTGAGCAATACAGCCCGTGGAACTCCTGAGAATCTGGAACCTGCCATGAAGTTCAGCCTGCGTTTTATTCACACGAAGAAGCTCCGTCGAGGTTCCCATGCCTCTGTACACTGATGCTTCCAGCAACGTCATGTCTCACAGGTCAATAGTGCTTCTCTGAGTTTCACTGGTCTAGCGTAAAGGGTGAAGCGCCTGGGTTCCCGTGCTTCACTACTGTGTGGCCTCAAGATGATGTTTGTAGGCACAGCGGCAAATCCATCGGTGGCAATTCTCTCATATTGTCATTGCGATGGGAAGATTCCTTATTGGCTAGGAAATGTTTTACCGTGGAAGACGGGTCACCACAGAGCTGTCTCTTTTGGGTTGAGACAAAGTTTGCTGAATTTACCTGCCAGCAGTTGCGTGTCCTCCCTTTCTTTCTGTCTTTTTTTTTTTTTTTTGGTGGAGGTGCAGGGGAATGAATCTCCCTTTCTTTTAAGGTCGATGGAGGCACATGAGTGTAAGGAGAACGATGAATAGTGGCCTTTCATAACCCAGGATCATCAGAAACCACAGAGTAAATTTTAGGAACGTAGACATAGGACTGCGGAGAAAACTTCACTCAGGGACTTCAGTGAACTCTCCTTACAATGCTGAGGCCTGACACGCCTAGTGCCTGGGGGCAACCCGGCTCCTGCCCTAGGTAGTTTTGTGGAGCATGCCTCCCTCAGGTGGTGACTTTTCTCTCCCAGCAATATTGCTCTGTGAAATTCTGCAACTGATAAAAACTATTTGCCATGGGTATTTCCTTTCACCTCATTGGCCTCCTCTTTGAAGTACAAATGCTTTTCTACATGGGTGCTGCCTCCCTGAGCTTTCTTCTGTCTTGGCTCAATGGATGCAGATTCCTGTGCTGAATACATGCTGGACTGGCACAGCTGGGTGCTTGTCAGTATACCTGGCACAGGCAGCAATTTCTTTTGTCAAAGCCCACCTGGCTTGATCAAGGTTCCTTATTCTCCTGAAAAAGATTTTTATCCAAATTCTAGAGGAGCACCAGTGTGCCTATGGGAGCTACACCCGGGCTTGCTGAACAGAGGCTCCGGAGTTTTCATTTTCTGACTAAAATTCAACAAGGAATTTCATGGATCTAAAGAAACCGTGAATTGTGGACCTACCAGATTCTAACATCTTCATTGTCTAATGGAAGCTTAAGTTTCCCAGTCCGATCCGGCTGCAACTTCATTTCTAGCAATGGCCATTCAATTGTGGATGTTCAGCTTTCTTCGGAATTCTCTTATACCTGCATGTTCCCGCGCCAAGTTAAGACCACCTGGTGGAGGTTTATGTGACTGAGGACAACTCTTTATTTCAGGCGTCTAGAACAAAGGGAATTCACAGGGGTTGATGATCACTTATTAAACTCCCGTTTCTTTATAGTGCCAACTGTTGACACTTCCACATCTGAGGGCAAAGAGCTCGTGCAGCATTGTATTCTCAGTTCAGCCACGCCGCCTGCAGTTTCTTCCTTGCAGAAAAATCTTTCCCAGTGTACTTCTTTAAATGCTGCAAAATAGTGGGACAGAAGATTTCGGTATAGCCTTAACTTTAGATGGGCATAGGTACAAGCATGTGGCCATTTTTAGAGACATTGTTAGAGTTCAGGTTAGAGTTACTGCTGCGTGAGTATTCGGTTTATGGTAAGGTTATGGATCAAATGTAGGGTGAGTGTGAGGTTGAAGGTAAGAGTAGGGTTTAGTGCTTAAGGATGAATGAACCTATTGTCTCATTTAGGCTTATGGTGAACTTGACTCTTTAGGTATGGGTTGGGGTTAATATTTGTGTGAGGGTTAGAAAGTGTGTGAGGTTAAGAGTTGGGGTCAGGCTTGCGGCTTGTGTGTTACATCCGTTTTGGTTGTGGATAAGTTTAGCTCTCTGTCTAGTTTAAGGGATTGGATTACAATAAAGGTGATATGGAGGCTTGGATTGAAGGTGATGGATAGAGTTAAGTTAGGGTCAGGCGAAGGGTGACGGTTAGGAGTAAGGTTAGTTGTAGGGGGAGCTGCATGTTCACATCAGATTTGGGGTTAGGATTAGGCTTAGCCTTAGGGTAGACATATGGTTAGGGTTAGGGCTTGGTTTAGGCTGAGCCTTAGGTTAGGGTTCAGTTTAAGGTTAGGAGTCTACAGAATTACACCTAGGCTTAGGGTTACACCTCTTTTTAGGTTTAGACCTAGGGCTAGGTTTTGACCTAGGTTAGGGCTAGGATTAGGGTTGGTTTTAATATAGGATTTAGGTTTGAGGTTTCATTTAAGTGTAGGATTATTGGAAGTACATCTGCTCTCCCTGGTTTTCCTTCACGATCACAATGTTTCTGAGATTCATGGTTTAAGGAAAATCTTGCTCCTTGCCGGTTTCAAGGCAAAAAGGCGCCACCGGCAGTTTGTTTTTCCTTCAAACTTACCTTCGCTCTTTGAGAACCTTGGGTCTTTGGGAAAGCCGTGAGTCCAGCAAGATTTTTCAGTTCAAATGTGCCCTAAGCATTGGGTTCTACCTCTGAGCAATACAGCCCGTGGAATTCCTGAGAATCTGGAACCTGCCATGAAGTTCAGCCTGCGTTTTATTCACACGAAGAAGCTCCTTCGAGGTTCCCATGCCTCTGTACACTGATGCTTCCAGCAACGTCATGTCTCACAGGTCAATAGTGCTTCTCTGAGTTTCACTGGTCTAGCGTAAAGGGTGAAGCGCCTGGGTTCCCGTGCTTCACTACTGTATGGCCTCAAGATGATGTTTGTAGGCACAGCGGCAAATCCATCGGTGGCAATTCTCTCATATTGTCATTGCGATGGGAAGATTCCTTATTGGCTAGGAAATGTTTTACCGTGGAAGACGGGTCACCACAGAGCTGTCTCTTTTGGGTTGAGACAAAGTTTGCTGAATTTACCTGCCAGCAGTTGCGTGTCCTCCCTTTCTTTCTTTCTTTTTTTTTTTTTTTTTGGTGGAGGTGCAGGGGAATGAATCTCCCTTTCTTTTAAGGTCGATGGAGGCACATGAGTGTAAGGAGAACGATGAATAGTGGCCTTTCATTACCCAGGATCATCAGAAACCACAGAGTAAATTTTAGGAACGTAGACATAGGACTGCGGAGAAAACTTCACTCAGGGACTTCAGTGAACTCTCCTTACAATGCTGAGGCCTGACACGCCTAGTGCCTGGGGGCAACCCGGCTCCTGCCCTAGGTAGTTTTGTGGAGCATGCCTCCCTCAGGTGGTGACTTTTCTCTCCCAGCAATATTGCTCTGTGAAATTCTGCAACTGATAAAAACTATTTGCCATGGGTATTTCCTTTCACCTCATTGGCCTCCTCTTTGAAGTACAAATGCTTTTCTACATGGGTGCTGCCTCCCTGAGCTTTCTTTTGTCTTGGCTCAATGGATGCAGATTCCTGTGCTGAATACATGCTGGACTGGCACAGCTGGGTGCTTGTCAGTATACCTGGCACAGGCAGCAATTTCTTTTGTCAAAGCCCACCTGGCTTGATCAAGGTTCCTTATTCTCCTGAAAAAGATTTTTATCCAAATTCTAGAGGAGCACCAGTGTGCCTATGGGAGCTACACCCGGGCTTGCTGAACAGAGGCTCCGGAGTTTTCATTTTCTGACTAAAATTCAACAAGGAATTTCATGGATCTAAAGAAACCGTGAATTGTGGACCTACCAGATTCTAACATCTTCATTGTCTAATGGAAGCTTAAGTTTCCCAGTCCGATCCGGCTGCAACTTCATTTCTAGCAATGGCCATTCAATTGTGGATGTTCAGCTTTCTTCGGAATTCTCTTATACCTGCATGTTCCCGCGCCAAGTTAAGACCACCTGGTGGAGGTTTATGTGACTGAGGACAACTCTTTATTTCAGGCGTCTAGAACAAAGGGAATTCACAGGGGTTGATGATCACTTATTAAACTCCCATTTCTTTATAGTGCCAACTGTTGACACTTCCACATCTGAGGGCAAAGAGCTCGTGCAGCATTGTATTCTCAGTTCAGCCACGCCGCCTGCAGTTTCTTCCTTGCAGAAAAATCTTTCCCAGTGTACTTCTTTAAATGCTGCAAAATAGTGGGACAGAAGATTTCGGTATAGCCTTAACTTTAGATGGGCATAGGTACAAGCATGTGGCCATTTTTAGAGACATTGTTAGAGTTCAGGTTAGAGTTACTGCTGCGTGAGTATTCGGTTTATGGTAAGGTTATGGATCAAATGTAGGGTGAGTGTGAGGTTGAAGGTAAGAGTAGGGTTTAGTGCTTAAGGATGAATGAACCTATTGTCTCATTTAGGCTTATGGTGAACTTGACTCTTTAGGTATGGGTTGGGGTTAATATTTGTGTGAGGGTTAGAAAGTGTGTGAGGTTAAGAGTTGGGGTCAGGCTTGCGGCTTGTGTGTTACATCCGTTTTGGTTGTGGATAAGTTTAGCTCTCTGTCTAGTTTAAGGGATTGGATTACAATAAAGGTGATATGGAGGCTTGGATTGAAGGTGATGGATAGAGTTAAGTTAGGTTCAGGCGAAGGGTGACGGTTAGGAGTAAGGTTAGTTGTAGGGGGAGCTGCATGTTCACATCAGATTTGGGGTTAGGATTAGGCTTAGCCTTAGGGTAGACATATGGTTAGGGTTAGGGCTTGGTTTAGGCTGAGCCTTAGGTTAGGGTTCAGTTTAAGGTTAGGAGTCTACAGAATTACACCTAGGCTTAGGGTTACACCTCTTTTTAGGTTTAGACCTAGGGCTAGGTTTTGACCTAGGTTAGGGCTAGGATTAGGGTTGGTTTTAATATAGGATTTAGGTTTGAGGTTTCATTTAAGTGTAGGATTATTGGAAGTACATCTGCTCTCCCTGGTTTTCCTTCACGATCACAATGTTTCTGAGATTCATGGTTTAAGGAAAATCTTGCTCCTTGCCGGTTTCAAGGCAAAAAGGCGCCACCGGCAGTTTGTTTTTCCTTCAAACTTACCTTCGCTCTTTGAGAACCTTGGGTCTTTGGGAAAGCCGTGAGTCCAGCAAGATTTTTCAGTTCAAATGTGCCCTAAGCATTGGGTTCTACCTCTGAGCAATACAGCCCGTGGAATTCCTGAGAATCTGGAACCTGCCATGAAGTTCAGCCTGCGTTTTATTCACACGAAGAAGCTCCTTCGAGGTTCCCATGCCTCTGTACACTGATGCTTCCAGCAACGTCATGTCTCACAGGTCAATAGTGCTTCTCTGAGTTTCACTGGTCTAGCGTAAAGGGTGAAGCGCCTGGGTTCCCGTGCTTCACTACTGTATGGCCTCAAGATGATGTTTGTAGGCACAGCGGCAAATCCATCGGTGGCAATTCTCTCATATTGTCATTGCGATGGGAAGATTCCTTATTGGCTAGGAAATGTTTTACCGTGGAAGACGGGTCACCACAGAGCTGTCTCTTTTGGGTTGAGACAAAGTTTGCTGAATTTACCTGCCAGCAGTTGCGTGTCCTCCCTTTCTTTCTTTCTTTTTTTTTTTTTTTTTTTGTGGAGGTGCAGGGGAATGAATCTCCCTTTCTTTTAAGGTCGATGGAGGCGCACGAGTGTAAGGAGAACGATGAATAGTGGCCTTTCATAACCCAGGATCATCAGAAACCACAGAGTAAATTTTAGGAACGTAGACATAGGACAGCGGAGAAAACTTCACTCAGGGACTTCAGTGAACTCTCCTTACAATGCTGAGGCCTGACAAGCCTAGTGCCTGGGGGCAACCTGGCTCCTGCCCTAGGTAGTTTTGTGGAGAGTGCCTCCCTCAGGTGGTGCCTTTTCTCTCCCAGCAATATTGCTCTGTGAAATTCTGCAACTGATAAAAACTATTTGCCATGGGTATTTCCTTTCACCTCATTGGCCTCCTCTTTGAAGTACAAATGCTTTTCTACACGGGTGCTGCCTCCCTGAGCTTTCCTTTGTCTTGGCTCAATGGATGCAGATTCCTGTGCTGAATACATGCTGGACTGGCACAGCTGGGTGCTTGTCAGTATACCTGGCACAGGCAGCAATTCTTTTGTCAAAACCCACCTGGCTTGATCAAGGTTCCTTATTCTCCTGAAAAAGATTTTTATCCAAATTCTAGAGGAGCACCAGTGTGCCTATGGGAGCTACACCCGGGCTTGCTGAACAGAGGCTCCGGAGTTTTCATTTTCTGACTAAAATTCAACAAGGAATTTCATGGATCTAAAGAAACCGTGAATTGTGAACCTACCAGATTTTAACATCTTCATTGTCTAATGGAAGCTTAAGTTTCCCAGTCCGATCCGGCTGCAACTTCATTTCTAGCAATGGCCATTCAATTGTGGATGTTCAGCTTTCTTCGGAATTCTCTTATACCTGCATGTTCCCGCGCTACGTTAAGACCACCCGGTGGAGGTTTATGTGACTCAGGACAACTCTTTATTTCAGGCGTCTAGAACAAAGGGAATTCACAGGGGTTGATGATCACTTATTAAACTCCCGTTTCTTTATAGTGCCAACTGTTGACACTTCCACATCTGAGGGCAAAGAGCTCATGCAGCATTGTATTCTCAGTTCAGCCACGCCGCCTGCAGTTTCTTCCTTGCAGAAAAATCTTTCCCAGTGTACTTCTTTAAATGCTGCAAAATAGTGGGACAGAAGATTTCGGTATAGCCTTAACTTTAGATGGGCATAGGTACAAGCATGTGGCCATTTTTAGAGACATTGTTAGAGTTCAGGTTAGAGTTACTGCTGCGTGAGTATTCGGTTTATGGTAAGGTTATGGATCAAATGTAGGGTGAGTGTGAGGTTGAAGGTAAGAGTAGGGTTTAGTGCTTAAGGATGAATGAACCTATTGTCTCATTTAGGCTTATGGTGAACTTGACTCTTTAGGTTTGGGTTGGGGTTAATATTTGTGTGAGGGTTAGAAAGTGTGTGAGGTTAAGAGTTGGGGTCAGGCTTGCGGCTTGTGTGTTACATCCGTTTTGGTTGTGGATAAGTTTAGCTCTCTGTCTAGTTTAAGGGATTGGATTACAATAAAGGTGATATGGAGGCTTGGATTGAAGGTGATGGATAGAGTTAAGTTAGGTTCAGGCGAAGGGTGACGGTTAGGAGTAAGGTTAGTTGTAGGGGGAGCTGCATGTTCACATCAGATTTGGGGTTAGGATTAGGCTTAGCCTTAGGGTAGACATATGGTTAGGGTTAGGGCTTGGTTTAGGCTGAGCCTTAGGTTAGGGTTCAGTTTAAGGTTAGGAGTCTACAGAATTACACCTAGGCTTAGGGTTACACCTCTTTTTAGTTTTAGACCTAGGGCTAGGTTTTGACCTAGGTTAGGGCTAGGATTAGGGTTGGTTTTAATATAGGATTTAGGTTTGAGGTTTCATTGAAGTGTAGGATTATTGGAAGTACATCTGCTCTCCCTGGTTTTCCTTCACGATCACAATGTTTCTGAGATTCATGGTTTAAGGAAAATCTTGCTCCTTGCCGGTTTCAAGGCAAAAAGGCGCCACCGGCAGTTTGTTTTTCCGTCAAACTTACCCTCGCTCTTTGAGAACCTTGGGTCTTTGGGAAAGCCGTGAGTCCAGCAAGATTTTTCAGTTCAAATGTGCCCTAAGCATTGGGTTCTACCTCTGAGCAATACAGCCCGTGGAATTCCTGAGAATCTGGAACCTGCCATGAAGTTCAGCCTGCGTTTTATTCACACGAAGAAGCTCCTTCGAGGTTCCCATGCCTCTGTACACTGATGCTTCCAGCAACGTCATGTCTCAAAAGTCAATAGTGCTTCTCTGAGTTTCACTGGTCTAGCGTAAAGGGTGAAGCGCCTGGGTTCCCGTGCTTCACTACTGTATGGCCTCAAGATGATGTTTGTAGGCACAGCGGCAAATCCATCGGTGGCAATTCTCTCATATTGTCATTGCGATGGGAAGATTCCTTATTGGCTAGGAAATGTTTTACCGTGGAAGACGGGTCACCACAGAGCTGTCTCTTTTGGGTTGAGACAAAGTTTGCTGAATTTACCTGCCAGCAGTTGCGTGTCCTCCCTTTCTTTCTTTCTTTTTTTTTTTTTTTTTTTTGGTGGAGGTGCAGGGGAATGAATCTCCCTTTCTTTTAAGGTCGATGGAGGCGCACGAGTGTAAGGAGAACGATGAATAGTGGCCTTTCATAACCCAGGATCATCAGAAACCACAGAGTAAATTTTAGGAACGTAGACATAGGACAGCGGAGAAAACTTCACTCAGGGACTTCAGTGAACTCTCCTTACAATGCTGAGGCCTGACACGCCTAGTGCCTGGGGGCAACCTGGCTCCTGCCCTAGGTAGTTTTGTGGAGAGTGCCTCCCTCAGGTGGTGCCTTTTCTCTCCCAGCAATATTGCTCTGTGAAATTCTGCAACTGATAAATCTATTTGCCATGGGTATTTCCTTTCACCTCATTGGCCTCCTCTTTGAAGTACAAATGCTTTTCTACACGGGTGCTGCCTCCCTGAGCTTTCCTTTGTCTTGGCTCAATGGATGCAGATTCCTGTGCTGAATACATGCTGGACTGGCACAGCTGGGTGCTTGTCAGTATACCTGGCACAGGCAGCAATTCTTTTGTCAAAACCCACCTGGCTTGATCAAGGTTCCTTATTCTCCTGAAAAAGATTTTTATCCAAATTCTAGAGGAGCACCAGTGTGCCTATGGGAGCTACACCCGGGCTTGCTGAACAGAGGCTCCGGAGTTTTCATTTTCTGACTAAAATTCAACAAGGAATTTCATGGATCTAAAGAAACCGTGAATTGTGGACCTACCAGATTCTAACATCTTCATTGTCTAATGGAAGCTTAAGTTTCCCAGTCCGATCCGGCTGCAACTTCATTTCTAGCAATGGCCATTCAATTGTGGATGTTCAGCTTTCTTCGGAATTCTCTTATACCTGCATGTTCCCGCGCCACGTTAAGACCACCCGGTGGAGGTTTATGTGACTCAGGACAACTCTTTATTTCAGGCGTCTAGAACAAAGGGAATTCACAGGGGTTGATGATCACTTATTAAACTCCCGTTTCTTTATAGTGCCAACTGTTGACACTTCCACATCTGAGGGCAAAGAGCTCGTGCAGCATTGTATTCTCAGTTCAGCCACGCCGCCTGCAGTTTCTTCCTTGCAGAAAAATCTTTCCCAGTGTACTTCTTTCAATGCTGCAAAATAGTGGGACAGAAGATTTCGGTATAGCCTTAACTTTAGATGGGCATAGGTACAAGCATGTGGCCATTTTTAGAGACATTGTTAGAGTTCAGGTTAGAGTTACTGCTGCGTGAGTATTCGGTTTATGGTAAGGTTATGGATCAAATGTAGGGTGAGTGTGAGGTTGAAGGTAAGAGTAGGGTTTAGTGCTTAAGGATGAATGAACCTATTGTCTCATTTAGGCTTATGGTGAACTTGACTCTTTAGGTTTGGGTTGGGGTTAATATTTGTGTGAGGGTTAGAAAGTGTGTGAGGTTAAGAGTTGGGGTCAGGCTTGCGGCTTGTGTGTTACATCCGTTTTGGTTGTGGATAAGTTTAGCTCTCTGTCTAGTTTAAGGGATTGGATTACAATAAAGGTGATATGGAGGCTTGGATTGAAGGTGATGGATAGAGTTAAGTTAGGTTCAGGCGAAGGGTGACGGTTAGGAGTAAGGTTAGTTGTAGGGGGAGCTGCATGTTCACATCAGATTTGGGGTTAGGATTAGGCTTAGCCTTAGGGTAGACATATGGTTAGGGTTAGGGCTTGGTTTAGGCTGAGCCTTAGGTTAGGGTTCAGTTTAAGGTTAGGAGTCTACAGAATTACACCTAGGCTTAGGGTTACACCTCTTTTTAGGTTTAGACCTAGGGCTAGGTTTTGACCTAGGTTAGGGCTAGGATTAGGGTTGGTTTTAATATAGGATTTAGGTTTGAGGTTTCATTGAAGTGTAGGATTATTGGAAGTACATCTGCTCTCCCTGGTTTTCCTTCACGATCACAATGTTTCTGAGATTCATGGTTTAAGGAAAATCTTGCTCCTTGCCGGTTTCAAGGCAAAAAGGCGCCACCGGCAGTTTGTTTTTCCGTCAAACTTACCCTCGCTCTTTGAGAACCTTGGGTCTTTGGGAAAGCCGTGAGTCCAGCAAGATTTTTCAGTTCAAATGTGCCCTAAGCATTGGGTTCTACCTCTGAGCAATACAGCCCGTGGAATTCCTGAGAATCTGGAACCTGCCATGAAGTTCAGCCTGCGTTTTATTCACACGAAGAAGCTCCTTCGAGGTTCCCATGCCTCTGTACACTGATGCTTCCAGCAACGTCATGTCTCAAAAGTCAATAGTGCTTCTCTGAGTTTCACTGGTCTAGCGTAAAGGGTGAAGTGCCTGGGTTCCCGTGCTTCACTACTGTATGGCCTCAAGATGATGTTTGTAGGCACAGCGGCAAATCCATCGGTGGCAATTCTCTCATATTGTCATTGCGATGGGAAGATTCCTTATTGGCTAGGAAATGTTTTACCGTGGAAGACGGGTCACCACAGAGCTGTCTCTTTTGGGTTGAGACAAAGTTTGCTGAATTTACCTGCCAGCAGTTGCGTGTCCTCCCTTTCTTTCTTTCTTTTTTTTTTTTTTTTTTGGTGGAGGTGCAGGGGAATGAATCTCCCTTTCTTTTAAGGTCGATGGAGGCGCACGAGTGTAAGGAGAACGATGAATAGTGGCCTTTCATAACCCAGGATCATCAGAAACCACAGAGTAAATTTTAGGAACGTAGACATAGGACAGCGGAGAAAACTTCACTCAGGGACTTCAGTGAACTCTCCTTACAATGCTGAGGCCTGACACGCCTAGTGCCTGGGGGCAACCTGGCTCCTGCCCTAGGTAGTTTTGTGGAGAGTGCCTCCCTCAGGTGGTGCCTTTTCTCTCCCAGCAATATTGCTCTGTGAAATTCTGCAACTGATAAAAACTATTTGCCATGGGTATTTCCTTTCACCTCATTGGCCTCCTCTTTGAAGTACAAATGCTTTTCTACATGGGTGCTGCCTCCCTGAGCTTTCCTTTGTCTTGGCTCAATGGATGCAGATTCCTGTGCTGAATACATGCTGGACTGGCACAGCTGGGTGCTTGTCAATATACCTGGCACAGGCAGCAATTCTTTTGTCAAAACCCACCTGGCTTGATCAAGGTTCCTTATTCTCCTGAAAAAGATTTTTATCCAAATTCTAGAGGAGCACCAGTGTGCCTATGGGAGCTACACCCGGGCTTGCTGAACAGAGGCTCCGGAGTTTTCATTTTCTGACTAAAATTCAACAAGGAATTTCATGGATCTAAAGAAACCGTGAATTGTGGACCTACCAGATTCTAACATCTTCATTGTCTAATGGAAGCTTAAGTTTCCCAGTCCGATCCGGCTGCAACTTCATTTCTAGCAATGGCCATTCAATTGTGGATGTTCAGCTTTCTTCGGAATTCTCTTATACCTGCATGTTCCCGCGCCACGTTAAGACCACCCGGTGGAGGTTTATGTGACTCAGGACAACTCTTTATTTCAGGCGTCTAGAACAAAGGGAATTCACAGGGGTTGATGATCACTTATTAAACTCCCGTTTCTTTATAGTGCCAACTGTTGACACTTCCACATCTGAGGGCAAAGAGCTCGTGCAGCATTGTATTCTCAGTTCAGCCACGCCGCCTGCAGTTTCTTCCTTGCAGAAAAATCTTTCCCAGTGTACTTCTTTAAATGCTGCAAAATAGTGGGACAGAAGATTTCGGTATAGCCTTAACTTTAGATGGGCATAGGTACAAGCATGTGGCCATTTTTAGAGACATTGTTAGAGTTCAGGTTAGAGTTACTGCTGCGTGAGTATTCGGTTTATGGTAAGGTTATGGATCAAATGTAGGGTGAGTGTGAGGTTGAAGGTAAGAGTAGGGTTTAGTGCTTAAGGATGAATGAACCTATTGTCTCATTTAGGCTTATGGTGAACTTGACTCTTTAGGTATGGGTTGGGGTTAATATTTGTGTGAGGGTTAGAAAGTGTGTGAGGTTAAGAGTTGGGGTCAGGCTTGCGGCTTGTGTGTTACATCCGTTTTGGTTGTGGATAAGTTTAGCTCTCTGTCTAGTTTAAGTGATTGGATTACAATAAAGGTGATATGGAGGCTTGGATTGAAGGTGATGCATAGAGTTAAGTTAGGTTCAGGCGAAGGGTGACGGTTAGGAGTAAGGTTAGTTGTAGGGGGAGCTGCATGTTCACATCAGATTTGGGGTTAGGATTAGGCTTAGCCTTAGGGTAGACATATGGTTAGGGTTAGGGCTTGGTTTAGGCTGAGCCTTAGGTTAGGGTTCAGTTTAAGGTTAGGAGTCTACAGAATTACACCTAGGCTTAGGGTTACACCTCTTTTTAGGTTTAGACCTAGGGCTAGGTTTTGACCTAGGTTAGGGCTAGGATTAGGGTTGGTTTTAATATAGGATTTAGGTTTGAGGTTTCATTGAAGTGTAGGATTATTGGAAGTACATCTGCTCTCCCTGGTTTTCCTTCACGATCACAATGTTTCTGAGATTCATGGTTTAAGGAAAATCTTGCTCCTTGCCGGTTTCAAGGCAAAAAGGCGCCACCGACAGTTTGTTTTTCCGTCAAACTTACCCTCGCTCTTTGAGAACCTTGGGTCTTTGGGAAAGCCGTGAGTCCAGCAAGATTTTTCAGTTCAAATGTGCCCTAAGCATTGGGTTCTACCTCTGAGCAATACAGCCCGTGGAATTCCTGAGAATCTGGAACCTGCCATGAAGTTCAGCCTGCGTTTTATTCACACGAAGAAGCTCCTTCGAGGTTCCCATGCCTCTGTACACTGATGCTTCCAGCAACGTCATGTCTCAAAAGTCAATAGTGCTTCTCTGAGTTTCACTGGTCTAGCGTAAAGGGTGAAGTGCCTGGGTTCCCGTGCTTCACTACTGTATGGCCTCAAGATGATGTTTGTAGGCACAGCGGCAAATCCATCGGTGGCAATTCTCTCATATTGTCATTGCGATGGGAAGATTCCTTATTGGCTAGGAAATGTTTTACCATGGAAGACGGGTCACCACAGAGCTGTCTCTTTTGGGTTGAGACAAAGTTTGCTGAATTTACCTGCCAGCAGTTGCGTGTCCTCCCTTTCTTTCTTTCTTTTTTTTTTTTTTTTTTTTGTGGAGGTGCAGGGGAATGAATCTCCCTTTCTTTTAAGGTCGATGGAGGCGCACGAGTGTAAGGAGAACGATGAATAGTGGCCTTTCATAACCCAGGATCATCAGAAAACACAGAGTAAATTTTAGGAACGTAGACATAGGACAGCGGAGAAAACTTCACTCAGGGACTTCAGTGAACTCTCCTTACAATGCTGAGGCCTGACACGCCTAGTGCCTGGGGGCAACCTGGCTCCTGCCCTAGGTAGTTTTGTGGAGAGTGCCTCCCTCAGGTGGTGCCTTTTCTCTCCCAGCAATATTGCTCTGTGAAATTCTGCAACTGATAAAAACTATTTGCCATGGGTATTTCCTTTCACCTCATTGGCCTCCTCTTTGAAGTACAAATGCTTTTCTACATGGGTGCTGCCTCCCTGAGCTTTCCTTTGTCTTGGCTCAATGGATGCAGATTCCTGTGCTGAATACATGCTGGACTGGCACAGCTGGGTGCTTGTCAGTATACCTGGCACAGGCAGCAATTCTTTTGTCAAAACCCACCTGGCTTGATCAAGGTTCCTTATTCTCCTGAAAAAGATTTTTATCCAAATTCTAGAGGAGCACCAGTGTGCCTATGGGAGCTACACCCGGACTTGCTGAACAGAGGCTCCGGAGTTTTCATTTTCTGACTAAAATTCAACAAGGAATTTCATGGATCTAAAGAAACCGTGAATTGTGGACCTACCAGATTCTAACATCTTCATTGTCTAATGGAAGCTTAAGTTTCCCAGTCCGATCCGGCTGCAACTTCATTTCTAGCAATGGCCATTCAATTGTGGATGTTCAGCTTTCTTCGGAATTCTCTTATACCTGCATGTTCCCGCGCCACGTTAAGACCACCCGGTGGAGGTTTATGTGACTCCGGACAACTCTTTATTTCAGGCGTCTAGAACAAAGGGAATTCACAGGGGTTGATGATCACTTATTAAACTCCCGTTTCTTTATAGTGCCAACTGTTGACACTTCCACATCTGAGGGCAAAGAGCTCGTGCAGCATTGTATTCTCAGTTCAGCCACGCCGCCTGCAGTTTCTTCCTTGCAGAAAAATCTTTCCCAGTGTACTTCTTTAAATGCTGCAAAATAGTGGGACAGAAGATTTCGGTATAGCCTTAACTTTAGATGGGCATAGGTACAAGCATGTGGCCATTTTTAGAGACATTGTTAGAGTTCAGGTTAGAGTTACTGCTGCGTGAGTATTCGGTTTATGGTAAGGTTATGGATCAAATGTAGGGTGAGTGTGAGGTTGAAGGTAAGAGTAGGGTTTAGTGCTTAAGGATGAATGAACCTATTGTCTCATTTAGGCTTATGGTGAACTTGACTCTTTAGGTATGGGTTGGGGTTAATATTTGTGTGAGGGTTAGAAAGTGTGTGAGGTTAAGAGTTGGGGTCAGGCTTGCGGCTTGTGTGTTACATCCGTTTTGGTTGTGGATAAGTTTAGCTCTCTGTCTAGTTTAAGGGATTGGATTACAATAAAGGTGATATGGAGGCTTGGATTGAAGGTGATGGATAGAGTTAAGTTAGGTTCAGGCGAAGGGTGACGGTTAGGAGTAAGGTTAGTTGTAGGGGGAGCTGCATGTTCACATCAGATTTGGGGTTAGGATTAGGCTTAGCCTTAGGGTAGACATATGGTTAGGGTTAGGGCTTGGTTTAGGCTGAGCCTTAGGTTAGGGTTCAGTTTAAGGTTAGGAGTCTACAGAATTACACCTAGGCTTAGGGTTACACCTCTTTTTAGGTTTAGACCTAGGGCTAGGTTTTGACCTAGGTTAGGGCTAGGATTAGGGTTGGTTTTAATATAGGATTTAGGTTTGAGGTTTCATTGAAGTGTAGGATTCTTGGAAGTACATCTGCTCTCCCTGGTTTTCCTTCACGATCACAATGTTTCTGAGATTCATGGTTTAAGGAAAATCTTGCTCCTTGCCGGTATCAAGGCAAAAAGGTGCCACCGGCAGTTTGTTTTTCCGTCAAACTTACCCTCGCTCTTTGCGAACCTTGGGTCTTTGGGAAAGCCGTGAGTCCAGCAAGATTTTTCAGTTCAAATGTGCCCTAAGCATTGGGTTCTACCTCTGAGCAATACAGCCCGTGGAATTCCTGAGAATCTGGAACCTGCCATGAAGTTCAGCCTGCGTTTTATTCACACGAAGAAGCTCCTTCGAGGTTCCCATGCCTCTGTACACTGATGCTTCCAGCAACGTCATGTCTCAAAAGTCAATAGTGCTTCTCTGAGTTTCACTGGTCTAGCGTAAAGGGTGAAGTGCCTGGGTTCCCGTGCTTCACTACTGTATGGCCTCAAGATGATGTTTGTAGGCACAGCGGCAAATCCATCGGTGGCAATTCTCTCATATTGTCATTGCGATGGGAAGATTCCTTATTGGCTAGGAAATGTTTTACCGTGGAAGACGGGTCACCACAGAGCTGTCTCTTTTGGGTTGAGACAAAGTTTGCTGAATTTACCTGCCAGCAGTTGCGTGTCCTCCCTTTCTTTCTTTCTTTTTTTTTTTTTTTTTTGTGGAGGTGCAGGGGAATGAATCTCCCTTTCTTTTAAGGTCGATGGAGGCGCACGAGTGTAAGGAGAACGATGAATAGTGGCCTTTCATAACCCAGGATCATCAGAAACCACAGAGTAAATTTTAGGAACGTAGACATAGGACAGCAGAGAAAACTTCACTCAGGGACTTCAGTGAACTCTCCTTACAATGCTGAGGCCTGACACGCCTAGTGCCTGGGGGCAACCCGGCTCCTGCCCTAGGTAGTTTTGTGGAGAGTGCCTCCCTCAGGTGGTGCCTTTTCTCTCCCAGCAATATTGCTCTGTGAAATTCTGCAACTGATAAAAACTATTTGCCATGGGTATTTCCTTTCACCTCATTGGCCTCCTCTTTGAAGTACAAATGCTTTTCTACACGGGTGCTGCCTCCCTGAGCTTTCCTTTGTCTTGGCTCAATGGATGCAGATTCCTGTGCTGAATACATGCTGGACTGGCACAACTGGGTGCTTGTCAGTATACCTGGCACAGGCAGCAATTCTTTTGTCAAAACCCACCTGGCTTGATCAAGGTTCCTTATTCTCCTGAAAAAGATTTTTATCCAAATTCTAGAGGAGCACCAGTGTGCCTATGGGAGCTACACCCGGGCTTGCTGAACAGAGGCTCCGGAGTTTTCATTTTCTGACGAAAATTCAACAAGGAATTTCATGGATCTAAAGAAACCGTGAATTGTGGACCTACCAGATTCTAACATCTTCATTGTCTAATGGAAGCTTAAGTTTCCCAATCCGATCCGGCTGCAACTTCATTTCTAGCAATGGCCATTCAATTGTGGATGTTCAGCTTTCTTCGGTATTCTCTTAAACCTGCATGTTCCCGCGCCACGTTAAGACCACCCGGTGGAGGTTTATGTGACTCAGGACAACTCTTTATTTCAGGCGTCTAGAACAAAGGGAATTCACAGGGGTTGATGATCACTTATTAAACTCCCGTTTCTTTATAGTGCCAACTGTTGACACTTCCACATCTGAGGGCAAAGAGCTCGTGCAGCATTGTATTCTCAGTTCAGCCACGCCGCCTGCAGTTTCTTCCTTGCAGAAAAATCTTTCCCAGTGTACTTCTTTAAATGCTGCAAAATAGTGGGACAGAAGATTTCGGTATAGCCTTAACTTTAGATGGGCATAGGTACAAGCATGTGGCCATTTTTAGAGACATTGTTAGAGTTCAGGTTAGAGTTACTGCTGCGTGAGTATTCGGTTTATGGTAAGGTTATGGATCAAATGTAGGGTGAGTGTGAGGTTGAAGGTAAGAGTAGGGTTTAGTGCTTAAGGATGAATGAACCTATTGTCTCATTTAGGCTTATGGTGAACTTGACTCTTTAGGTATGGGTTGGGGTTAATATTTGTGTGAGGGTTAGAAAGTGTGTGAGGTTAAGAGTTGGGGTCAGGCTTGCGGCTTGTGTGTTACATCCGTTTTGGTTGTGGATAAGTTTAGCTCTCTGTCTAGTTTAAGGGATTGGATTACAATAAAGGTGATATGGAGGCTTGGATTGAAGGTGATGGATAGAGTTAAGTTAGGTTCAGGCGAAGGGTGACGGTTAGGAGTAAGGTTAGTTGTAGGGGGAGCTGCATGTTCACATCAGATTTGGGGTTAGGATTAGGCTTAGCCTTAGGGTAGACATATGGTTAGGGTTAGGGCTTGGTTTAGGCTGAGCCTTAGGTTAGGGTTCAGTTTAAGGTTAGGAGTCTACAGAATTACACCTAGGCTTAGGGTTACACCTCTTTTTAGGTTTAGACCTAGGGCTAGGTTTTGACCTAGGTTAGGGCTAGGATTAGGGTTGGTTTTAATATAGGATTTAGGTTTGAGGTTTCATTGAAGTGTAGGATTATTGGAAGTACATCTGCTCTCCCTGGTTTTCCTTCACGATCACAATGTTTCTGAGATTCATGGTTTAAGGAAAATCTTGCTCCTTGCCGGTTTCAAGGCAAAAAGGCGCCACCGGCAGTTTGTTTTTCCGTCAAACTTACCCTCGCTCTTTGAGAACCTTGGGTCTTTGGGAAAGCCGTGAGTCCAGCAAGATTTTTCAGTTCAAATGTGCCCTAAGCATTGGGTTCTACCTCTGAGCAATACAGCCCGTGGAATTCCTGAGAATCTGGAACCTGCCATGAAGTTCAGCCTGCGTTTTATTCACACGAAGAAGCTCCTTCGAGGTTCCCATGCCTCTGTACACTGATGCTTCCAGCAACGTCATGTCTCAAAAGTCAATAGTGCTTCTCTGAGTTTCACTGGTCTAGCGTAAAGGGTGAAGCGCCTGGGTTCCCGTGCTTCACTACTGTATGGCCTCAAGATGATGTTTGTAGGCACAGCGGCAAATCCATCGGTGGCAATTCTCTCATATTGTCATTGCGATGGGAAGATTCCTTATTGGCTAGGAAATGTTTTACCGTGGAAGACGGGTCACCACAGAGCTGTCTCTTTTGGGTTGAGACAAAGTTTGCTGAATTTACCTGCCAGCAGTTGCGTGTCCTCCCTTTCTTTTCTTTTTTTTTTTTGGTGGAGGTGCAGGGGAATGAATCTCCCTTTCTTTTAAGGTCGATGGAGGCGCACGAGTATAAGGAGAACGATGAATAGTGGCCTTTCATAACCCAGGATCATCAGAAACCACAGAGTAAATTTTAGGAACGTAGACATAGGACAGCGGAGAAAACTTCACTCAGGGACTTCAGTGAACTCTCCTTACAATGCTGAGGCCTGACACGCCTAGTGCCTGGGGGCAACCCGGCTCCTGCCCTAGGTAGTTTTGTGGAGAGTGCCTCCCTCAGGTGGTGCCTTTTCTCTCCCAGCAATATTGCTCTGTGAAATTCTGCAACTGATAAAAACTATTTGCCATGGGTATTTCCTTTCACCTCATTGGCCTCCTCTTTGAAGTACAAATGCTTTTCTACACGGGTGCTGCCTCCCTGAGCTTTCCTTTGTCTTGGCTCAATGGATGCAGATTCCTGTGCTGAATACATGCTGGACTGGCACAGCTGGGTGCTTGTCAGTATACCTGGCACAGGCAGCAATTCTTTTGTCAAAACCCACCTGGCTTGATCAAGGTTCCTTATTCTCCTGAAAAAGATTTTTATCCAAATTCTAGAGGAGCACCAGTGTGCCTATGGGAGCTACACCCGGGCTTGCTGAACAGAGGCTCCGGAGTTTTCATTTTCTGACTAAAATTCAACAAGGAATTTCATGGATCTAAAGAAACCGTGAATTGTGGACCTACCAGATTCTAACATCTTCATTGTCTAATGGAAGCTTAAGTTTCCCAGTCCGATCCGGCTGCAACTTCATTTCTAGCAATGGCCATTCAATTGTGGATGTTCAGCTTTCTTCGGAATTCTCTTATACCTGCATGTTCCCGCGCCACGTTAAGACCACCCGGTGGAGGTTTATGTGACTCAGGACAACTCTTTATTTCAGGCGTCTAGAACAAAGGGAATTCACAGGGGTTGATGATCACTTATTAAACTCCCGTTTCTTTATAGTGCCAACTGTTGACACTTCCACATCTGAGGGCAAAGAGCTCGTGCAGCATTGTATTCTCAGTTCAGCCACGCCGCCTGCAGTTTCTTCCTTGCAGAAAAATCTTTCCCAGTGTACTTCTTTAAATGCTGCAAAATAGTGGGACAGAAGATTTCGGTATAGCCTTAACTTTAGATGGGCATAGGTACAAGCATGTGGCCATTTTTAGAGACATTGTTAGAGTTCAGGTTAGAGTTACTGCTGCGTGAGTATTCGGTTTATGGTAAGGTTATGGATCAAATGTAGGGTGAGTGTGAGGTTGAAGGTAAGAGTAGGGTTTAGTGCTTAAGGATGAATGAACCTATTGTCTCATTTAGGCTTATGGTGAACTTGACTCTTTAGGTATGGGTTGGGGTTAATATTTGTGTGAGGGTTAGAAAGTGTGTGAGGTTAAGAGTTGGGGTCAGGCTTGCGGCTTGTGTGTTACATCCGTTTTGGTTGTGGATAAGTTTAGCTCTCTGTCTAGTTTAAGTGATTGGATTACAATAAAGGTGATATGGAGGCTTGGATTGAAGGTGATGCATAGAGTTAAGTTAGGTTCAGGCGAAGGGTGACGGTTAGGAGTAAGGTTAGTTGTAGGGGGAGCTGCATGTTCACATCAGATTTGGGGTTAGGATTAGGCTTAGCCTTAGGGTAGACATATGGTTAGGGTTAGGGCTTGGTTTAGGCTGAGCCTTAGGTTAGGGTTCAGTTTAAGGTTAGGAGTCTACAGAATTACACCTAGGCTTAGGGTTACACCTCTTTTTAGGTTTAGACCTAGGGCTAGGTTTTGACCTAGGTTAGGGCTAGGATTAGGGTTGGTTTTAATATAGGATTTAGGTTTGAGGTTTCATTGAAGTGTAGGATTATTGGAAGTACATCTGCTCTCCCTGGTTTTCCTTCACGATCACAATGTTTCTGAGATTCATGGTTTAAGGAAAATCTTGCTCCTTGCCGGTTTCAAGGCAAAAAGGCGCCACCGGCAGTTTGTTTTTCCGTCAAACTTACCCTCGCTCTTTGAGAACCTTGGGTCTTTGGGAAAGCCGTGAGTCCAGCAAGATTTTTCAGTTCAAATGTGCCCTAAGCATTGGGTTCTACCTCTGAGCAATACAGCCCGTGGAATTCCTGAGAATCTGGAACCTGCCATGAAGTTCAGCCTGCGTTTTATTCACACGAAGAAGCTCCTTCGAGGTTCCCATGCCTCTGTACACTGATGCTTCCAGCAACGTCATGTCTCAAAAGTCAATAGTGCTTCTCTGAGTTTCACTGGTCTAGCGTAAAGGGTGAAGTGCCTGGGTTCCCGTGCTTCACTACTGTATGGCCTCAAGATGATGTTTGTAGGCACAGCGGCAAATCCATCGGTGGCAATTCTCTCATATTGTCATTGCGATGGGAAGATTCCTTATTGGCTAGGAAATGTTTTACCATGGAAGACGGGTCACCACAGAGCTGTCTCTTTTGGGTTGAGACAAAGTTTGCTGAATTTACCTGCCAGCAGTTGCGTGTCCTCCCTTTCTTTCTTTCTTTTTTTTTTTTTTTTTTTGTGGAGGTGCAGGGGAATGAATCTCCCTTTCTTTTAAGGTCGATGGAGGCGCACGAGTGTAAGGAGAACGATGAATAGTGGCCTTTCATAACCCAGGATCATCAGAAAACACAGAGTAAATTTTAGGAACGTAGACATAGGACAGCGGAGAAAACTTCACTCAGGGACTTCAGTGAACTCTCCTTACAATGCTGAGGCCTGACACGCCTAGTGCCTGGGGGCAACCTGGCTCCTGCCCTAGGTAGTTTTGTGGAGAGTGCCTCCCTCAGGTGGTGCCTTTTCTCTCCCAGCAATATTGCTCTGTGAAATTCTGCAACTGATAAAAACTATTTGCCATGGGTATTTCCTTTCACCTCATTGGCCTCCTCTTTGAAGTACAAATGCTTTTCTACATGGGTGCTGCCTCCCTGAGCTTTCCTTTGTCTTGGCTCAATGGATGCAGATTCCTGTGCTGAATACATGCTGGACTGGCACAGCTGGGTGCTTGTCAGTATACCTGGCACAGGCAGCAATTCTTTTGTCAAAACCCACCTGGCTTGATCAAGGTTCCTTATTCTCCTGAAAAAGATTTTTATCCAAATTCTAGAGGAGCACCAGTGTGCCTATGGGAGCTACACCCGGACTTGCTGAACAGAGGCTCCGGAGTTTTCATTTTCTGACTAAAATTCAACAAGGAATTTCATGGATCTAAAGAAACCGTGAATTGTGGACCTACCAGATTCTAACATCTTCATTGTCTAATGGAAGCTTAAGTTTCCCAGTCCGATCCGGCTGCAACTTCATTTCTAGCAATGGCCATTCAATTGTGGATGTTCAGCTTTCTTCGGAATTCTCTTATACCTGCATGTTCCCGCGCCACGTTAAGACCACCCGGTGGAGGTTTATGTGACTCCGGACAACTCTTTATTTCAGGCGTCTAGAACAAAGGGAATTCACAGGGGTTGATGATCACTTATTAAACTCCCGTTTCTTTATAGTGCCAACTGTTGACACTTCCACATCTGAGGGCAAAGAGCTCGTGCAGCATTGTATTCTCAGTTCAGCCACGCCGCCTGCAGTTTCTTCCTTGCAGAAAAATCTTTCCCAGTGTACTTCTTTAAATGCTGCAAAATAGTGGGACAGAAGATTTCGGTATAGCCTTAACTTTAGATGGGCATAGGTACAAGCATGTGGCCATTTTTAGAGACATTGTTAGAGTTCAGGTTAGAGTTACTGCTGCGTGAGTATTCGGTTTATGGTAAGGTTATGGATCAAATGTAGGGTGAGTGTGAGGTTGAAGGTAAGAGTAGGGTTTAGTGCTTAAGGATGAATGAACCTATTGTCTCATTTAGGCTTATGGTGAACTTGACTCTTTAGGTATGGGTTGGGGTTAATATTTGTGTGAGGGTTAGAAAGTGTGTGAGGTTAAGAGTTGGGGTCAGGCTTGCGGCTTGTGTGTTACATCCGTTTTGGTTGTGGATAAGTTTAGCTCTCTGTCTAGTTTAAGGGATTGGATTACAATAAAGGTGATATGGAGGCTTGGATTGAAGGTGATGGATAGAGTTAAGTTAGGTTCAGGCGAAGGGTGACGGTTAGGAGTAAGGTTAGTTGTAGGGGGAGCTGCATGTTCACATCAGATTTGGGGTTAGGATTAGGCTTAGCCTTAGGGTAGACATATGGTTAGGGTTAGGGCTTGGTTTAGGCTGAGCCTTAGGTTAGGGTTCAGTTTAAGGTTAGGAGTCTACAGAATTACACCTAGGCTTAGGGTTACACCTCTTTTTAGGTTTAGACCTAGGGCTAGGTTTTGACCTAGGTTAGGGCTAGGATTAGGGTTGGTTTTAATATAGGATTTAGGTTTGAGGTTTCATTGAAGTGTAGGATTCTTGGAAGTACATCTGCTCTCCCTGGTTTTCCTTCACGATCACAATGTTTCTGAGATTCATGGTTTAAGGAAAATCTTGCTCCTTGCCGGTATCAAGGCAAAAAGGTGCCACCGGCAGTTTGTTTTTCCGTCAAACTTACCCTCGCTCTTTGCGAACCTTGGGTCTTTGGGAAAGCCGTGAGTCCAGCAAGATTTTTCAGTTCAAATGTGCCCTAAGCATTGGGTTCTACCTCTGAGCAATACAGCCCGTGGAATTCCTGAGAATCTGGAACCTGCCATGAAGTTCAGCCTGCGTTTTATTCACACGAAGAAGCTCCTTCGAGGTTCCCATGCCTCTGTACACTGATGCTTCCAGCAACGTCATGTCTCAAAAGTCAATAGTGCTTCTCTGAGTTTCACTGGTCTAGCGTAAAGGGTGAAGTGCCTGGGTTCCCGTGCTTCACTACTGTATGGCCTCAAGATGATGTTTGTAGGCACAGCGGCAAATCCATCGGTGGCAATTCTCTCATATTGTCATTGCGATGGGAAGATTCCTTATTGGCTAGGAAATGTTTTACCGTGGAAGACGGGTCACCACAGAGCTGTCTCTTTTGGGTTGAGACAAAGTTTGCTGAATTTACCTGCCAGCAGTTGCGTGTCCTCCCTTTCTTTCTTTCTTTTTTTTTTTTTTTTTTTGTGGAGGTGCAGGGGAATGAATCTCCCTTTCTTTTAAGGTCGATGGAGGCGCACGAGTGTAAGGAGAACGATGAATAGTGGCCTTTCATAACCCAGGATCATCAGAAACCACAGAGTAAATTTTAGGAACGTAGACATAGGACAGCAGAGAAAACTTCACTCAGGGACTTCAGTGAACTCTCCTTACAATGCTGAGGCCTGACACGCCTAGTGCCTGGGGGCAACCCGGCTCCTGCCCTAGGTAGTTTTGTGGAGAGTGCCTCCCTCAGGTGGTGCCTTTTCTCTCCCAGCAATATTGCTCTGTGAAATTCTGCAACTGATAAAAACTATTTGCCATGGGTATTTCCTTTCACCTCATTGGCCTCCTCTTTGAAGTACAAATGCTTTTCTACACGGGTGCTGCCTCCCTGAGCTTTCCTTTGTCTTGGCTCAATGGATGCAGATTCCTGTGCTGAATACATGCTGGACTGGCACAACTGGGTGCTTGTCAGTATACCTGGCACAGGCAGCAATTCTTTTGTCAAAACCCACCTGGCTTGATCAAGGTTCCTTATTCTCCTGAAAAAGATTTTTATCCAAATTCTAGAGGAGCACCAGTGTGCCTATGGGAGCTACACCCGGGCTTGCTGAACAGAGGCTCCGGAGTTTTCATTTTCTGACGAAAATTCAACAAGGAATTTCATGGATCTAAAGAAACCGTGAATTGTGGACCTACCAGATTCTAACATCTTCATTGTCTAATGGAAGCTTAAGTTTCCCAATCCGATCCGGCTGCAACTTCATTTCTAGCAATGGCCATTCAATTGTGGATGTTCAGCTTTCTTCGGTATTCTCTTAAACCTGCATGTTCCCGCGCCACGTTAAGACCACCCGGTGGAGGTTTATGTGACTCAGGACAACTCTTTATTTCAGGCGTCTAGAACAAAGGGAATTCACAGGGGTTGATGATCACTTATTAAACTCCCGTTTCTTTATAGTGCCAACTGTTGACACTTCCACATCTGAGGGCAAAGAGCTCGTGCAGCATTGTATTCTCAGTTCAGCCACGCCGCCTGCAGTTTCTTCCTTGCAGAAAAATCTTTCCCAGTGTACTTCTTTAAATGCTGCAAAATAGTGGGACAGAAGATTTCGGTATAGCCTTAACTTTAGATGGGCATAGGTACAAGCATGTGGCCATTTTTAGAGACATTGTTAGAGTTCAGGTTAGAGTTACTGCTGCGTGAGTATTCGGTTTATGGTAAGGTTATGGATCAAATGTAGGGTGAGTGTGAGGTTGAAGGTAAGAGTAGGGTTTAGTGCTTAAGGATGAATGAACCTATTGTCTCATTTAGGCTTATGGTGAACTTGACTCTTTAGGTATGGGTTGGGGTTAATATTTGTGTGAGGGTTAGAAAGTGTGTGAGGTTAAGAGTTGGGGTCAGGCTTGCGGCTTGTGTGTTACATCCGTTTTGGTTGTGGATAAGTTTAGCTCTCTGTCTAGTTTAAGGGATTGGATTACAATAAAGGTGATATGGAGGCTTGGATTGAAGGTGATGGATAGAGTTAAGTTAGGTTCAGGCGAAGGGTGACGGTTAGGAGTAAGGTTAGTTGTAGGGGGAGCTGCATGTTCACATCAGATTTGGGGTTAGGATTAGGCTTAGCCTTAGGGTAGACATATGGTTAGGGTTAGGGCTTGGTTTAGGCTGAGCCTTAGGTTAGGGTTCAGTTTAAGGTTAGGAGTCTACAGAATTACACCTAGGCTTAGGGTTACACCTCTTTTTAGGTTTAGACCTAGGGCTAGGTTTTGACCTAGGTTAGGGCTAGGATTAGGGTTGGTTTTAATATAGGATTTAGGTTTGAGGTTTCATTGAAGTGTAGGATTATTGGAAGTACATCTGCTCTCCCTGGTTTTCCTTCACGATCACAATGTTTCTGAGATTCATGGTTTAAGGAAAATCTTGCTCCTTGCCGGTTTCAAGGCAAAAAGGCGCCACCGGCAGTTTGTTTTTCCGTCAAACTTACCCTCGCTCTTTGAGAACCTTGGGTCTTTGGGAAAGCCGTGAGTCCAGCAAGATTTTTCAGTTCAAATGTGCCCTAAGCATTGGGTTCTACCTCTGAGCAATACAGCCCGTGGAATTCCTGAGAATCTGGAACCTGCCATGAAGTTCAGCCTGCGTTTTATTCACACGAAGAAGCTCCTTCGAGGTTCCCATGCCTCTGTACACTGATGCTTCCAGCAACGTCATGTCTCAAAAGTCAATAGTGCTTCTCTGAGTTTCACTGGTCTAGCGTAAAGGGTGAAGCGCCTGGGTTCCCGTGCTTCACTACTGTATGGCCTCAAGATGATGTTTGTAGGCACAGCGGCAAATCCATCGGTGGCAATTCTCTCATATTGTCATTGCGATGGGAAGATTCCTTATTGGCTAGGAAATGTTTTACCGTGGAAGACGGGTCACCACAGAGCTGTCTCTTTTGGGTTGAGACAAAGTTTGCTGAATTTACCTGCCAGCAGTTGCGTGTCCTCCCTTTCTTTTCTTTTTTTTTTTTGGTGGAGGTGCAGGGGAATGAATCTCCCTTTCTTTTAAGGTCGATGGAGGCGCACGAGTATAAGGAGAACGATGAATAGTGGCCTTTCATAACCCAGGATCATCAGAAACCACAGAGTAAATTTTAGGAACGTAGACATAGGACAGCGGAGAAAACTTCACTCAGGGACTTCAGTGAACTCTCCTTACAATGCTGAGGCCTGACACGCCTAGTGCCTGGGGGCAACCCGGCTCCTGCCCTAGGTAGTTTTGTGGAGAGTGCCTCCCTCAGGTGGTGCCTTTTCTCTCCCAGCAATATTGCTCTGTGAAATTCTGCAACTGATAAAAACTATTTGCCATGGGTATTTCCTTTCACCTCATTGGCCTCCTCTTTGAAGTACAAATGCTTTTCTACACGGGTGCTGCCTCCCTGAGCTTTCCTTTGTCTTGGCTCAATGGATGCAGATTCCTGTGCTGAATACATGCTGGACTGGCACAGCTGGGTGCTTGTCAGTATACCTGGCACAGGCAGCAATTCTTTTGTCAAAACCCACCTGGCTTGATCAAGGTTCCTTATTCTCCTGAAAAAGATTTTTATCCAAATTCTAGAGGAGCACCAGTGTGCCTATGGGAGCTACACCCGGGCTTGCTGAACAGAGGCTCCGGAGTTTTCATTTTCTGACTAAAATTCAACAAGGAATTTCATGGATCTAAAGAAACCGTGAATTGTGGACCTACCAGATTCTAACATCTTCATTGTCTAATGGAAGCTTAAGTTTCCCAGTCCGATCCGGCTGCAACTTCATTTCTAGCAATGGCCATTCAATTGTGGATGTTCAGCTTTCTTCGGAATTCTCTTATACCTGCATGTTCCCGCGCCACGTTAAGACCACCCGGTGGAGGTTTATGTGACTCAGGACAACTCTTTATTTCAGGCGTCTAGAACAAAGGGAATTCACAGGGGTTGATGATCACTTATTAAACTCCCGTTTCTTTATAGTGCCAACTGTTGACACTTCCACATCTGAGGGCAAAGAGCTCGTGCAGCATTGTATTCTCAGTTCAGCCACGCCGCCTGCAGTTTCTTCCTTGCAGAAAAATCTTTCCCAGTGTACTTCTTTAAATGCTGCAAAATAGTGGGACAGAAGATTTCGGTATAGCCTTAACTTTAGATGGGCATAGGTACAAGCATGTGGCCATTTTTAGAGACATTGTTAGAGTTCAGGTTAGAGTTACTGCTGCGTGAGTATTCGGTTTATGGTAAGGTTATGGATCAAATGTAGGGTGAGTGTGAGGTTGAAGGTAAGAGTAGGGTTTAGTGCTTAAGGATGAATGAACCTATTGTCTCATTTAGGCTTATGGTGAACTTGACTCTTTAGGTATGGGTTGGGGTTAATATTTGTGTGAGGGTTAGAAAGTGTGTGAGGTTAAGAGTTGGGGTCAGGCTTGCGGCTTGTGTGTTACATCCGTTTTGGTTGTGGATAAGTTTAGCTCTCTGTCTAGTTTAAGGGATTGGATTACAATAAAGGTGATATGGAGGCTTGGATTGAAGGTGATGCATAGAGTTAAGTTAGGTTCAGGCGAAGGGTGACGGTTAGGAGTAAGGTTAGTTGTAGGGGGAGCTGCATGTTCACATCAGATTTGGGGTTAGGATTAGGCTTAGCCTTAGGGTAGACATATGGTTAGGGTTAGGGCTTGGTTTAGGCTGAGCCTTAGGTTAGGGTTCAGTTTAAGGTTAGGAGTCTACAGAATTACACCTAGGCTTAGGGTTACACCTCTTTTTAGGTTTAGACCTAGGGCTAGGTTTTGACCTAGGTTAGGGCTAGGATTAGGGTTGGTTTTAATATAGGATTTAGGTTTGAGGTTTCATTGAAGTGTAGGATTATTGGAAGTACATCTGCTCTCCCTGGTTTTCCTTCACGATCACAATGTTTCTGAGATTCATGGTTTAAGGAAAATCTTGCTCCTTGCCGGTTTCAAGGCAAAAAGGCGCCACCGGCAGTTTGTTTTTCCGTCAAACTTACCCTCGCTCTTTGAGAACCTTGGGTCTTTGGGAAAGCCGTGAGTCCAGCAAGATTTTTCAGTTCAAATGTGCCCTAAGCATTGGGTTCTACCTCTGAGCAATACAGCCCGTGGAATTCCTGAGAATCTGGAACCTGCCATGAAGTTCAGCCTGCGTTTTATTCACACGAAGAAGCTCCTTCGAGGTTCCCATGCCTCTGTACACTGATGCTTCCAGCAACGTCATGTCTCAAAAGTCAATAGTGCTTCTCTGAGTTTCACTGGTCTAGCGTAAAGGGTGAAGTGCCTGGGTTCCCGTGCTTCACTACTGTATGGCCTCAAGATGATGTTTGTAGGCACAGCGGCAAATCCATCGGTGGCAATTCTCTCATATTGTCATTGCGATGGGAAGATTCCTTATTGGCTAGGAAATGTTTTACCATGGAAGACGGGTCACCACAGAGCTGTCTCTTTTGGGTTGAGACAAAGTTTGCTGAATTTACCTGCCAGCAGTTGCGTGTCCTCCCTTTCTTTCTTTCTTTTTTTTTTTTTTTTTTTGTGGAGGTGCAGGGGAATGAATCTCCCTTTCTTTTAAGGTCGATGGAGGCGCACGAGTGTAAGGAGAACGATGAATAGTGGCCTTTCATAACCCAGGATCATCAGAAACCACAGAGTAAATTTTAGGAACGTAGACATAGGACAGCGGAGAAAACTTCACTCAGGGACTTCAGTGAACTCTCCTTACAATGCTGAGGCCTGACACGCCTAGTGCCTGGGGGCAACCCGGCTCCTGCCCTAGGTAGTTTTGTGGAGAGTGCCTCCCTCAGGTGGTGCCTTTTCTCTCCCAGCAATATTGCTCTGTGAAATTCTGCAACTGATAAAAACTATTTGCCATGGGTATTTCCTTTCACCTCATTGGCCTCCTCTTTGAAGTACAAATGCTTTTCTACATGGGTGCTGCCTCCCTGAGCTTTCCTTTGTCTTGGCTCAATGGATGCAGATTCCTGTGCTGAATACATGCTGGACTGGCACAGCTGGGTGCTTGTCAGTATACCTGGCAAAGGCAGCAATTCTTTTGTCAAAACCCACCTGGCTTGATCAAGGTTCCTTATTCTCCTGAAAAAGATTTTTATCCAAATTCTAGAGGAGCACCAGTGTGCCTATGGGAGCTACACCCGGACTTGCTGAACAGAGGCTCCGGAGTTTTCATTTTCTGACTAAAATTCAACAAGGAATTTCATGGATCTAAAGAAACCGTGAATTGTGGACCTACCAGATTCTAACATCTTCATTGTCTAATGGAAGCTTAAGTTTCCCAGTCCGATCCGGCTGCAACTTCATTTCTAGCAATGGCCATTCAATTGTGGATGTTCAGCTTTCTTCGGAATTCTCTTATACCTGCATGTTCCCGCGCCACGTTAAGACCACCCGGTGGAGGTTTATGTGACTCCGGACAACTCTTTATTTCAGGCGTCTAGAACAAAGGGAATTCACAGGGGTTGATGATCACTTATTAAACTCCCGTTTCTTTATAGTGCCAACTGTTGACACTTCCACATCTGAGGGCAAAGAGCTCGTGCAGCATTGTATTCTCAGTTCAGCCACGCCGCCTGCAGTTTCTTCCTTGCAGAAAAATCTTTCCCAGTGTACTTCTTTAAATGCTGCAAAATAGTGGGACAGAAGATTTCGGTATAGCCTTAACTTTAGATGGGCATAGGTACAAGCATGTGGCCATTTTTAGAGACATTGTTAGAGTTCAGGTTAGAGTTACTGCTGCGTGAGTATTCGGTTTATGGTAAGGTTATGGATCAAATGTAGGGTGAGTGTGAGGTTGAAGGTAAGAGTAGGGTTTAGTGCTTAAGGATGAATGAACCTATTGTCTCATTTAGGCTTATGGTGAACTTGACTCTTTAGGTATGGGTTGGGGTTAATATTTGTGTGAGGGTTAGAAAGTGTGTGAGGTTAAGAGTTGGGGTCAGGCTTGCGGCTTGTGTGTTACATCCGTTTTGGTTGTGGATAAGTTTAGCTCTCTGTCTAGTTTAAGGGATTGGATTACAATAAAGGTGATATGGAGGCTTGGATTGAAGGTGATGGATAGAGTTAAGTTAGGTTCAGGCGAAGGGTGACGGTTAGGAGTAAGGTTAGTTGTAGGGGGAGCTGCATGTTCACATCAGATTTGGGGTTAGGATTAGGCTTAGCCTTAGGGTAGACATATGGTTAGGGTTAGGGCTTGGTTTAGGCTGAGCCTTAGGTTAGGGTTCAGTTTAAGGTTAGGAGTCTACAGAATTACACCTAGGCTTAGGGTTACACCTCTTTTTAGGTTTAGACCTAGGGCTAGGTTTTGACCTAGGTTAGGGCTAGGATTAGGGTTGGTTTTAATATAGGATTTAGGTTTGAGGTTTCATTTAAGTGTAGGAATCTTGGAAGTACATCTGCTCTCCCTGGTTTTCCTTCACGATCACAATGTTTCTGAGATTCATGGTTTAAGGAAAATCTTGCTCCTTGCCGGTATCAAGGCAAAAAGGCGCCACCGGCAGTTTGTTTTTCCGTCAAACTTACCCTCGCTCTTTGAGAACCTTGGGTCTTTGGGAAAGCCGTGAGTCCAGCAAGATTTTTCAGTTCAAATGTGCCCTAAGCATTGGGTTCTACCTCTGAGCAATACAGCCCGTGGAATTCCTGAGAATCTGGAACCTGCCATGAAGTTCAGCCTGCGTTTTATTCACACGAAGAAGCTCCTTCGAGGTTCCCATGCCTCTGTACACTGATGCTTCCAGCAACGTCATGTCTCAAAAGTCAATAGTGCTTCTCTGAGTTTCACTGGTCTAGCGTAAAGGGTGAAGTGCCTGGGTTCCCGTGCTTCACTACTGTATGGCCTCAAGATGATGTTTGTAGGCACAGCGGCAAATCCATCGGTGGCAATTCTCTCATATTGTCATTGCGATGGGAAGATTCCTTATTGGCTAGGAAATGTTTTACCATGGAAGACGGGTCACCACAGAGCTGTCTCTTTTGGGTTGAGACAAAGTTTGCTGAATTTACCTGCCAGCAGTTGCGTGTCCTCCCTTTCTTTCTTTCTTTTTTTTTTTTTTTTTGTGGAGGTGCAGGGGAATGAATCTCCCTTTCTTTTAAGGTCGATGGAGGCGCACGAGTGTAAGGAGAACGATGAATAGTGGCCTTTCATAACCCAGGATCATCAGAAACCACAGAGTAAATTTTAGGAACGTAGACATAGGACAGCAGAGAAAACTTCACTCAGGGACTTCAGTGAACTCTCCTTACAATGCTGAGGCCTGACACGCCTAGTGCCTGGGGGCAACCCGGCTCCTGCCCTAGGTAGTTTTGTGGAGAGTGCCTCCCTCAGGTGGTGCCTTTTCTCTCCCAGCAATATTGCTCTGTGAAATTCTGCAACTGATAAAAACTATTTGCCATGGGTATTTCCTTTCACCTCATTGGCCTCCTCTTTGAAGTACAAATGCTTTTCTACATGGGTGCTGCCTCCCTGAGCTTTCCTTTGTCTTGGCTCAATGGATGCAGATTCCTGTGCTGAATACATGCTGGACTGGCACAACTGGGTGCTTGTCAGTATACCTGGCACAGGCAGCAATTCTTTTGTCAAAACCCACCTGGCTTGATCAAGGTTCCTTATTCTCCTGAAAAAGATTTTTATCCAAATTCTAGAGGAGCACCAGTGTGCCTATGGGAGCTACACCCGGACTTGCTGAACAGAGGCTCCGGAGTTTTCATTTTCTGACTAAAATTCAACAAGGAATTTCATGGATCTAAAGAAACCGTGAATTGTGGACCTACCAGATTCTAACATCTTCATTGTCTAATGGAAGCTTAAGTTTCCCAGTCCGATCCGGCTGCAACTTCATTTCTAGCAATGGCCATTCAATTGTGGATGTTCAGCTTTCTTCGGAATTCTCTTATACCTGCATGTTCCCGCGCCACGTTAAGACCACCCGGTGGAGGTTTATGTGACTCAGGACAACTCTTTATTTCAGGCGTCTAGAACAAAGGGAATTCACAGGGGTTGATGATCACTTATTAAACTCCCGTTTCTTTATAGTGCCAACTGTTGACACTTCCACATCTGAGGGCAAAGAGCTCGTGCAGCATTGTATTCTCAGTTCAGCCACGCCGCCTGCAGTTTCTTCCTTGCAGAAAAATCTTTCCCAGTGTACTTCTTTAAATGCTGCAAAATAGTGGGACAGAAGATTTCGGTATAGCCTTAACTTTAGATGGGCATAGGTACAAGCATGTGGCCATTTTTAGAGACATTGTTAGAGTTCAGGTTAGAGTTACTGCTGCGTGAGTATTCGGTTTATGGTAAGGTTATGGATCAAATGTAGGGTGAGTGTGAGGTTGAAGGTAAGAGTAGGGTTTAGTGCTTAAGGATGAATGAACCTATTGTCTCATTTAGGCTTATGGTGAACTTGACTCTTTAGGTATGGGTTGGGGTTAATATTTGTGTGAGGGTTAGAAAGTGTGTGAGGTTAAGAGTTGGGGTCAGGCTTGCGGCTTGTGTGTTACATCCGTTTTGGTTGTGGATAAGTTTAGCTCTCTGTCTAGTTTAAGGGATTGGATTACAATAAAGGTGATATGGAGGCTTGGATTGAAGGTGATGGATAGAGTTAAGTTAGGTTCAGGCGAAGGGTGACGGTTAGGAGTAAGGTTAGTTGTAGGGGGAGCTGCATGTTCACATCAGATTTGGGGTTAGGATTAGGCTTAGCCTTAGGGTAGACATATGGTTAGGGTTAGGGCTTGGTTTAGGCTGAGCCTTAGGTTAGGGTTCAGTTTAAGGTTAGGAGTCTACAGAATTACACCTAGGCTTAGGGTTACACCTCTTTTTAGGTTTAGACCTAGGGCTAGGTTTTGACCTAGGTTAGGGCTAGGATTAGGGTTGGTTTTAATATAGGATTTAGGTTTGAGGTTTCATTGAAGTGTAGGATTATTGGAAGTACATCTGCTCTCCCTGGTTTTCCTTCACGATCACAATGTTTCTGAGATTCATGGTTTAAGGAAAATCTTGCTCCTTGCCGGTTTCAAGGCAAAAAGGCGCCACCGGCAGTTTGTTTTTCCGTCAAACTTACCCTCGCTCTTTGAGAACCTTGGGTCTTTGGGAAAGCCGTGAGTCCAGCAAGATTTTTCAGTTCAAATGTGCCCTAAGCATTGGGTTCTACCTCTGAGCAATACAGCCCGTGGAATTCCTGAGAATCTGGAACCTGCCATGAAGTTCAGCCTGCGTTTTATTCACACGAAGAAGCTCCTTCGAGGTTCCCATGCCTCTGTACACTGATGCTTCCAGCAACGTCATGTCTCAAAAGTCAATAGTGCTTCTCTGAGTTTCACTGGTCTAGCGTAAAGGGTGAAGCGCCTGGGTTCCCGTGCTTCACTACTGTATGGCCTCAAGATGATGTTTGTAGGCACAGCGGCAAATCCATCGGTGGCAATTCTCTCATATTGTCATTGCGATGGGAAGATTCCTTATTGGCTAGGAAATGTTTTACCGTGGAAGACGGGTCACCACAGAGCTGTCTCTTTTGGGTTGAGACAAAGTTTGCTGAATTTACCTGCCAGCAGTTGCGTGTCCTCCCTTTATTTTCTTTTTTTTTTTTGGTGGAGGTGCAGGGGAATGAATCTCCCTTTCTTTTAAGGTCGATGGAGGCGCACGAGTATAAGGAGAACGATGAATAGTGGCCTTTCATAACCCAGGATCATCAGAAACCACAGAGTAAATTTTAGGAACGTAGACATAGGACAGCGGAGAAAACTTCACTCAGGGACTTCAGTGAACTCTCCTTACAATGCTGAGGCCTCACACGCCTAGTGCCTGGGGGCAACCTGGCTCCTGCCCTAGGTAGTTTTGTGGAGAGTGCCTCCCTCAGGTGGTGCCTTTTCTCTCCCAGCAATATTGCTCTGTGAAATTCTGCAACTGATAAAAACTATTTGCCATGGGTATTTCCTTTCACCTCATTGGCCTCCTCTTTGAAGTACAAATGCTTTTCTACACGGGTGCTGCCTCCCTGAGCTTTCCTTTGTCTTGGCTCAATGGATGCAGATTCCTGTGCTGAATACATGCTGGACTGGCACAGCTGGGTGCTTGTCAGTATACCTGGCACAGGCAGCAATTCTTTTGTCAAAACCCACCTGGCTTGATCAAGGTTCCTTATTCTCCTGAAAAAGATTTTTATCCAAATTCTAGAGGAGCACCAGTGTGCCTATGGGAGCTACACCCGGGCTTGCTGAACAGAGGCTCCGGAGTTTTCATTTTCTGACTAAAATTCAACAAGGAATTTCATGGATCTAAAGAAACCGTGAATTGTGGACCTACCAGATTCTAACATCTTCATTGTCTAATGGAAGCTTAAGTTTCCCAGTCCGATCCGGCTGCAACTTCATTTCTAGCAATGGCCATTCAATTGTGGATGTTCAGCTTTTTCGGAATTCTCTTATACCTGCATGTTCCCGCGCCAAGTTAAGACCACCCGGTGGAGGTTTATGTGACTCAGGACAACTCTTTATTTCAGGCGTCTAGAACAAAGGGAATTCACAGGGGTTGATGATCACTTATTAAACTCCCGTTTCTTTATAGTGCCAACTGTTGACACTTCCACATCTGAGGGCAAAGAGCTCGTGCAGCATTGTATTCTCAGTTCAGCCACGCCGCCTGCAGTTTCTTCCTTGCAGAAAAATCTTTCCCAGTGTACTTCTTTAAATGCTGCAAAATAGTGGGACAGAAGATTTCGGTATAGCCTTAACTTTAGATGGGCATAGGTACAAGCATGTGGCCATTTTTAGAGACATTGTTAGAGTTCAGGTTAGAGTTACTGCTGCGTGAGTATTCGGTTTATGGTAAGGTTATGGATCAAATGTAGGGTGAGTGTGAGGTTGAAGGTAAGAGTAGGGTTTAGTGCTTAAGGATGAATGAACCTATTGTCTCATTTAGGCTTATGGTGAACTTGACTCTTTAGGTATGGGTTGGGGTTAATATTTGTGTGAGGGTTAGAAAGTGTGTGAGGTTAAGAGTTGGGGTCAGGCTTGCGGCTTGTGTGTTACATCCGTTTTGGTTGTGGATAAGTTTAGCTCTCTGTCTAGTTTAAGGGATTGGATTACAATAAAGGTGATATGGAGGCTTGGATTGAAGGTGATGGATAGAGTTAAGTTAGGGTCAGGCGAAGGGTGACGGTTAGGAGTAAGGTTAGTTGTAGGGGGAGCTGCATGTTCACATCAGATTTGGGGTTAGGATTAGGCTTAGCCTTAGGGTAGACATATGGTTAGGGTTAGGGCTTGGTTTAGGCTGAGCCTTAGGTTAGGGTTCAGTTTAAGGTTAGGAGTCTACAGAATTACACCTAGGCTTAGGGTTACACCTCTTTTTAGGTTTAGACCTAGGGCTAGGTTTTGACCTAGGTTAGGGCTAGGATTAGGGTTGGTTTTAATATAGGATTTAGGTTTGAGGTTTCATTGAAGTGTAGGATTATTGGAAGTACATCTGCTCTCCCTGGTTTTCCTTCACGATCACAATGTTTCTGAGAGTCATGGTTTAAGGAAAATCTTGCTCCTTGCCGGTTTCAAGGCAAAAAGGCGCCACCGGCAGTTTGTTTTTCCGTCAAACTTACCCTCGCTCTTTGAGAACCTTGGGTCTTTGGGAAAGCCGTGAGTCCAGCAAGATTTTTCAGTTCAAATGTGCCCTAAGCATTGGGTTCTACCTCTGAGCAATACAGCCCGTGGAATTCCTGAGAATCTGGAACCTGCCATGAAGTTCAGCCTGCGTTTTATTCACACGAAGAAGCTCCTTCGAGGTTCCCATGCCTCTGTACACTGATGCTTCCAGCAACGTCATGTCTCAAAAGTCAATAGTGCTTCTCTGAGTTTCACTGGTCTAGCGTAAAGGGTGAAGTGCCTGGGTTCCCGTGCTTCACTACTGTATGGCCTCAAGATGATGTTTGTAGGCACAGCGGCAAATCCATCGGTGGCAATTCTCTCATATTGTCATTGCGATGGGAAGATTCCTTATTGGCTAGGAAATGTTTTACCATGGAAGACGGGTCACCACAGAGCTGTCTCTTTTGGGTTGAGACAAAGTTTGCTGAATTTACCTGCCAGCAGTTGCGTGTCCTCCCTTTCTTTTTTTTTTTTTTTTGGTGGAGGTGCAGGGGAATGAATCTCCCTTTCTTTTAAGGTCGATGGAGGCGCACGAGTGTAAGGAGAACGATGAATAGTGGCCTTTCATAACCCAGGATCATCAGAAACCACAGAGTAAATTTTAGGAACGTAGACATAGGACAGCGGAGAAAACTTCACTCAGGGACTTCAGTGAACTCTCCTTACAATGCTGAGGCCTGACAAGCCTAGTGCCTGGGGGCAACCTGGCTCCTGCCCTAGGTAGTTTTGTGGAGAGTGCCTCCCTCAGGTGGTGCCTTTTCTCTCCCAGCAATATTGCTCTGTGAAATTCTGCAACTGATAAAAACTATTTGCCATGGGTATTTCCTTTCACCTCATTGGCCTCCTCTTTGAAGTACAAATGCTTTTCTACACGGGTGCTGCCTCCCTGAGCTTTCCTTTGTCTTGGCTCAATGGATGCAGATTCCTGTGCTGAATACATGCTGGACTGGCACAGCTGGGTGCTTGTCAGTATACCTGGCACAGGCAGCAATTCTTTTGTCAAAACCCACCTGGCTTGATCTAGGTTCCTTATTCTCCTGAAAAAGATTTTTATCCAAATTCTAGAGGAGCACCAGTGTGCCTATGGGAGCTACACCCGGGCTTGCTGAACAGAGGCTCCGGAGTTTTCATTTTCTGACTAAAATTCAACAAGGAATTTCATGGATCTAAAGAAACCGTGAATTGTGAACCTACCAGATTCTAACATCTTCATTGTCTAATGGAAGCTTAAGTTTCCCAGTCCGATCCGGCTGCAACTTCATTTCTAGCAATGGCCATTCAATTGTGGATGTTCAGCTTTCTTCGGAATTCTCTTATACCTGCATGTTCCCGCGCCACGTTAAGACCACCCGGTGGAGGTTTATGTGACTCCGGACAACTCTTTATTTCAGGCGTCTAGAACAAAGGGAATTCACAGGGGTTGATGATCACTTATTAAACTCCCGTTTCTTTATAGTGCCAACTGTTGACACTTCCACATCTGAGGGCAAAGAGCTCGTGCAGCATTGTATTCTCAGTTCAGCCACGCCGCCTGCAGTTTCTTCCTTGCAGAAAAATCTTTCCCAGTGTACTTCTTTAAATGCTGCAAAATAGTGGGACAGAAGATTTCGGTATAGCCTTAACTTTAGATGGGCATAGGTACAAGCATGTGGCCATTTTTAGAGACATTGTTAGAGTTCAGGTTAGAGTTACTGCTGCGTGAGTATTCGGTTTATGGTAAGGTTATGGATCAAATGTAGGGTGAGTGTGAGGTTGAAGGTAAGAGTAGGGTTTAGTGCTTAAGGATGAATGAACCTATTGTCTCATTTAGGCTTATGGTGAACTTGACTCTTTAGGTTTGGGTTGGGGTTAATATTTGTGTGAGGGTTAGAAAGTGTGTGAGGTTAAGAGTTGGGGTCAGGCTTGCGGCTTGTGTGTTACATCCGTTTTGGTTGTGGATAAGTTTAGCTCTCTGTCTAGTTTAAGGGATTGGATTACAATAAAGGTGATATGGAGGCTTGGATTGAAGGTGATGGATAGAGTTA